>NW_005359757.1:963507-994042 GCF_000412655.1 Myotis brandtii
AACTCCCCTATCGGCCCTACTCTGTGAGTGACAGGGGGGAGCTCCTCAACTCCCTGATTGGCCCTTCTCTGTGCGTGACAGGGGGGAGCTCCCCAACCCCCTGATGGGCCCTGCTCTGTGCGTGACAGGGGGTGGCGCCGCAACCTCCCCATCGACCCTGCCTTGAGTGTGACAGGGGGCGGTGCCCCAACCCCCAATCGGCCCTGCTCTGAGCCCGACCAGGGGCTACACCTAGGGATTGGGCCTGCCCTCTGCCACCCACGAGCAGGCCTAAGCCAGCAAGTAATTATCTCCCGAGGGGTCCCAGACTGTGGGAGGGCACAGGCCGGGCTGAGGGATCCCCCCTTCCCCCCCCGAGTGCACAAATTTTTGTGCACCGGGCCTCTAGTATATATATAAAGCCAGCGACCATAACAACCAGAACGACCACCAGCCAGGAGGCAGTCACTCACTCCCTCAGTAGTCCTGCAGGTTCAATCTCCGGAGAATGGGCCAGGCACCCATGGACCAGTGCCGCTGGCAGGAACCCTACAGTGCCACCAACCTCCTGGAACTCAACCTCGGGCACCTTGGCTGCTTCCCCTCCCTAAAAGCTCCACAGGGAGCTGTGACTGCTCTCCCCTGCTTCCTCCAGGTCATGCACACTGGCCCCCCCTGCCCACACCTCTCCACATGAAGTGTGATAACTGCATGCACGGAAGGAATGTAATAAAAAAACAAAAACTGATGACCAAGAGAATGCCGCAGTTAACATCCGGAGTCCAGCTCAGGACAATGGAGAGAAGGGAGAATTCCTTAAGTTGGCTGATGCCAAGATATTGCTGAGTGACTGCCTGGCATGTGACAGTTGTGTGACCGCAGAGGAAAGAGTCCAAGTTTCTCAGCAGAACACCAAGGACTTCTTCCATGTTCTGAACCTTAATAAGAAATATGATACCTCACAGCACAAGGTGCTGGCAGTGTCCGTGTGTCCTCAGTCTCTGCCTTATTTTGCTGCTAAATTCAGCCTCAGTGTCACTGATGCATCCAGAAGGCTCTGCAGCTTCCTCAAAAGCCTTGGGGCACACTGTCTTTGACATAATGATAGCCACGGACTTCAGCATCCTGGAGAGTCAGAAAGAATTTGTGTGTTGGTACCACCAGCACCGTGAGGAAGAGCCCCAGCTACCCATGTTGACCTCCACCTGCCCCACTGGGTCCATATGCGGAGCGCGTTCTGGGTCACCCCATCACTCCCCACCTCTGAACGGCCAAGTTTCCCCAGCAGATCATGGGCTCTCTGGTGCAGGATTACTTCACCAGATGGCAGAACATGTCCTCAGACAAGATTTTCCATGTCATTGTTGCCCCGTGTTATGACAAGAACTGGAGGCCCTTCGAGAAGATGTTCCCACAACTTTGCATAGTTCCCGGGGTGCTAACCTCAGGTGAAATTGTCCAGGTAATGGAGCAAAGTGACCTCTCCTCAAATGATGCCACCGTGGACACTCTGTTTGGAGACATGAAAGAGGAGGAGATGAGGCTCCATGAGGGTACCAGCTCCGACGGGTACCTGGCACACATCTTCAGGCACCCAGCCAAGGAGCTGTTCAACGAGGACATGGGGGTGCTCACCTACCGCACCCTGAGGAACAAAGACTTCCAGGAGGTCACCCTTGAAAGGGATGGACAGGTTCTGCTACACTTTGCAGCTGCTTATCCAGTACATGGCCCTGAAGCTGAAGAGGGCCTGCCACTTCGTGGAGGTCCTGGCCTGCGCCAGGGATGCCTAAGCGGCAGGGGCCAGGCCCATGTAGAGGACGGGCGTGCGGACAGGGACAGGGCACTGCTGTGGCAGATGGAAGGCATCTGAGCCTTCCACCTCCGGGGGAAGGTGTGGCCCCCAGAGACCAGTGCCCAGGTGCAGGAGCTTTACCGGGAGTGGCTGGGGGAGGGGGGTGACTCCCCCCAGGCCCAGGTGGCCCTGCACACCGCCTAGCAGGGCCAGGGAAGCCTGCCAGCAGCCGGGACATCAAGTGGTAAAGGTCCAGCAGACGCCCGGCCTGCAGACCGCCTGAGGAGGGGTGTCAGATGTGTGAAGGAAAGGCTTAGCGTCTCTGTCATCCCTTTGGTTTTCAGAATTCCCTGCTCCCCATCTGTCGGCTCCCTCCCTCTGAGGGGCGCTGTCTTCATCACATGGGTGCAACTGTAATATTGTATCTCGAGAGGATTGCCCCAATATACATATCCTTTTATCCACTGATGAAAAAGTCCCAAAGAACAAGAATGGAGACAAACTACTGTCCTTTAGGCTTAAAAAAACCCTTGAAGTGTCCTGCAAAGAGCTGAGACTTGGTTCTGTCCACGCACCTCACAGAGATTGGATGAGGAAATGGCCAGGTTTGGCCCTGACTTTACCCGCGTATGTTACTCTTGAAGGTGTCTTTGCCACAATATTAATAAACTGCCAGCTTTTTTTCATAGGGGCTCTATGAAAGTCTGCATTCCCAACTTTTCTTGAAATGGATCTATGTTCTGCAGCTGTGGCCACCATCCTCAGACCAGATCCTGTTGCTGGGAATCGAGTGGCACTGATTGGAGCTCCCCGCCCCCCACCACTCCCCCTGTGCCCTTTTACATTCAGGGATTGAGCTGAACTCACTTTGGGGGAGGCCTGGCAAGGGTGACAGGTGTCACAGATGGAAGGATGGAGAATGGAGAGGCAGACACCCTGCTCAGTCCCTCCCTAGGTGGGGTCAGGCAGATGAAGGCCGGCCAGCCCACCCCACAATTGGGTGAGATAGTGTCCTCTGTGTCCACCTCTCCCCCCGTGGGCCCGACGACTCCCCTCAGCTCCAAGAAGCTCTCTGCGTTCCACGACAGCGTGCTCTGCCCTCACGTGCTGCTCGCCCTAAACAAGAAGGAAGTGAGCAGTTGGCCCACAGACAACTACACAGAAAGATACGCAGCCACCACAGAGCCCAGCACCCTGTGCATGTTCAGGCTGTCTGTGAAGTGAGGCCTGTGGCTGGCCTGGTATTGGTTTCTAGAGCACTTGGATTTCGTTGCCATGTGGGTGACATTCTTCTTGAACCCCTCAGACTATTAGATTCCCCTCATTATCTGGGTTGATAACTAGGACATAGTGTGAAATTACCTATTTTCTGCTTTCAATCTATTTACAGTGGTGTTTCATCATCTGTGGTAACATAGATACATTTCTGATTATGGAATAAACAGTTGAAGTGTCAAAAAAAAATAAAAGTGGCTGCTAGGTGGCTCCTGACAATGAGTGGGAACATCTGTGGGACGGATCCGGATCCCAGGCCAGCAAGGGTGAACCACTGACCACCTGGAGGGCCGATAGCGTCCTGGTTCCCCCCAAACCCCCTCAGGACCCCACCCGTGCACGGATTCGTGCACCAGGCCTCTAGTTACAATATAATTGCATAGAATTAAGACACTAAAGTCTTACGAAATCATACTTGCCCTTTTGTTGGAAAACAGACAGGTTTTTTTATGGGTGAGGGGAATATTAAAAAGTTTTATTTCTATTTTTTCATTGTAACATGCATTTAAATTAAGGATCACAAATTAATATTTGTCCATTGAAGTAATGAAAGTGGCTATCGTGGTGAACATAGATACAAGATTTGGCACTTCTGATTATGTCTCCAGAGAAACTATACAGTCTAAAATACTGATGTATTCTTTTTCCTTCTGCATTTGAATTCCTATAAAGCATATTTATGTATACGTCCATTTTCATATCAAATCACAATACCTACTATGATCATTTCCTAGTGGTTTTTGAAAGTAGATGATTTCTAATTTCCCTAGGATACATTAAGTTGATATGCAGCGATCTTTTATGCAGTCACAAAACTATTCATTTTGAAAGCTATAATCTTACACTCTTACTAGAGTTGTATGTAATGAAGTTTCAGCCTGTAGGAAACAATTTAGGAGAAAAAAAAGGCTTAGCTAGAGGACGAAAGTACAAATTTTAAAGAACATGTATTGTTCACAGGATTATTTGCCATTCATCAAATTTTATATATTTTTTTTTACAATATTTTCATTTTTTCAATATAAGAGAGTCCATAAATATAACCAAATGCATGAGTTTTTAAATTTGTTTGTCCTCTTGAAAACTGAGAGCCTTAACAATGCCCTTCTGAAATGAAGAGAGTTTTCTCTGGTGTGAAAACTAAATTAGGAGAGAGCCAGGGTCATTTTTAATTTGCAAAAAGGTGTCCACATCTCATACCCCAGCCAGGGGTCCTCAAACTTTTTAAACAGGGGGCCAGTTCACTGTCCCTCAGACCGTTGGAGGGCCGGACTATAGTTTAAAAAAAGACTATGAACAAATTCCTATGCACACTGCACATATCTTATTTTGAAGTAAAAAAACAAAACGGGAACAAATACAATATTTGTATTTGCATGTGGCCCGAGGGCCGTAGTTTGAGGACCCCTGCCCAGACCAATGAAAAAGAAGGAATTAAGGTGAAGATGGCTAATAATCCATCTAAGGATAATAATCCTCTGACTCTACAATAGATAGATTATCCCGAATTATCAGGATGGACACCAAGTAATTACAAGGGCACTTAAATATGGAATATGGAAGAAAAATGAAAAATGTCAAAGTGATGTGATGTGAGGTAGATTAAACAGAACTTTTTTTTCTCTGAAATCTCTTTGTTGATTCTTTTTCCATTTAGCATACAACTAGTGGCCCTGTGCATGAAATTCATGCATGGAGGAGGGGGTGTCCCTCAGCCCGGCCTGCACCCTCTCCAATCTGGGACCCCTTGGGGGATGTCCGACTGCCGGACATTCCTCTCACAATCCAGGACCACTGGCTCCTAACTGCTCACCTGCCTGCCTGCCTGTCAATTGACCGCTCAGTCGGACACTTAGCATATTAGGCTTTTATATATATAGACTAGTGACCCAGTGCATGAATTTTGTGCATGGGGGAGGGAGTGTTCCTCAGCCCGGGCTGCACACTCTCCAACTTGGGACCCCTTGAAGGATGTCCTACTGCCAGTTTACAGGGATCGGGCCTAAACTGACAGTAGGACATCCCTCTTGCAATCCAGGACTGCTGGCTCCTAACCACTCACCTGCCTGACTGCCTGCCTGATTGCCCCTAACCACTCTGCCTGCCAGCCTGCTTGCCCCAAACTGCCCCCCCTGCCATCCTGATCGCCCCCAACTGCCCTCCCCTCCTAGCCTGATTGCGCCTAACCACCTCTGCCTCCGCCCCACCACCATGGCTTTGTCCAGAAGGACATCCAGAAGGTCTCCCAGTCTAATTAGCATATTACCCTTTTATTATTATAGATATGCTCAGTTCACTTGTACAAATGCTGATGATTTATTTTAATATGCACAACACTATACTAGCTTGTGAATAAGATATGAAGGAATGCAGAAAGTAAAGAAGTGCTTGCTAAAAAGTAAGCCCAGGTTATAAAAAATGTGTAGGTCATTGTACCCGATGTAGGTATGACTGTGGATGGTATTTGATATATATGAATTATTTGGTGTCTAAACTCATGCCAAGTTTGTATTATTAAAATGTTATGACATAGAGTTAAGAATAGATGGGTAAAATTAAAATGATGATGGCAATGTTAATTTTATTATGTGAATAAATAACGATGATGGGAGGTCTATTTTTTCTAAAATATGAAATGTTTCCTTTTCTTTTCCTCTAAGATGCTCACTTTCTATTTATGTTTCCATTAAAAATTGCTTTTTGTTCCAAGTTGGGATTGGACTCTCAGCTCACACATTCCTACTTCTCCTCCACTCCTGGATTTCAGGCCTAAGGCCATCCACCCGACCTGACCCTCTCACTGGGCCCTGGTCCACAGAAGGTGCTCCTCACCGTATTGTTCTTGTGTCTCCAGACCTCTGTGAGTCACTGAACTTTCAGAATGTCTTCAAATGTTAGGTGCTTTTCTACATGAACAAGGTGATGAGGGGCCTCTCCATCTGCAACACCTGCCTCCTGAGCATGCTCCAGGCCATCCTCCTCAGGTCCAGCACCGCCTGGTTGGCCAGGTTTAAACAGAAATCCACCAGTTCCATCTCCCATTCCTTCTTCTTCTGTGAGTTCTCAGTTTGTCTTTTGTAGAACCTTATCTCCTACACTGTGGTTTCTAATGTGCCAAGACCAATCTGCCGAATACCATAAATACTTCTCCCTTTCCCTTACAAGCTATCATCCAGAGCCTGTTTTCCATACTGCCACTACTTAGAGATGCCTCCTTTTCAGGAATTATCAGAGGCAGTCCCAGCACCTTCACACCACCAGCCCCTTCCTACAGAGCTCCCCAGAGAAAAGGGCCTCCTAGAGCCTAACAGGACCTTCCTGTTACAGGTGAGTTTCTTTATGGTCATGTACTGGGTGGACTTTATCATCTCATCTTCTTCCTAATATGGGCATATGATTCAGTTGTCTTGCATGTCTAGAGTTTTGTGGTCATTTTTTATTGCCACTGTCAATTTCTTGGTGCAGATCAGATCTCATAAAAGTACAATAAATATGATGCAAAATATTCAACAGAAGCATCAGATGTTAACAAATTATCAATGAAAATACTTTTCTGAAATAGAGGTTCTTTTGTCATCAGGTCAACTATTCATAGAGCAAAGGATTTGATATTTGATTTAATTAAAATGTGTGGATTTATAATTTTATTATATCTAAATACTTTTGAAACCAATGATGCCAAGGACTTGGCATATTCTTTAGACAACATACACCATGATTGAGTAGTCCTATACTTTTATGTCTTTCCTACCTTTCATTTTGATTCTCAGAACTTCATGTAAGAAAAAGTTGTTAATGTTTTAGGTATACTTTTAAGAAGTTTATATTGGTAATAAAATGTTTCAATGTGATTTTTTAAAATTACCTTGGGTACACGTATTGAAAACCAAGTGATCATATATGTATAGATTTATTCCTAAACTCTAAGCTGGTGTACTGTATATTTATCTTTATGTCAACTCCAAACTGTCTTGATTAAATTTAGAGTGGGTCTTGAAATCAGGTTGTTTTTCTTTTAAAATTTGTCATTTGCATTTCCCGATATATTTATTTATTCACTAATTATTTATTCATTCATTCATTCATTTATTCCTGCATTCATTCATCTTTTTTATTCCCTTTACCTATTTCTCCCTTCATTCACCTGCTTCCTGCTTCTGCCTACTTCAAGTTTGTTCTCTGTATCAATGAGCTTGTTTTTGTTGTTTTGTTTTTTTAGCTTCCACATATAAGAATGAGCATACAATATTTGTTTAACTTTGTTGAACTTATTTCACTTAGCACATGCCCTTGAGGTCCACCCATGTTTTCCCAAATGGCAAAATTTTATTTGTTTTTATGGCTGAATAATATTCCACTGTATATGTATGTATCTACATATACACAATTGCTTTATCCATTCATCCACTGATGGATACTTAGGTTATTTCCAAAAATGGCTATTATAAATAAATAACCCCCAACACACATGAAAGTTTATGCTTCCTGATAATTTATTTTACATTTTCAGTCTCATCATATACTTGCCTTCCATATTTTTGTTTGCCCTTTAAATGTTTGACCATTTACTTATTCCTTCATAGTGATTGGATATCTATTGATGACCTGCTACTTCCTCTTCTATGCTAGATGATGGCAACTCCACAGCACAACACAAGTGCCTTCAAGGAGCTCACGACCTAGGAGAGAAGGCACAGATAAGCAAGCAAGCAGTTACAAAGGTGTGGAAAGAATTTCTATAACCATGGAGCACAAAGGAGGGGATACCAAACCCAGACTTAAAAGTCAGAAAACATGCTGCCTCCATCAGGGTGCTGCCATGGAGATTTGTATTACATTTAAATGAAATTTTAAGAAATGATATAATTTTTTAAAAAGTTGTCTTTGTATCTCCAGCACATTCCAGGGGGGAGGGGGGAAGTTTATAAATCAGTCAGAGAATGTCCCATAATTCAAAAGTCAATTCATCAGGTTACAAAAGTTAATACTGAATCAAATTAAATTTAAAATATATATTGGAACCTCAGTGCTACCCATGGGCTGTCACTTTCTACATTATGTATTTCTATAATTTTGGAATCCTATATAATAAAAGCCTAATATGCTAAGTGTCCAGTCATCTGGTCGGCCATTCAACCAATCAAAGTGTAATATGCTAATGATATGCTAAGGCCGCTTAACCACTCACTATGACATGAACTGACCACCAGGGGGCAGACAGCCAACTGGTCAACCAGTTGCTATGATGTGCTCTGACCAGTAGGTTAGCTTGCTGCTGGGGTCAGGCCCATCAGGATTGAGCCAGATGGGCGGGACACGCCCTTGAGCCCTCCCCCTCCCACGGTCCCTCCCCAGCTGGCCAACCTCTTGTGTCCCTCCCCAGCTCCGATTGTGCACCAGTGAGGTTTCTTGGCCTGGTCTGCACCCTCTCAAAATCCAGACTGAGGGACCACTGCCCCCCCCCCCAGTGCACAAATTCCATGCACTGGCCTCTAGTAGTTTATAATGATCAAGCATTACATTTGCAATAATTAAAAAATAGCATATTCATAAATACATGTGGAGATTACATTATGCTAATTCACTAGAAAGGTAACTGTTAGGCTTCTTTATCAAAATGAAAATATATTATAATTATAAAAGTTCAAAAGTATAGAAAACAGGAAAAAATTACCTGTAAAGATATCATACTAACACAACCATTACTGATGTGTTTCTTTCTTCTCCTTTTTTCTGTATATTGTGAGGTTGTTTTTAAATGATTAGATAGCAATATTCCTCAATAATATTTAACCCTAAAGAAGAAGAATGTTTTCTTCATATGTATCCAGTTCTGTGTTTTGGCCCTAATGGAAAGGTAGAACCATGGAATGTTTACCTGGAAAGATAATATCTTTTCTTAAGACCTTAAGTTGATCTATCCAGAAATATCCAAACATTCATATCTTCCAGTAAGTAAAATCTTTATCTTCTAGATTTACTATCCCATAGATGGGGTCACATTAACAGTAAGTAAAAATCCAGATTTCATTGGTATTTGTCTCTCTACCTGCTCACATAGGACCCTAATCTCCTGAAAGGTTTCCCCAAATTCTATTGGGAGTTCAGGAGAGGTTTTACACATACTATGAACAAAACCAGTTAACTATTAGTCAGCTACCATTATCTTTCCCATTCCCCTGCTGTAACCTTCATAGGCTAGATATTGCTGCTGAGGGCCGCACTGCTGCCTCCCCAGGGTGCTGCCACGGAGGTCCTGGGAGCTCTGGCATGCCAAGCACTGCGGTGGTCTGTGGAGAAGCAGCAGGGATGGTCCCCTTCTTCTCTCCTATGAGGGGGTCCTCAGTAGTGCCATTTGTGTTCCACATCTTACCAAATTTTTATTGAAATAGCTTTTTAGGACTATATGTAAACACTTACTACTCAAAATGTGGTCCCTGGACCAGCAACATTTGGCAGATTTGTTAGAAATGTGGAATCTCAGGCCCCATGAATCAGAATCTGCAGCTTTAGAAGAGCACCAGGTGATTTATATACAAATTTCAGTTTGAGAAGCATCTGCTTAAAGTACCTTCCAAGACCAAGGCAGGAATTCAATTAGGGACATGGGCAGGGTTGGGTCAAGAAGCAAAACTGACAAATAGTAGGACTTTTTGTAATGACCTCTTCCCTTTGATGATGTATTTATCCTTGTGACTGGACCAAAGTGAGAATGCCTGGCTCCTTCTCTAAGGATAGCTGTCCTTCAGGAAACTCCCAGGCTCCTAACCGCCCTCTAGAGATAGACTTGGTGACCTGCCACTTCAGCTACATATGCTTTGCCACTCCAGAACCTCCATCATATCCTGTCTTAAGATCAATTATGTATGTTGTGGCCCTATGGAGTGGGGGGTTATGTCCCTTATTGGCAAATAATATATTTTAGTGAGTCTTCTTAGATTCCCCATAGGACCTAGCATGAAGTGCTATAAATTGTTTTTAAAGAAAAGACTATATTAAAGCTAATGTGTCTTCTCTATTACTACTTTTCTATTCAAGAAGTATATCAGCCCTCTCAAATCATAGAGAAAACATATGAGACAGTGCTCTACACTGGCTGGGATATTTAAGAGAATTAAATTTCCCCCACACCTTTTTTTAAAAGGTGAGAATGGTTTTTTCATGCAGAAACAATGTCCTCATTCACAGATGACTAGCTATCGATCTCACCTGAATAGAATTTTATCTAGTTTTCAGCTGTATGAAAGTGGCTATCTGCCTACTAGTATTTAAGAAGTCCACAGTGAGTAGCACTGTGTATGCCTGGTTTTCTCTAAAGCTGTGATGGCATTCAAGCACCCTGTCTCTAAAGAGTATGAGGTTGCTATTAATTATGTGGCATCTTATGAGCTGCACATCAGTGATGCTTATTTATGTATGGTCAGTATGGGTTCTGGAGCCACTGGGAGGAAGGTTTCAGCTTGGATATATCCTATGGCTCTTTAGTAATGGTGGTTATGGCCATGTTTGTGTTGTGATGATAGATGAAACAGCAACCTAGTGCCTAGGATTTTGCTGCTTTGTGGCTAATGATTTAGAACTGTGATTGCAAACTATGGACTATGATGGGAGAATCACAGTTCTTTCCAGTGTGTTAACCAAACCATACGGGCATCAGACACTGGTGGTAGACTGAATAAGTAATTTTTCACCCATATTTAATTTAGAGGTAATGTAGATGTGTTAGGATTGGTGAAATAGATTGATGTTTAAATATAATTTAATTTATACTGGACTTTTGCTGAGTTTACATACAATTACTGGATATCAGTGCTAGCATGTGGGGTTCACAAATCTGATCATTAAAGAGGCCTTAATTGCCAAAGATTAGGCCGAAGCATATTAAAATCTGGGTGGTTTTTCTTTGAGGTAGTTTGGGTTTGAAAGATAGCTGGGGTCTTCTGGAAGTCAAAGGACAAACCAAGGATCCTATACTGAACAAAGAGGGCTTTTTTTGGGACAACCATAGTGATAACAACGTGAGTTTGTGTAAGATTTCCAGCTTTAAAAATTAGCTTGTCTCACCTCCAGTTTCCCCTCATTCTCACCTCTGTCCCAGGCCTGTTGTTATATTGATGACGCAAGAGAACCTGTTTTTTCTGCATTCTTTGAAGACCAAGCTGAGGTGAAAAGGGGACATGGAAAGCAATTCCTAAAATATCTAATAGGACTTGGGAATACCATCTGCCTACCAGTGATTAAGGTGACTATGTAATTTGTCATAATGATTTTAATGGTGCCTCTGCTGGGTCTAGAGAACTAAATTATTTGTTGCCAAATAACTTACTGGTTTTTACCCATATTACACATGAGATTACAGTAACCAGCTTGGAGGGCAAGCATCAGTCTTCTTGGTAGCCTCTTTATATCATTTGAGTAAATTGCAGCCACCAAATGGTTGCTTAGTTTTTCTCAAGGAGCCACAGCTAGTGTGGTCTCTGGACCAGAGCATCAGCATCACCTGGGAAATCATCAGAAATGCAAATTCATGGACAACCTGAATCAGATCCTCTAGAGGTGGGGCCCAAGGAGCTCTATTTTAATGAGCTCCCCAGGTGACTCTAATGCTCAGGCAGATTGAGAAGCACAACTTGAATGGCCACTTCCTAGAAGAGTTACCATCCTCTATCACAGGGGTTCTCAACCTTGGCTGCACATTAGAATCACCTGGGGATCTTTAAAATCCTGATTTCTGGGCCTCCTCCTTCGGAAATTTTGTTTCTTTGTTATGGGGTGAGGCCACAACATTAGTAACAAAGAAACAGAATTTCCGGAGGACGAGGCCCAGAAATCAGGATTTTAAAAAAGGATGAGGCCCAGAAATCAGGATTTTAAAGATCCCCAGGTGATTCTAATGTGCAGCCAAGGTTGAGAACCGCTGCTCTATCAGATCATTAGATTAATTCAGATGCACACCCAGGTATCTGAAATGACTACCTCTTCAGTGTAATGAAACGAGCTTTTTTTTTTGCTGGGATGGACATTTGAAATAAATCATCTAAACATTAGCGGGGGTATTACAGCTACTAGTAGAAACATGCTTACTTATCTGAAGGGTTCTGTTAACTCCAGTTTTATAAAAAGAACTAGTTAATGTCTGGTAGTTATGGAATTAAACCACCATCAAGGAATTCAAAAGCTAATGGAATAGTGCATGTAGCTGTGCTAGTGGCATCCATGCTTTGTATATAAGCACATTAAAATTACATGAGGAACTTTTAAAATCCTGATGCTGAGCTTGCACTCCTACCATTTCAGTCATTGCATTATGTCTGCAGCTAAAATCCAGACATCAGGATTTAAGATGCCAGTTTGATTCCATTGTGCCACAAAGCTTAGAAAGTATTGGGTTATACTACAAACCTAGACATAATTCGACCCAGGAAGTCTAATGTAAGAAAGCTGTGCCCCAGGTGACTTCCCTGTTTCTCTCCTAAAGCGGCCTGAGGTAGATAACTGGCAAACCGGCATAAAAGCTCTGGAGTATGCTTTGGAATTGGAGACCCAGTTAAGCCAGCTCCTGATAGACCTGAAGATCACAGCTATTGCCAACAATGACAGTCATGTAAGTAGTAGCTGGTTTTGAAAGTACTATCATAGTTCACTTCTGAATTATGACTTGCTTCTTGGAAGAGGGCCCAAGGCTCTGGTCATCCAACACGTGCTTGTTTCCCCCCAAGGAAGTATATGAACCTACTTCTGGGAGTAGATTGGAGGTGGGAGGAGTAGGTGCCCTGGTAAGAGGGAATGCAACTCAACACAAGATGGAGAGGGCTTCCCAGGAAAAGTGTGCTCTGGATAATTAAACAAAATGACTTGCTGCTGGCTTTTAAATCTAGACCAGGAATAGTTAAATGTTAATAGGTACCAGGATCACCTGGAGGATTTACTCAAGCAACCTGCTAGGCCCTACCCCACAGAGTTTCTGATTCAATGGCTTTCATGTGGTGCCTGAGAATTTGCATTTCTAACAAGTTTTCAGGTTATGCTGCTGCCTGCTGGCCAGGGGCCACACTTTGAGAACCACTGTCCCTGATGGTCCCTGCAAAAGTGAATGTTAATGGTGACTTATTATCCTGCCGTCTTCCTGGTTAATGGTGAACACTCCACCTTGTGGTGGTAACTTCTTTCTCACTAACCCCATAGCATCTCAGGAAATCAAAGTGAGGAAAATTCCCTTGTACAAAAAATACCAACCCTAGATGCATATTGGACTGGCTTAGGAACTCTGAAGAGATACAAACACCTGAGCCTTATACCAGACCACTTACATCTAAATCTTTGGGAATTGGATCTGGGCATCTACTTGAAATCTCCATGTGATTCAAAAAACAGAGTAGGAAACCATTGCAATAGTAGCTTGTTTAAGTTAATCTGTACTTTTGATGAGATATCCTAACACTCATACTCATTGAAAGTGGGTATTTGTACTCACCTGGAGGTCTTCAAGGTCTTAGATCAGTGCTCTTTGAACTTCTATGTGCATATGAACTCCCTTCCTTTCTTAAAATGCAGGTTGTGATTTAGTAGGTCTGGAGTGGGACTTGAGATTCTCTTTTTCTGACAAGCTCCCAGGGCTGCAGGTCAATGAGTTACAATTTGGGTAGCAAGATTTTTGATTGTCTCCTGTTGCAGACAAGGTTCTAAAGCAGTGGTTCTCAACCTTCTAGCCCTTTAAAATACAGTTCCTCATGTTGTGACCAAACCATAAAATTATTTTCGTTGCTACTTCATAACTGTAATGTTGCTACTGTTATGAATCATAATGTAAATATCTGATATGCAGGATGGTCTTAGGCGACCCCTGTGAAAGGGTCGTTCTACCGCCAAAGGGGTCGCGACCCACAGGTTGAGAACCACTGTTCTAAAGGGTTTTCCCCTGTTTATTTCTGCAGCTCTTGAATTTCATGAAAAGGTTCCTGGATAAACAGAGGAAGGACATAAACCACCTGCAATGCCATATTGTATATTATAAAATATTAGAAAGGGAGGTCCAGAAGCAGGAAGAATTATTGAAAAAGGCTGCTGAAAAAAAGCCTGTCGGATAAATGGACCCAACATCTGAGGGCAACAAAGCAAGTCTTCCCATTGTAGTCATTCCCAACATCAGCTATTTAAGGATCTTAATCTTCATTTGACAGAAGACTGCTTTCCTTCATTGTGTGTACAATTAAATCTGTTTTTGCATTATAATTATGTGTAAAGAGATTGCTATTGAAGCACAAAAAAGGTTTAATTCAGTCAGTGTTAAATTTGGAGAAAGCTTCCTAAGGAGAGTTGGTGCATTAGGTTAAAAAAAAAAAGCCTCTCCTTCTCCCATGATCCCAACAACACTCAGATGCAGGGTCAAGATTTGGGAATTTCAAATAGATTAAGTAGATATAGTAATGAAGTAGTGAAACCTTAGGTCTCACTAATGTTTTCCTCCCCTTCAACTTGTATACTACATATTTTTTTCAATCTTTAATTTTTTTATTGATTGAGGTATTACATATGTGTCCTCATATACTACATATTTTAAAGTTGACAAAAATAGTAGGATTTTCTTTGAATCAATGTAAAGCTAACCTTGAAAACAAGAGTTCTTGGTCTAGAAATGTTTACTCACTAGAAATATTTAAGGGAACAAGTGGCTGCAACCCAGGTGCCCTTTCATAACCTGAGGTATGCATAGGGACCAGGAAGGTACACAGGCAATTAAGACAGCAAACAACTGTGGATGAGCCTACGCCATCCACTGTGGGCAAGCTAGCAGCTGTTGGGGTAATTACTTTCAGGAACAAGCAATGAGCATGCAACTTGGGGGACTAGTACCACCTGGGATGGAAAGGTACTCCATAGGATTGTGTCCTGACTCCAAAACTTACTAGTTCCATGGCCTTGAGTAAGTTTTTATATCACTCATTGACACAGTTTAGTCAACTTCAAAGTAGCGTTAATAGTACTTAGTTCATAGAGTTAACAAGAGGATTAAGTAAATGAATGTGTAAAAGTATTTAGAACAGTACCTTTTCAGATTATATATTAGTTAATTTAGATAATAGTGCCACCTCATAAACTTGAGGGAAGCTAATACATAATGGAATTATTATGCTAAGTCAGTGGTTCTCAACCTTCTGGCCCTTTAAATACAGTTCCTCATGTTGTGACCCAACCATAAAATTATTTTCGTTGCTACTTCATAACTGTAATGTTGCTACTGTTATAAATCATAATGTAAATATCTGTTATGCAGGATGGTCTTAGGCGACCCCTGTGAAAGGGTCGTTCTACCGCCAAAGGGGTCTCGACCCACAGGTTGAGAACCGCTGTGCTAAGTGATGTAAGCCAGCCAGAGAATGACAAATACCATATAATTTCACTTATATGTAGAATCTAATCAACAAAAAGTGATTTAACAAACCAAATAGAAACAGAAGCATAGATATATAGAACAGATTGACAGCTGTCCCATGGAAGGGGATTGGGTGAAAAAAGGTGAAGGGATTAAGCAAAAATATGACATAGGCACAGACACCAGAATGGTGATAGAGGAAAAGAGGAGGGGGGTGGAGTCAGAAAAGGGCAAAGAAGGGACAAATGGGACTGAAGGAGACTTGACTTTGGGTGGTGAGCGCCTGATGCAGTATGCAGATGTTTTCTTGAAGTGTATACTTGAAACCTGAATGATTTTATTAACCAATGTCACCCCAATAAATCCAATTTAAAAAGACAACATAACTGAAATTGAGACAGAATCTTAAAACATTTAATCTTAGAAGTATCTCTTTTGAAATGAGAAGGGGTCATAGAAAGATCCAATGAGATATATACCTTGGGGAAAATTCAAGTCAACAAATGGGTTGAATATAGAAATAGACACAACTGATCAAACAAGGGATATTGAAGTAAACTAAGAAATTCTCAGCCAAAGGAATAGCAAATGGTATTTTAAATTTTAAGACATGGAGTTCCAATGAAAGATGTAATTTAGAGCTCCAGGAGAGAAGAGGAGTTGAGAAAAAGATCCATTGTAGCAAAATGTTAGAATATCAAGGATGTAAAAACTCACTGCAAAATACATCATTTACAAAGAAAGAAAACTGTCATATTACTAACAGCTTTCTCATCAATATTAGATGCAAAGACAAAATAGGAATAGCATCTTCAGAATGCTGAGGGGAAAAATCATTTGGGGCAGAATAGACATATTTGAACATGAAAATAATAAGCTCACAAAAGCTTTAATGCAAAGAACTTCACTGTGAACAATGATTTATAATAATAAAAGCATAATATGCAAATCACCAGAACGACTGAATAGCAGAAGGACCGTGCGGATGACCTTCCAGACGACCATGCTATGACGTGCACTGGCACCAGGCCAGCCAAGGCGGGTGCTATGTGATTGGTCAGGGTGCCCTGCCATTGCACCACGATCGCTCCATAGAGGGAGACCCAGGCCACCCTCTGTGCGGTGATTGATCACGGAGCCCTGAGATTGATCACCCCAAAGAGGGTGGCCCAGGCTACCCAGCCAGCGGTGCTGCAGCGGGTGGGTGGGACCTCCCCCAGCAGAGCCATCGATCGTGGAGCCGCCCAGCTGGTGGTGCTGCAGCAGGTGGGCAGGGCCCCCCTCTGTGGGGCAATCGATCGGGAATGCTGAGATCAATCACCCCACATAGGGAGGCCCGGGCCACTGTCCAGCGATGCTGTGATGGGTGTGTGGGGCCGGCCAGCGATTGACCCACAGAGGAAGGCCCAGGCCAGCCAAGTGATTGCACCCCACACCTGTCACCGAAGAGGGAGGTGACCAGTGGCAGGGGAGGGGGGCAGCGCCGCACAGATGGCAAGCAGTGGCGGGGGCAGGGCCAGCTGCTGGCAGCCAGGGAAAGAAAAGCATTGATAGGCTCTGATCATCAGCCAGGTCTAGGGACCCTACACAAGGGGTGCCAGATTGAGAGAGGGCATAGGCTGGGCTGAGGGACACCCCTCCCATGCATGAATTTTTTGCACTGGGCCTCTAGTCTCTATATATAAAAGTCTAAGAGACCGTTATGACTGGTCAACCAGTCACTGTGACACGCACTGACCACCAGGGGGCAGATGCTCAATGCAGGAGCTGCCCTCTGGTGGTCAGTGTGCTCCCACAGCCAACCTCCCGCTGGTGGCCAACTTCCCGTGGTCTGTCCCTCCAGCCAACCAGCCCAAATAGCTCTAATCACCAGCCAGGCCGAGGGACCCCATCCATGCATGAATTCATGCATCGGGCCTCTAGTTGTTTTAATAAAATACAAGGGCCTGGGCTTCTACATGCAGGCCCAAAGTAGCCTGCCTGATATGAACAAGCCTTGTCTAGTACAGTCACTCTAGTGGGGAAGGGCATGCCCCAGGTTGTAGTTAGAACATAGTGAATTGCTTTACCTCCACACCTTTCCTATAAATCACCCTTCTTGAAAATCACTGCCATGGTGAGCTTGTTACCACTAGAGAATTACCAGTTCACTATGCATTCTTGAATAAATTCCCTTTATACATATTGGTGACTATCATAGACATTAAATCAGGAATAAGACAAGATTGCTTTATCCTCAACACTACTTTGTGTTTTTCTGACAGTTTTTAAGCAGAGTATTTGAGACTCAGAGCAACTGACATTTTTGAGCCAGATGGGTCTGTCATGGGGAGTTGTCCATGCATTGTGAGATGTCTAGCAGCACGCCTGGCGTCTACCTACTAGATAGCACCTCCTCCAGTTGCAACAATCAAAACTGTTTCCAGACTTGCCAAATGTCTGTTGAGAGGCAAAATCACCATGCTTCAGAACGACTATGCTAGACAATGCAATAGAAAAGTTAAAAAAAGATGTATCTATTTGAAAAAGATTTTTTAATGTGATATGATCATAACTAGAACTGAAAAGCTATGTAACTTACAATAAAGTTTAATTTTGTTGCTGGATACAAGATAAATATCTACCAATGGACCTTTCCCATAAACAAAAACATTTTTAAAAACATAACTTGTCTATAATATTTACAAACACATAAAATATCTATGAAGAATTCTAACAAAACTAGCTTAGAACCTATATGACAGTGATGGCGAACCTTTTGAGCTCGGCGTGTCAGCATTTTGAAAAACCCTAACTTAACTCTGGTGCCGTGGCACATATAGAAATTTTTTGATATTTGCAACCATAGTAAAACAAAGATTTATATTTTTGATATTTATTTTATATATTTATTTATATGCCATTTAACAAAGAAAAATCAACCAAAAAAATAAGTTCGCATGTCACCTCTGACACGCGTGTCATAGGTTCGCCATTACTGCTATATGAAATAAAATGAAAGTGCCTCCTGAAAGAGATAAAAATCTTTGAATAATGAATAAAAGAAAGTAAGACTAAATATGAAAATTGTGACACCCCTCAAATGAATGTGTGGGACTAAAGTAATCTGGTTATAATCCCAACAGAATTTTGAAGGCATGGACAACTTCATATTAAAGAATAGCTTCAATCATGGGGTAAACATGAGGATATACATAAAACTTACTTAACACCATTAGTCATTGGGAAACACAAACCAAAACCACATGAAATACCACCCACTACACATTCAGGAGAAAGCCTAAAATTAAAATAACTGTCAGCACCATATACTCACAAGATGGTGAAACAATAAAAGCTTCCACACACTGTGGGTGAGAATGTAAATTGGTACAAACACGTCAGGAAAAAGGCATGGCATTTTTTTCAGAAAAGTAGGCATATACCTACCTCATGAATTTTGGGAAGACACAGTTCAGCCCACCACAAATGATGTTACTGTTGACTAAAATTGGGTGAAGAAAAGAGGAGGAAGAAGTTTCAAGCTACTTCAGTAGGAACCAATAGATATTGTCTGGAAAAAAAAGAGTTCTAAGAATTGTATGACGTCTAATTATAAAGGCAGTCAATAGAGGGAAATTATGACTATAATTTTTAAAATAACCCCAATAGTGAAAATATAAATAAATATAATGCTCAGATTCACATTTTATTTTGTAACCCTTAAGTTAGGCTTTGATTTAGTCCTAGTTCAGCTGTTAAACAGTGTTCACCCCAGTCTTTTGACTGAAATTCCTCTTACCTTTTGGTTGAGTGAATTTTGTTCTCTGGGGGATGCTTCAGTAAGGCCTGATATGGATAGTATTCTGAGTCCTTGAATTTAGAGAACATTTTTTCCTCTTTATTTTATTTTTTAAAATTTATCTTTATTGTAGAAGTATTACATATGTCCCCTCTGTTTTTGTTGTTGTGTTTTGTTCCCCATTGACTCCCTCCTCTCTTTCTTGACAGACATTTCTCTTAGCATAATACTATCCGAGTCCATCCATGCTGCCACAATTTTTTTTTACCGCTGCATAATATTCCAGTGTGTAAATGTACCACAGATTTGATTTATTTCACAATTTTAGTTTCGTTATGTATTTGCCTTCCATATTTTTGTTTGTCCTTTAAATGTTTGACCATTTACTTATTCCTTCATAGTGAATGGATACCTATTGATTTCCTGCTATTTTCTCTTCTATGATAGATGATGGCAATTCCACAGCACAACACAAGTGCCTTCAAGGAGCTCATGAACTAGGAGAGAAGGCACAGATAAGCAAGCAGTTACAAAGGTGTGGAAAGAATTCCTATAACCACTGAACACAAAGGTGGGGATACCAAACCCAGACTGAAAAGTCAGAAAATATGTTTCAGAGGAAAGGAAAGCTGCACCGAGCCTGGAAGTAGGGGCTGCAGGATATGTGTGTAAGCACAGGGGTTTCTGTAGATGCCATCTCTCTTTTAGTCACCAGAATTACTTGTGCCCTTAGCTTGTAAAGCCTACCAGTTTGACATTTTGATCAATTACTTCATTTATTCACTCTTTCACCTGTAAACATTTAATAACACACTCAGTGCCCCAGATTGTGTTAAATGCTATCTTTTCTTTTAAAGATTCATGACATGGAATTCCTGGCTTTCTCCCTCTCCATGATTTATAGAAACTTAAAATCTGCTTTTCTAAAGTGCAAAGAACCCATCTGGCTCTGCCCATTGTTTCTTCCTTGTCAACCAACAACTTTCAACATTTAGGTTTCTTTTTCTTTTAAATTGTTCAGTCAATATAAATTATTGGTTGCTCTCTTTGGGCAAGACACTCTACTAAATGCTCAGGGTCATACAAAGATGACTAAGACTTAGGCCCATTTCCCATGAAGCTTATAAGCTAATGTGGAATGTATGTGCACAGAGAACACAATAAAGGGAAGAAAAACACTGTCCTAAAGATATTTTATTTTAAAGATAAAAATGTCTTGTTTAGAATTAAGTCCAGAAGAGAGCCCCTTTTCTTTTCTTAATCATTAGGGAGATGACAAAGTGAGGTAACACTGTAAGGACATTAAGTTTGTATTACATTGAAATAAAAATTTAAGCAATTATATAAATATTTTTTAAAAGCTGTCTTTGTATTTCCCGCACTTTCCAGCGGAGGAGGTGTATAAATTAGTCAGAGAATGTTCCATAATTCAAAAGTCAATTCATCAGATTATCAAAAGTTAATAGTGGTATTATGAATCAAATTAAATTTTATATATATTGGAATGACATTGCTACCCATGGGCTCTCACTTTTTACATTATATATTACTGTAATTTTGGAATAGTTTACAATGATCAAGCATTACATTGTAATAAGAAAAAAATATGTTCATAAGTATGAGTGTATTTGGAGATTACATTATGCTAATTCACTAGAAATGTAGCTGTTAGGCTCCTTTATCAAAATTAATGTATATATAATTATAAAAGTTCAAATAATATGGAAAATATAAAAAAATCACCTGTAATGCCACTATACTAACACACCTATTATTGATGTTGCAGATGGGTTTCTTTCCTCTCCATTTTTCTGTATATTGGGAGGTTGTTTTCAAATGATTAGATAACAATATTCCTCAATAATATTTAATTTAACCCTCAAGAAGAAGAACATTTTCTTCATATGTATCCAGTTCTGTGTTTTGGCTCAGATGGGATGGTAGAATGTTGGAATGTTTACATGAAAATATATTATCTTTTCTTAAGACCTTAAGTTGATCTATCCAGAAATATCCAAACATTCATATCTTCCAGTAAGTAAAATCTTTATCTTCTAGATTTACTATCCCATAGATGGGGTCACATTAACAGTAAGTAAAAATCCAGATTTCATTGGTACTTGTCTCTACCTGCTCACATAGGACCCTAATCTCCTGAAAGGTTTCCCCAAATTCTATTGGGAGTTCAGGAGAGGTTTTACACATACTATGAACAAACCAGTTAACTATTAGTCAGCTACCATTATCTTTCCCATTCCCCTGCTGTAACCTTCTAAGTTAGGCTGAGCGCCCTGGCACTGCTGCTTCCCCAGGGTGCTGCCATGGAGGTCCTGGGAGCTCTGGCATGCCAAGCACTGCGGTGGGCTGTGGAGAAGCAGCAGGGATGGTCCCCTTCTCTCCTATGAGGGGGTCCTCAGTAGTGCCATTTGTGTTCCACATCTTACCAAATTTTTATTGAAATAGCTTTTTAGGACTATACGTAAACCCTTACTACTCAAAATGTGGTCCCTGGACCAGCAACATTTGGCAGAATTGTTAGAAATGTGGAATCTCAGGCCCGATGAATATCAGAATCTGCTGGTTAGAAAGATCACCAGTGATTTATATGCAAATTTCAGTTTGAGAAGCATCTGCTTAAAGTGACTTCCGGGACTAAGGTGTGAATTCAATTAGGGACAAGGGCAGGGTTGGGTCAGGAAACAAAACTGACAAATAGTAGGATTTTTTGTAAATACCTCTTCCCTTTGATGATGTTATTTATCCTTGTGCCTGGGCCAAGGTTAGAATGCTTGGCTCCTTCTTTCAGGATAGCTGTCCCTCAGGAAATTCTCAGACTTCTCACTGCCATCTAGTGATAGACTTGGTGACCTGCCACTTCTATGTCAGTTGCACCAGACATGGCTTAGGCTAGATCTGTGAACCCACCAGACCATGGGAAATCACATTGCTGCACATGTAAACTATACTTTTATGTATTACGTTTTGAGTTCACAGCCACTATTTACAAATCACTTCATTATGAGCAGTGAGACTGCCAAGATAAGTAAAACAATCTCTACACTCAAAGGAGGCTAATAAAGTGGTAAATGTTGAGGCAGGTCAGAACTTCTGGGAGGCCATTTGAGGAAGGAGCCAAAAGCTTCCCAAATGCACCAGTCTTACTGCAGTGATGAGATACCATTACTGTGTCTAATCCCTACAGCCTGTGTGTGCCAGTTCTCCAGGTGGAACGCCCTTCTTCCATTTCTCTTTCCCTACATTCTTACCTACCTTCCAAGGCCAGAAGGCCAGTTCCAACTGCCGATTTATTAAAGAAATCTGCAGGAATCCCCTCAGCCATATATATATGCTTTGCCACTTCAGAACCTCCATGATATCCTGTCTTAAGGTCAGTTATGTGCATTGTAGCCTTGTAGAGTGGGTGTTTTTTCCCCCCTTAGAGGCAAATAATGCATTTTAGTGAGTCTTCTTAGATTCCCCATAGGACCTAGCATGAAGTGCCCTAAATTGCTTTTAAAGAAAGGAATATATTAAAGCTAATACATCTACTTTGTTACCACTTCTCTATTCA
This sequence comes from Myotis brandtii, assembly GCF_000412655.1. NCBI lineage: Eukaryota > Metazoa > Chordata > Mammalia > Chiroptera > Vespertilionidae > Myotis > Myotis brandtii. The sequence goes on from NW_005359757.1 coordinate 986,282, forward strand.
GAAAGTAGATGAGCCTTCTCAAAAACAAGGAGAAAACATGAAAGAGTTTGCTGTACACTGGTTGGTATATAAAGGAGAATTAATTCCTCCCACCCCCATACACACCTTTTTCTCTGGTGAGATTGGTTATTTGGTGCAGAAACAATGTCCTCATTCCCAGATGAGTAGCTGTTAATCACAGCTGGGTGGAATTTCATCTAGTTTTCAGCTGCATGAAAGTGGCTATCTGCCTACTAGTATTTAAGAAATCCATAGCTTGCTGGGTAGCACTGTTTATGCCTGGTTTTCTCTAAAGCTGAGATGGAAGACAAACCACGGCTCCCTGAAGAGTGTAGTGTTGCTATGAATAAAGTGCTATCTTATGAGCTGCACATCAGTGATGCTTATTTATCTATGGTTAGTATGGGTTCTTGAATCACTGGGAGGGAGGTTCCAGGTCTAATATATCCTGTGTTTTCTTAGTAATGGCGGTTATGGTGTGATGATAGATGAAACAGCAACAGAGTGGCTAGGATTTTGCTGCTTTGTAGCCTGATAATTTAGAACTGTGATTGCAAACTATGGGCTATGATAGGGAGAATTACGGTTCTTTCCAGTGGGTTGTCAAAGCTATAGGCATAAAACACTGGTGGTAGACTGAATAATTTTCTCCCATATTCAACTTTAGAGTTAATGTAGATGTTAGGATAGGTGAAAAAGATTGACTTGAAAATGTCATTTGATTTATACTGGAATTTTCCTGTGTTTACAGTATTATTGGATATAAGTGCTAGCATGTGGGGTTCACAAATCTGATCACTAAAGAGGCCTTAATAGCCAAAGATTAGACCCCAGCATGTTAAAATCTGGGTGGTTTTTCTTTGAGGTAGCCTGGGTTTGAAAGACAACTGGGGCCTTTCGGAAGTCAAAGGGCAAACCAAGGACTCCAACCTGAACGAAGGAGGTCTCTTTGGGACAACTACAGAGACAGCTAAGTGAGTTTGTGTCAGATTTCCAGCCTTCAAAATCAGCTTGTCTCACCTCCAGTTTCTCCCTATTCTCACCCCTGTCCCAGGCCTATAATTCCATTGACGAATCAGTACAACCTTGTTTTGCCACAATCTTTGAAGACCAAGCTGATGTGAAGAGGGAAAATGGAAAGGAATTCCTAGAATATCTTGGAAAACGTAGGAATAAAATCTGCCTTCCAGTGTTTAAGGTGACTGTGTAATTTGTCATGATGATTTTAATGGGGTCTCTGCTGGGTCTAGAGAATTAAAATATTCATTGACACCTAACTTGTTGGGTTACCCATATTATACATGGGATTATATAAATTGACTTTGATTGCAAGCATCTGTCTTCTTTGTAGCCTCTTCATATCATTTTGAGTAAATTGGCAGCCACTAAATGGTTGCTTAGCTTTTCTCAATGAGCCACACCTACCGTGGTCTCTGGACCAGCAGCATCTGCATCACCTGGGAAATAATCAGAAATGCAAATTCGTGGATAAACTGAATCAGATGCTCTAGGGGTGGGCTCTAAGGAGCTATATTTTAACAAGCTCTCCAGGCGACTCCATGCTCTGGGCATATTGAGAAGCACAAATATAATGACCTCTTCTAGAACAGTTAGCATCCTCTATCACAGTGGTTCTCAACCTTGGCTGCACATTAGAATCACCTGGGGATCTTTTTAAAATCCTGATTTCTGGGCCTCATCCTCTGGAAATTCTGTTTCTTTGTTATGGGGTGAGGCCCAGAAATCAGGATTTTAAAAAGATTCCCAGGTGATTCTAATGTGCAGCCAAGGTTGAGAACCACTGCTCTATCAGGTATTTAGTCTGATTCAGATGCACACCCAGGTATGTAAAATGGCTACCTCTTTGGTGTAATTAGATAAATCCTTTTTCACTGGGATAGACACTTAATACCCCACTAACGTTTAGATGAGTTCTATTAACATCTAGAAACATGCCTACTTCTCTGAGGGTTCTTTTAACTCCAGCTTTATAAAGAGAACCATTAAATGTCTGGTAGAGTTAAACTACCAATGTGGAATTCGAAAGCTAAGGGAATCGTGCATGTGGTTGTGCTAGTGGCACCCATGCTTTGCATGCACATTGAAATTACATGGGGAGCTTTTAAAATCCTGATGCCCAGGTTGCACTCCATGCCAATTACATCATCATGTCTGCAGCTGAAATCCAGACAGACATCAGGATTTAAGATGCTAGGCTGATTCCACTGTGCCACAAAGTTTAGAAAGTATTGGGTCATACAAACCTAGACATAATCTGACCTAAGAATTTGGATGTGAGAAAGCTGTGCCTGAGGTGACCTCCCTGTTTCTCCCCATCAGAGGCCTGAGGTAGAGATTTGGGGAACTGGCATAAGAGCTCTAGAGTGTGCTCTGGAATTGGAAGACCAGTTAACCAAGCTCCTGCTAGACCTGAAGACCACAGCTTCTGCCAAGAAAGAACGTGATGTAAGTTGTTAGTAACTGGTTCTGAAAGAAATGTCAACTTCACTTCTGAATTATGACTTGCTTCTGGGAAGTGGGTCCAAGAGAGTGGATCATCCAACACGTGCTTTCGTGCTTTCTTTCCCCCAAGGAAGTATATGAACCAACTTCTGGGAGTAGATTGGAGGTGGGAGAAGTAGGTACCCTGGTAAGAAAGAATGCAACTCATCACAAGATGGGGGATACTTCCGAGGAAAAATGTGCTCTGGATAATTAACAAAATGACTTTTGCTGCTGGCTTTTAAATCTAGACAAGGAGTACTTAAATCATCGGTTCTCAACCTGTGGGTCGAGACCCCTTTGGCGGTCGAACGACCCTTTCACAGGGGTCGCCTAAGACCATCCTGCATATCAGATATTTACATTATGATTCATAACAGTAGCAACATTAGTTATGAAGTAGCAACGAAAATAATTTTATGGTTGTGTCACAACATGAGGAACTGTATTTAAAGGGCCAGAAGGTTGAGAACCACTGACTTAAATGTGAATGGGTACCAGAATCACATGGAGGGTTTACTCAGACAATCTGCTGGGCCCCACCCCCTAGAGTAGTGGTTCTCAACCTTGGCTGCACACTAGAATCACCTGGGAATCTTTTTAAAATACTGATTTCTGGGCCTCATCCTCCGGAAATTCTGTTTCTTTGTTACTAATGTTGTGGCCCCACCCCATAACAAAGAAACAGAATTTCCAGAGGATGAGGCCCAGAAATCAGGATTTTAAAAAGATTCCCAGGTGATTCTAATGTGCAGCCAAGGTTGAGAACCACTGCCCTAGAGTTTCTGATTCAATGACTTTCATGCGGTGTTCCAGAATTTGCATTTCTAACAGGTTTTTAGATTATGCTGCTGCCTGCTGGCCAGGGGCCACACTTTGAGAACCACTGATGGTCCCCGCAAAAGTGAATGTTAATGATGACTTATCCTACAGACTTCTCTGAAGTCTTCCTGATTAATGGTGAACATTCCACCTTGTGGTGGTAACTTCTTTCTCACCAAAACCTTAGTATCACGGAATAGCAAATTGAGGAAAATTGCTTTGTACAAAAGTTACAACCCTAGTTGCATTTTGGACCGACTTAGGTCCTCTGAAGGGATACAAACACCTGAGCCTTATTCCACTTACATCTCAATCTTTGGGACTAGGGTCTGGGCACCTACTTGAAATCTCCATGTTATTAAATAAAAGCACACACAGGGTGGGAAACCACCGCAGTAGTAGCTTGTTTAAATTAATCTATACTTTTGATGAGATGCCCTAACACTCATACTCATTGAAAGTGGATATTTTACTCACTGGAGGTTTTGAATGTCTTAGATCAGTGCTCTTTGACCTTCTATGTGCACATCAACTGCTTAGTCCTTTCTTAAAATGCAGGTTCTGATTTAGTAGGACTGGAGTGGGACTTGAGATTCTGTGTTTCTGAAAAAACTCTCAGGACTGCAGGTCTATGAGCTACCATTTAGGTAGGAAGATTTGTTGTTGTTGATGTTAATTCTCACCCGAGGATATTTTTCCGTGGATTTTTAGGGAGAGTGGAAGAGAGAGAGGGAAAGACAGAGAGAAACATTGATGTGAGAGAAACACATTGGTTGGTTGCCTCTGACCAGGGCCAGGGCCCTAGGAGCTTGCAACTAAGGTAGGTGCCCTGGACCGGAAACAAACCCAGGATCCTTTGATCCGCAGGCCAATGCTCTATTCACTGAGCCAAACCGCCTAGGGCTGGGTAGGAAGATTTTTGATTGCCTCCTGTTGCAGACAAGGTTCTTAAGGGTCTTTTACTGTTTATTTCTGTAGGTCTTAGAATTCATGGGAAAGTACCTGAAAGAACAGAAGAGGAGCACAAAAAACCTTCAAACCATGCTAAAACATTGTAAGGATCAGGCCCAGAAGGAAGAAAAAGCCTGCTGAAGTGTTAAGTAAATAGACCTAACATCTGAAGGCAACTAAGCAAGTCTTCGCACTGTAGTAGGTCCCAAAATCAGCTACATAACCAAAGAACTTATATGCATATAAGGATGGGCTAGAAGAGGTCAATGGGGGTGGGGGAGTGGGAAGGGGAACATCTTTAATACTTTCAACAATAAAGATACATTTTTTAAAGCTTAATTAAAACACATCATGGAGCAATACTGTCAAGTCTCGGAGGAAATTTAACCAGTGGGGTAATCACCCAACTCCTGTGAACCAAACTACCACGTTTCACACAAATCTCCTAATTAGGTGCTGTTTGCGGAGGCTTTAGAGACAGACAAGGGTTACATTAAGTACTAAATAGTATTCATTAATATTAGTATATCACATGGGCTGGTACTTATAAATGTAAATGTTGGTGACTCACCTGAAATATTTACAGAAGACAGGCAGCTGCAACCCCGGGGCCCCTTCATAACCTGTGGTACAGGGACCAGGAAGTTACATAGGCAATTAAGACTGCAAACAACTGTGGATGTGCCAACGCCATCCACTGTGGGCAAGCTAACAGCTATTGGGGTAATTACTTTCAGGAGCAAGCGATGAGCATGAGACTTGGGTGACTAGTACCACCTGGGATGGAAAGGTACTCCATAGGATTGTGTCCTGGCTCCAAACTTACTAGCTCCATGGCCTTGAGCAAGTTTTTGCCTCAATCATTGACTCAATGTAGTCATCTTTAAAGTAGGGTTAATAGCACCTAGTTCATAAAGTAATGAGAGAATTAAGTAAATTAATATGTAAAATATCCAAAAGTGTACTTTAGGAAAGCCAATATATAATGGAATTATTATGCTAAGTGAAATAAGCCAGCCAGAGAAAGGCAAATACCATGTAATTTCATTTATATGTGGAATATCACTGATAAGAATTTGAGACAGGACAGGCAGTTTTATGGAAAAGTGGGTCCATGGGAGAGGAATGCATATATGAAGGGAAGGAGGCAGCTCTAAGACCAGAATGCTTATTTTGACTTTCACAGAGGATGGAGAAATGTTACAAAAGGAAGCCATATATATACAGAGGATAGAGGAATGTTGCAAGATAAGGGGGAGAGAAAGCGGGTGACACCAGGTGGGCTTTGACTTTTGAAACTGTTACTATGCAAGAGAATGACCAATTAGGAAAACAAAGGGGAAATAAATTAAGGAAAGGTCCAATAAAAAAAGGGTCATGTTCAGACAAAGAGCTGCCAGCATATATAAACTGAAGATAAAGAGATTCAGAACAGGATTTAGATTTTTTCCCATTTTAGAGAAAGAGCAGGCTTTTCCCATTTGGAGCCCTTTAGCGAACCCCTGCCCAGGGGGCGTTTGTATATGCTTTCAATAAGCTTCCCCGTTTTTATTTAAAATCTTTTAGTCCATGGATTTATTCTTCAAACTTCGTTAGATAAGAGCCCACAGAGGGAGATTCTGCTTACCCCAACTCCACGTATCCTATATAATAAAATCCTAATATGCTAAGTGTCCGGTTATCCGGTCAGCCATTCAACCAATCAAAGCATAATATGCTAATGATATGCTAAGCCCACTCAACTGCTTGCTATGATGTGCACTGACCACCAGGGGGCAGATGCTCTGACAGGTAGGTTAGTTTGGGGCTGGGGTCCAGCTGATTGGTACTGAGCGAGATAGGCCAGACATGCCCATAATATGCTAATGATATGCTAAGGCCACTCAACTGCTTGCTATGATGTGCACTGACCACCAGGGGGCAGATGCTCTGACAGGTAGGTTAGTTTGGGGCTGGGGTCCAGCTGATTGGTACTGAGCGAGATAGGCCAGACATGCCCTGGAGCCCTCCTGCGGTCTCTCCCAGGCTGGTCAACCTCCCCAGTCCCTCCCAGGCCCTGATTGTACACTGGTGAGGTCCCTTGACCTGGCCTGCATGCTCTTGCAATCCAGGACACCTCGGGGGATGTCAGAGAGCTGGTTTTGGCCCGATCCCACAGGCCAGGCCTAAGGACCTTACTGGTGCATTAATTTGTGCACTGGGCCTCTAGTCATAATAATAATAATAAAAAGATTTAACAAAGTAGAAACAGAAGCATGGCTACATAGAACAGACTAACAGCTGTCAGAGGAGAAGGGATTGGATGAGAAAGGTGTATGAATTAAGCAAAAATATGACACAGGCACAGACAGCAGTTGAAGATAGAGGAAAAAGGGGGATGGGTGAAGTGGAAGTGGGCAAAGAAGGGGCAAATGGGGACTGAAAGAGACTTGACTATAGGTAGTGAGTGCCTGATGCAGTATGCAGATGTTTTGTTGAGTTGTATACTTGAAACCTTCATGTTTTATTAACCAATGTCACTGCAATAAGTTCAATTTAAAAAGACAACAGATAACTTAAATTGAGACATAATCTTAAAACTTTTAATCCCTAAAAGTATCTCTTGAAATGAGAAGGGGAAATAGAAAGATCCAATTAGATATACTGTGGGAAAAATTCAAGTTAACAAATGGGTTGAATATAGAAATAGTCACAGATAATTTAACAACTGATATTAAAATAAGCTAAGAAATTCTCAGCCAGAGAAATAGCAAGTAGTATTTTAAATATTAAGACATGGAGTTCCAATGAAAGATCTAATTTATAGCTCCAGGGGAGAAGAGAAATTGAGAAAAATATCCATTGTAGCAACATTTTAGAGTATCAAAGATGTAAAAGCTCAATGTAAAAAAAAAAAAAAGAGAACTATCACATTACTAACAGCGTTGTGTCAATATTAGATGCAAGGAGAAAATGGGAAAACCATCTTCAAAATGCTGAGGTGTGTTAGGTCTGATCAAATAATTGAATTGATACCCCTTCCCTGAGAACCGACCTTTACAACTGATATTCCTTTTGCTTAGACCCTATTCCACTGAAGACCATTATTTCTCCCCTCTGGATTTTCCCAGTATCTGCACCCACCCAGAGAGTTTCCTGCAAAAAAGCCCCACGTAGAACCCAATCTCTGACTCCTCATCCCTGGGTTCTGGTGCCATTTGAAGTTCAGCCCATCTGGCCTCCCGAAGACCTAATAAATTTATAATTCTTTAACACTGTTGGCCTCATGTGTTCCTCCTTTGGCAACCCTAACATTTGGTGTCAAAACCTGGGAGGGTTCCATGGAAAAGAGGAGACATTGCCCCCACTTGGGTCACCCCAAGTTTGCTACTCAGAGAGCAGTAGGCAGCAGCAGTTCAACCTGGGCTACTGGTACTGCTGAATCATACTCGGGTGACATGATTGCCTGCCTCAATTAGGCCTCCCTCCCCATCCAGCCAAGGAGGA
>NW_005359757.1:994219-997889 GCF_000412655.1 Myotis brandtii
GGGATGCCTGCCCTAAACAGTCACCTTTGACTTGTGGTGTGTCACTCATCCTTCCCCTCATGGGTCATGCTTACTCTCCTCATCATGGGGAACACTCCCTCTACGTCCCCTTGAACAATGCCTCTTGGCTGTCTCCTTCAAAATCTCTACTGCCTTTGACTCACAGGAGAGATCAGGCCCAAGCACCTCATTTTCTTTTGTAACACTATTTGACCACAATATAAACTAGATAATGATTCTCAATGGCCTGAAAAGGGCACTTTTGATTTTAACATATTGTATGATTTAAATAATTGCTGTCAGCAATGGAAAATGGTCAGAGATTCCCGTTTTCACCCTCTGTTCTCAATCCTCTCCCTGTCAGTCCTGCTTTACTTATCAGATTCTTCTCCTTCACACAAAACATCATACCCCTAACACTTCTGATTCCGAATCTACTTTTGACCTACTAGACCACCGACTTCCACCCATTTACACACCCCTTTCCTCACCTGCAGTAGATTCCCAAACCCAGATCCTCCTAACCAGCAAACCACCTTCTACCCTGGCCCCTGGGAGCCCAAATCCTGAGAACGCAATTTCCAATACAGACTTTCCCCACCTAACGCTATCTCTCAGACCACCCAAAGACCACCTTCCTCAACAGCCACTTCTATTCCCATTTTACCCCCGAGGGCAGTCGTAGGAACGGAGGACATAGTCTGAGTCCACGTCCCATTCTCTGTGTCTGACCTTTCCGAGATTGAAAAAAGACTGAGGTCTTCTTTACCAACCCGACCACTTTTACCAAGAAATTTGAGTACCTGACCCAGACCTATGACCTGACCTGGCATGACAGCTATGTCATGCTGTCCTCCACACTAACCCTAGGGGAGATTGAGCATATCTGGCTAACATCTCAGGACCATGCCAATGACCCCACAGACAGGATGTGAAGACAACCTGGTTGGCACTGACACTGTCCCCTCAACTGACCCGAGACGGGACTCTCAGTTTAATTCTCCAGAGCACTGGTTCCATAGCCATACACTCAACTGTCTCATTGCCAGACTCAAAAGGCTGTCCATAAGGCAGTCAACTATGATAAACTAATGAAATCACTCAGGGCCCTGAGGAAATCCAGCTCTCTTCCTCTCCCACCTCACTGAGGCCTTACAGACTTTACCACTTTATACCCCACCTCCCCAGAGGGGCCCTTCTTCCAAACAACCATTTTATATCCCAATCAGCCCCCGACTTACACCACAAACTTCAAAAAATAGACATAGGTCCACAAACCCCTCAGAAAAGACCTCATTAACCTGGCCTTTAAGATTTGTAATAATAGAGATGAGGGCACCCAACTCCAAAAATGAAAGCAAGATCAGGCCAAGGCTAAGGCCCAGTCAGAGGACTTCCAGGTCCTAGCCACAGCTCTAAAAACCCCAAATGAAGTGCCAGTCCTCCAACCAAGGGTAACTCAGGGGCTAAGCCTCCTGCAGGCCCAAGCTTCAAATGCAACAAGGAAGAACACTGGGACAAGTCCTGCCCAAACCTGAGACCCCTGCCTTGGCCCTGCCCAAGGTGCAGAAGGGAAGGCCACTGGAAATCAGACTGTAGTCTGGCCCCTCCAGGTCAGACCTCAGCCAGTCCAAACTATCTTGATTAACTTTAGAGTGGTCTTGAAACCAGGTTGTTTTTCTTCTAAAAATGGTCATTCCAGAAAAATTTTATTTGTTCATTTAGTTTTATCTTTTGACTCCCTTTACTCATCTCCCACCCATCCCTCCACTTCTCTCCTCTAGCAACTTCCAATCTGTTCTCTTTATCTATGAGTTTGCTTTCGTTGTTGTTTTGTTTTTTTAATTCCACACATAAGAACGAGCATACAATACTTGTATTTCATTGTTGGACTTATTTCACTTAGCCTAATGCCTTCAGGTCCATCTATGTTGTCCCAAATGGTAAGATTTTATTTGTTTGTATGGCTGAATAATATTCCATTGTGTGTGTGTGTGTGTGTGTGTGTGTGTGTGTGTGTGTGTATATATTTGCATTATACATTCATCCACTAATGGCTATTAAAAATGTAAACACACATGAAAGTTTATGCATCCTGATAATTTCTTTTACAATTCTAGTCTCATCATGTATTTGTCTTTCATATTTTTGTGACCATTTACTTATTCATTCACAGCGAATGGATATCTATTGATGACCTGCTATTTCCTCTTCTATGCTAAATGATGGCAACTCCACAGCACAACACAAGTGCCTTCAAGGAGCTCATGAACTAGGAGAGAAGGCACAGATAAGCAAGCAGTTATAAAGGTATAGAATGAATTCCTATTACCAAGGAGTACAAAGGTGGGGATACCAAACCCAGACTGAAAAGTCAGAAAACATGCTTCAGAGGAAAGGAAAGCTGCACTGAGCCTGGAAGTAGGGGCTGCAGGGATATGTGTGTAGGCACAGGGGTTTCTATAGATGCCATCGCTCTTTTTGTCACCAGAATTACTTGTGACTTAAGCTTGTAAAGCCTACCAGTTTGCTATTTTGATCAATTACTTCATTATTCACTCTTTCATCTGTAAACATTTAAGAATGCACTCAGTGCCCCAGGTTGTGTTAAATGCTATCTTTTCTTTTAAAGACTCGTGACATGGAATTCCTGGCTTTCTTCCTCTCCATGATTTATTGGAATCTTAAAAAATCTGCTTTTATGACATGTAAAATATTCATCTAGCTCTGTTGGTTTCTTCCTTGACAACCAACAAATTTCAACATTAGGATTCTTTTTCCTTCAATTTGTTTAGTCAGTATCATTTATTTGGTGCTTTCCATGGGCAAGACACTCTACTAAATGCTCAGAGACATAAAAAGATAACTAAAACTTAGGCCCATTCCTCATGAAGCTTATAAACTAATGGGTAATATATGTGCATAAAGGACACAATAAAGGGAATAAAAATACTCACCTAAAGATATTTTATTTTAAAGATAAAAATTTCTTGTTTAGAATTAAGTCCTGAAGAGAGCCCCTTCTCTCTTCCTTAATCATTAGAGAGATGACAAGGTCAAGTAACACTGTAAGGCAGTGGTTCTCAACCTTCTGGCCCTTTAAATACAGTTCCTCATGTTGTGACCCAACTATAAAATTATTTTTGTTGCTACTTCATAACTGTAATGTTGCTACTGTTATGAATCGTAATGTAAATATCTGATATGCAGGATGGTCTTAAGCGACCCCTGTGAAAGGGTCGTTCGACCACCAAAGGGGTTGCGACCCACAGGTTGAGAACCGCTGCTGTAAGGACAGAAAGTTTGGATTAGATTTTTAAACATTTTTAAGGAACTGTATAACTTTATTTAAAAGCCGTCTTTGTATTTCAAGCACATTCCACGGGAGGAGGTATATACATCAGTCTGAGCATTTTCCATAATTAAAAAGTCAATTCATCAGGTTATTAAAAGTTAATAGTGGCATTATAAATCAAGTTAAATTTAAAATATATATTGGAACTGCAATGCCATACATGGGCTCTCACTTACTATCTACACTAATAAAAGAGAAACACGGTAATTAGTGTATGACCGCTACCCTTTTCATTGGCTAATCAGCATATCCTTATGCAAATTAACTGTCAGCCAAGATGGCGGCCGGCAGCCAGGCAGCTGGAAGCGAACATGA
>NW_005359757.1:997964-1015767 GCF_000412655.1 Myotis brandtii
GGACACCAGACAAGGCAGGGCACCAGTCGCTGTCATCAGGGCAAGCCTCTGGTGGTTACTGAAAATTCTTTGCTCCTGCACACCATGGTCCGACCCAGCACTCGCACCTGCTGCCAGTGCCAGAGTCTCTGCTTGCACCCACTGCCAGCACCTGGTGCTGGCCCCAATCGCTTGGCACCATCAGCAGGTGCAAGCAGCAGTTGCTGGCCCTGATCATCCCTCAGGGCTTTTCTACCTCCCCTTGCTCCTGAGGGGCGATCGGGGCTGGCAGCTGCCTCTGGCACCCACCACCAGTGATGGCCCCGCTCACACCATCTGCCAGCACCAGAGCCGCTGTGCCAGCGCTGGCCCCACTCACACCCGCAGCCAGTGCTGGAGCCACTGATCACACCTGCTGCTGGTGCCTGGCACCAGTCCCAATTGCTCGGCACCATCAGCGGGTGTGAGCAGCAGCTGCCAGTCCCAATCATCCCTGAAGGCTTCTCCACCTCCCCCTGCTCCTGAGGGGCAATCAGGGCAGTAATCTTACCAAATTTTTATTGAAATAGCTTTTTAGGACTATACGTAAACCCTTACTACTCAAAATGTGGTCCCTGGACCAGCAACATTTGGCAGAATTGTTAGAAATGTGGAATCTCAGGCCCGATGAATCAAAATCTACAGCTTAACAAGAGCACCAAGTGATTTATATACAAATTTCAGTTTGAGAAGCATCTGCTTAAAGTGCCTTCGGGACTAAGGCATGAATTCAATTAGGAACAAGGGCAGGGTTGGGTCAAGAAGCAAAACTGACAAATAGTAGGACTTTTTGTAATGACCTCTTCCCTTTGATGATGTCATTTATCCTTGTGCCTGGGCCAAGGTTAGAATGCCTGGCTCCTTCTCTCAGGATAGCTGTCCCTCAGAAAATTCTCAGACTCCTCACTGCCCTCTAGTGATAGACTTGGTGACCTGCCACTTCTATGTCAGTTCCACCAGACAGGGCTTAGATCTAAGAACCCACCAGACCATGAGAAATCACACAGCTGCACACGTAAACTATACTTTTATTTAATAATTTGGATTCTATACCTATTATTTACAAAATTATTCCTTAAAAGCTGTGGGGCTACCAAGTTAAGTAAAACAATCTCTATTCTCAAAGGAGGCTAATGAAAAAGATATATGTTGAGGCAGGTGAGAACTTCTGGGAGACCATTTGAGGATGGACCACTGCAGTCTTCCTGCAGTGTGTAGAAACCATGATTATGTCTAATCCCTACAGCTTGTGTGTGCTCGTTTTCCAGGTGTAATGCCCTTCTTCCATTTTTGTTTCCCTACATTCTTACTTGCCTTCCAACATCAGTTTCAAATGCCAATATATCCATGAAATCTTCCATAATCCCCTCAGCTGCATGTGCTTTGTGTTAGGTTGGTGCTGAAAGGAGCCAGGCCAAGGGACATTGTGAGTGTTTAAGAAATTTTATTACATTCTCTCACCGCAGGCTGAGACCAGAGTGTCAGTGTCAGCCCCTAGGGGATGGTTGGGTTCTCTTATATTGGGTAGAACGTGCAATATAGGGTCAATATGTGGGTGCAAGAGTCAGTCAAGTGGAGGAGAGTGCACAGGTCAGTCAGGTGGAGAGGATTTCTTCTTGTCTGGCTTCTGCAAGTGCTGGACTTCTGCCCCAGGCTATGGGAAAAGGCTTATAACATTATATATTTCAGAAAATATGTCTAAGCAGGAGAGACTAGGGGTAGTTTATCCTAATACTTTCACACTGCAGAACCTCCATGATATCCTGTCTTAAGATCAATTGTGTAGGTCCCAGCCTTATGGAGTGGGGGTTATGTCCCTTATAGGCAAAGAACACATTTTAGTCCATCTTCTTAGATTCCCCAGAGGGCCTACATGATGTGCTATAAATTGTTTTTTAAAACAGGAATATATTAAAGCTAATGAATCTTCTCTGTTACTACTTCTCTATTCATGAAGTAGATCAGACTTCTCAAATCATAGAGAAAACATGAGAGAAATCATAGACAAAACATGGGGCCACAACATTAGTAACAAAGAAACAGAATTTCCGGAGGATGGAGCCCAGAAATCAGGATTTTAAAAAGATTCCCAGGTGATTCTAATGTGCAGCCAAGGTTGAGAACCCCTGCTCTATCAGCTATTTAATCTCATTCAGATGCGCATCCAGGTATTTGAAATGGCTACCTCTTCAGTGTAAGGAAGCAAACTTTTTATCGCTGGGATGGACACTTAAAAGAACTCATCTAAACCTTAGTTGGAGGTATTACATTTAGAAACATGTCTACTTATCTGAAAGGTTCTGTTAAACTCCAGCTTTATAAAGAGAACTGGTAAATGTCTGGTAGTTACAGAATTAAACCACCATCATGGAATTCCAAAGCTAATGAAATAGTGCATGTAGCTGTGCCAGTGGCACCCATGCTTTAAAAGCACATTAAAATTACATGGGGAGCTTTTAAAATTCTGATGCTGAGGTTGCACTCCATACCAGTTAAGTCATTAAGTCATTAACTGGTATGTCTGCAGCTGAAATTCAGACATCAGGATTTAAGATGCTAGGCTGATTCCACTGTGCCACAAAGTTTAGAAATTCTTGGGTTATACAAACTTAGACATACTCTGACCCAAGAAGTTTGATGTAAGAAAGATATGCCCGGAGGTGACTTCCCTGTTTCTCCCCAACAGAGACATGAGATAGATAACTGGAAAACTGGCATGAAAGCTCTAGAGCAGTGGTTCTCAACCTTGGCTGCACATTAGAATCACCTGGGAATCTTTTTAAAATCCTGATTTCTGGGCTCCATCCTCCGGAAATTCTGTCCCTGCAAAAGTGAATGTTAATGATGAATTATTATCCTACAGACTTCTCTGAAGTCTTCCTGGTTAATGGTGAACATTCCACCTTGTGGTGGTAACTTCTTTCTCACCAAACCCTTAGTATCTCAGGAAATCAAAGTGAGGAAAATTTCCTTATACAAAAGTTATCAACCTTAGATGCATATTGCACCGACTTAGGAGCTCTGAAGGGATACAAACACCTGAGCCTTATTCCACATCTCAGTCTTTAGGAATCGGGTCTGGGCACCTACTTGAAATCTCCATGTGATAAAAACAAACAAACAAACAAACAAACAAAAAACATGGTGGGAAACCACTGCAGTAGTAGCTTGTTTAAGTTAATCTGTAGTTTTGATGAGATGCCCTAATACTCAATACTCATTGAAAGTGGATATTTGTACTCACCTGGAGGTCTTGAATGTCTTAGATCAGTGCTCTTTGAGCTTCTATGTGCATACGAACTCCCTCTCCTTTCTTAAAATGCAGGTTCTGATTTAGTGGGAATGGAGTGGGACTTCAGATTCTATATTTCTGACAAGCTCCCAGGGCTGCAGGTCCATGAGCTACGATTTGGGTAGCAAGATTTTTGATTGCCTCCTGTTGCTGACAAGGTTCTAAAGCAGCGGTTCTCAACCTTCTGGCCCTTTAAATACAGTTCCTCATGTTGTGACCCAACCATAAAATTATTTTTGTTGCTACTTCATAACTGTAATGTTGCTACTGTTATGAATCGTAATATAAATATCTGATATGCAGGATGGTCTTAGGTGACCCATGTGAAAGGGTCGTTCGACCGCCAATGGGAAAGTACCTGGATAAACAGAAGAGGAACACAAATTACCTGCATCACCAGATTGTATATCATGAGAGATTAGGAAATCAGGCCCAGGAGGGAAAGACCCATTGAAAAAGCTTACTCCAGTGTCAGGTAACAAATAGACCCAATATCTGAAGGCAACAAAGCAAGTCTTCCCATTGTAGTAGGTCCCCAAATCAGCTGCTTAGAATCATGATCTCCATTTGGCAGAAGACTGTTTCCTTCGTTGGTGTGTGAACAAATATATCTGTATTTGCATTATAATTCTGTATAAAGAAATTGATACTGAAGCACAAAATAGGTTTAATTCCATCAATGTAAGTTTGGAGAAAGCTTCCTGAGCATTAAAGTTAAAAAAAAAAAAAGCCTTTCTTCTTCTGCCATGATCCCAGCAACACTCAGATGCAGGGTCAAGATTTGGGAATTTCAAACAGTCCAAGTAGATATAGTAGAAATTAAGTAGTAAACCTTAGGTCTCACTAATGTTTTCCTCTCCTTCAACTTGTATACTACATATTTAAAGTTTACATAATGATGGGATTTTCTTCTAATCAATGTGAAGCTAACCTTGAAAACAAGAGATTTTGGTCTAGAAATGGTGACTCACCAGAAAGATTTACAGAGGATAGACAATTGCAAAGCAGGTGCCATTTCATAACCTGAGGTATGCATAGGGCCCAGGAAGGTACACAGGCAAGTAAGAATACAAACAACTGTGTGGATGTGCCAATGCCATCCACTGTGGGCAAGCTAGCAACTATTGGGGTAATTACTTTCAGGAGCAAGCAATGAGCATGCAAGTTGGTTGGCTAGTTCGCTGGGAAGAAAGGGGGCTCTATAGGATTGTGTCCTGGCTCCAAACTTACTAGCACCATTGCCCTGAGCAAGTTTCTCCCTCACTCATTGACTCAGTTTAGTCATCTTTAAATTATGTTAATAGTAGTTGCATAAAGTTCACTAGAGGATTAAGTAAATTAGTATGTGAAAGTATCTAGAACAGCACCTTCTCAGATTATATATTAGTTAGTTTAGATAATAGTGATAGTGCCACCTCCTAAACTTGAGGAAAGCCAATATATAATAGAATTGTTATGCTAAGTGAAATAAGCCAGCCAGAGAAAGACGATACCATATAATTTCACTTATATGTGGAATCTTATCAACAAAAAATGATTTAAGAAACAAAATAGAAACAGAAGCATACATAGAACATTCTGATAGCTGTCAGAAGAAGGGAGGGGGGTTGGGTGAAAAAAGGTGAAAGGAATAAGCAAAAAAAAATAAGACACATAGGCAGACTCCAGTATGCTGATAGAGGAAAAGGGGGTGGGTAGGTGGAGTGGAAGTGGGCAAAAAAGGGACAAATGGAGACTGAAAGAGACTTGATTTTGGGTGGTGAGTGCCTGATGCAGTATGCAGATGTTTTGTTGTGTTGTATACTTGAAACCTTATGGTTTTATTAACCAATGTCACTCCAATAAATTCAATTTGAAAAGACAGCAGATAACTGGAGTTGAGACAGAATCTTAAAAAATTTAATCTTAGAAGTATCTTTTTTGAAATGGTATTCAATTAGATATACCTTGGGAAAAATTCCGGTTAACAAATGGGTTGATTATTGAAGTAGACACAGCTGATCAAACAAGATATTGAAGTAAGCTAAGACCTTCTCAGCCAAAGGAATAGCAAATGGTATTTTTTTTATATATTTTATTGATTTTTTACAGAGAGGAAGGGAGAGAGATAGAAAGTTAGAAACATCGATCAGCTGCCTCCTGCACATCTCCCACTGGGGATGTGCCCGCAACCCAGGTACATGCCCTTGACCGGAATCAAACCTGGGACCCTTCAGTCCGCAGGCCGACGCTCCATCCACTGAGCCAAACCAGTTTCGGCAGCAAATGGTATTTTAAATTTTAAGACATGGCGTTCCAATGAAAGATCTAATTTATAGCTCTAGGAGCAAAGAGAAATTGAGAAAAAGATCCATTGTAGGAAAATTTTAGAGTATCAAGAATGAAAAAGCTCACAGTAAAAGACATCACTCACAAAGAAAGAAAAATGCCAAATTACTAACATCTTTCTCATCGATATTAGATGCAAAGACAAAATTGGAAAATAATCTTCAAAGTGCTGCGGGGGAAATTAAGAGTTAGGGCAGAATAGACCTATTTGAACATGCAAACATTAAGCTCACAAGAGCTTTAACCCAAAGAAGACCTTCACTGCGAACTATTATTGTTTTAATTGTAAAATACAAGGGCCTGGGCTTCTACATGCAGGCCCAAAGTAGCCTGCCTGATATGAAGAAGCCTTGTCTGGTACAGTCACTCTGGTGGGGAAGGGCATGCCTCAGGCTATAGCTACAACATAGTGAACTTCTTTACCTCCATACCTTTACCACAACTCAACCTTCTTAAAAATGACTGCCTTTGTGAGCTTGTTACCACTGGAAAATTACTAGTTCACCATGGATTGTTGAATAAATTCCCTTTTATGATAATTACTAGTTTATATTTAATTTTATACATATTAGTGACCATCATTAAAATCAAGAGTAAGACAAGATTGCTTTATCTTCAACACTACTTCATGTTTTTCTGACAGTTTTTAAGCAGAGTATTTGAGACTCAGAGCAACTGACATTTTTGAGCCAGATGGGTCTGTCATGGGGAGTTGTCCATGCATTGTGAGATGTCTAGCAGCACGCCTGGCATCTACCTACTAGATAGGACCTCCTCCAGTTACAACAATCAAAACTGTTTCCAGATTTGCCAAATGTCTCTTGAGAGGCAAAATCACCATGCTTCAGAACAACTATTTTAGACAATGCAATATAAAAGGTAAAGAAGTTACATCTATTTGGAAAAAAAATTAGTAATGTGATATGATTATACCTAGAACTGAAAAGCTATATACTAGTACCTTATAAGAAAGTTCAATTTTAGCTGATACAGGATAAATATATGACAATGAACCTTTCCCATTAACAAAAACATTTTAAAAAACATAACTTGTTTATAATATTCACAAATACATATAATATCTAGGAAGAATTCTAAAAAAAAAAAAAAACTACCTTGGAATCAATATGAAATAAAATTAAATTGCCCCCTGAAAGAGATAAATCTTTGAATAATGAATAATGGAAAGTAAGACTAAATATGAAAATTGTGACACCTATTAAAGGAATGTGCAGGACTAAAGTAATTTGGTTATAATCCCAATAGGATTTTGAAGGCATGGACAACTTCCTAGTAAAGAATAGCTCCAATCATGGGGTAAACATGGGAACATACATAAAACTTAACATCATTAGTCATTGGGAAACACAATCCCAAACCACATGAAATACCACCCACTACACATTCAGGAGAATGACTGAAATTAAAATTACTGTCAGCACCATATGCTCACAAGGTGGTGAAACAACAAAAGCTCCCACACACTGTGGGTGAGAATGTAAAGTGGTACAACCACTTCGGAAAAAGGTATGGCTTTTTTTTTTTTTTTCATAAAACTAGGCATATACCTACATCATGAATTTTTGGAGGACACAGTTCAGCCCACAACAAATGATGTTATTGTTGACAAAAATTGGGGGAAGATAAGAGCAGGAAGAAATTTCAAGCTAATTCAGTAGGAACCAATAGATAGTGTCTGAGAAAGAAAGTTCTAAGTATTATATAAAAGTTTAATTATAAAGGCAGTCATTAGAGTGAAATTATAACTATGATTTTTAAAATAACCCCAATAGTGAAAGTACATACAATATAATGCTCATATTTACATTTTATTTTCTAACCCTTATGTTAGGCCTTGATTTAGTCCTAGTTCTGCTGTTGAACATTGTGTTCACCCCAGACGTTTTGAAGTTTCCCTTATCATTTGGTTGAGTGCATTTTGTTCTCTGGGAGATGCTTAATGAGGACTGATATGGATAGTATTCTGAGTCCTTGAATGTGCAGAAATGTTACCTGTGGCTTTGACACTTGAAGGACAGCTTATATAAAGTTAAACTATCTGGCTCAAACTGATGTATCTGACAGTTATTGTTCCATTTCTGTTAACATTGGCGGTAGCTGTGCCATCTTGACTTTCTCTTTCTTAAGAATGATACTATGTCTTTGTCCAGATGTCCCAAGTTTGCTCTTAATGTAAGAAGAACATTTCTGGCATTTGTAGGATATTTATTAGTAGGATATATCTTGGTATTTATCATTCCGGGACAGTTTTCTGATATCTTGAATGCCTTTTAATATAACATTAGAGTCTTGTTTCAGAACATTTTTTTAAAATATATTTTTATTGATTTCAGAAAGGAAGGGAGAGGGAGATAGAACATCAATGATGAGAGAGAATCACTGATTAGCTGACTCCTGCATGCCCCACACTAGGGGTTGAGCCCTCAATCCAGGCATATGCCGTAACTGGGAATTGAACTGTGACCTCCTGGTTATGCACAATCCAGTAGAAAACACACATATATGTAAATTAGAATTAGAAATAGAATTCAGTTTGGTCAATGCACTAATAAGAGCATGTATGAGTCAGAAAACAACAGAGAAAAAGAATGACCTTTGTGCCAGTGTAGGAGGCATAAGAAAACTTCTGATCTGGACTTGCCCTGATGACTCAAAAAAAAAAAAAAAAAAAAAAAAAAAAGGGAAGGAGGAATAGAGCATGGTGTAGAGTCAGATCATGAAGTGCCTTTTATGGCAAGTTAATGTGCTTGGGTTTTGTTCTTCAGAAGATGGGAAATCAACAAAGAGTTTAGACATAGATATGGCTTGACCATATTTGCACATTAGAAAAATTACACTGCTATTCATATATATTATGTGATTAAACTAATAAGTAATTATGTTAGTGTTTTTAAGGGATTTCCTATGTGGGATAAAGGGAATATAAATGTAGAATCAAAGAGGTTAAGTAAAACTATAGATATTTAATTGTGAATACCAGAATAAGCTCATGATATATTTATCTTTATAAAAAAGCCCTAGATGTTCATTGAAAAGACCTTGAGACAAGTAGTCATTAGCACCCCCATACCCTCATTTTGGTCTCTAATTACCATTTGTCACTAAATAAAACAAGGGCTTCTTTGAGAGATGGCTGCTTGTAGTTCTGAATCAGGAAATATATTAAATAATCCTGAACTATGTCATCATATTAGAAAGCAAGGCTATCAAAAATAACTTGGAACCAACTTGAAGAAGTTTCTTTTGGGTAAAGATAGCCACCTTAGTGAGAAAAATAACTGCAATGGATTGAAACATACAAAATGTGCTTGAATTTATGAGTAACATATTAAATAATAGCAATAAGTACATATTAATAATAAACAATTAGGAAATATTTATAATATAATAATTGTAATTAATAATACTTTATAAAACAGTGGTCACCTTTGGAGGGTGACCAGTACTAGGAGCTAACTCATAACTCTGAAAACTGATGAAGAAAGGAATCAAGGATTTAACCTTATTCTATATGAACTATTTTAGCCTAATCAAATAGTTAATAACTTAATTTCTACAAAATAATAGTGTGAAACTTACCATTTTGCCAATCTTTAAAAAAAATTAGGCAATGGTCATTAGTGGCTACTATTAACAGAAAAAAACACCAATCGGGCATTTTGTGCCTCCTGTTGAAATTACACACTATTATTTAATGAATTAATTTTGAAAAGGAAAAGGAAAAAGGTACAACTACATCATATCAAGCCTCAAGATTAAACTGCCACCTATAGGAAATATAGAAGAGGCGTATATTAAACAACACAACAGGAATGCGATCAACAAAATCCGGTGAGTGAGAAACTACAGGACAAATGTCTCAGGTTCTTCAGCAAATAAATTACATGAAAGAAAACAGGGTGACAGAAGAAATAGTACCGTGTCCTTTATTTGACCCCAATTATAACAAATTTAAAATTTTTAAAAGAATAAATGTTATGAGATAACCAGTGAAATTTGAACACAGATATAATATTTGATAATATTAAGTAATTATTATCAATTTTTAGGTGTGATCATTATATTATGGTTATGTATAAAATAAGAATTGTTATCTCTTAGAGATACAGACTAAAACATTTATAAATGAAATGATAAAGTTAAAAGGAAGAGGAAAAGAATGGGGTAAAAATGAAACAAAATTCGTTCTTGTTGAAAATGGTGATGGGATCCTTGGGAGTTTATGACACTATTCTTTTTAACAATAACTTTAAGAAAACAATTGCTTTTACAGAGCAATTTTGTTCCCCTAACATCTGGATTAGGATAGGAGAAAACCAATTTACTCTTACCTCTAGATGCTGATATTGTCACTCTACTTTTTTTTTTTTCGAGGATTCAAGAGAGAGAGAGAGAGAGAGAGAGTCATCAATAGATTGATTGTCTCCCACACTCGCTTGCTCTGACCAGGGATCAGGCCCAGCCCACAACCCCGGCATGTGTCCTGACCAGGAATCCACAAGGCCTTACTCTACATTTTCTGAGTGGGTCTCCATCTCTCCTTCATCGAGCTCTTTGTAATAGTCATCGCAGCAATGTTCATCCCATTGAGAGTGCAGAGCTATCAGAGTTTGAAGAACTAGTCTTGAGTTCTCTTTAAGTTGCTGCAGTTATCACTGGGCCCAAGGACATCTTGTTTCTTGTTTCTCTTAAGTAAAGCACACTGCAGATTACCAGCAGTAAATGGGCTATAGGAGTGTTCTTTTATGCCTAGTTTTTCAAAGAACACACAGGTTTGCAAAAAAGAAAAAGAAAAAAAGGCCTAGAAAACAGCTAAACACAGCTGCCCCCAATGTTTCCAGCTTTTATATCACAATGAAAGCTTCTCCTATAACATTTGTATCAAGATGCCTTCCTGTGTAGCCCATGCAGCTGCCATCACTGTTTGGCTCTAACTCACCTCATCATGTGCCTGAATACCAGTACATAATAGATTTATTGAAGATTTGGGGATCCTGAATAAGAATTATGGAAAAGCACAAAAAGGCAATAATTTAAAATAGAATAATAGCCATCTCACTGCCCCAAAGCCTCTTGGCCATTCTACCATCTCTAGCAGTTTCTCTTCAGGGACAATCAGGATATTGAGGGTCCATGCCTCTCTGTTTCAGAATTTCTCCAACATCTCAGTGTCTGAGTCTCCATCATTGACTTAGGAAGCAACAAAAGTTGTTGTTTCTTTAAGATTAGAGAACTAAACTTTTCCTTGTCTGAACCTGACCCTCAGGGCCAAAATCTGTTCAGATATTTTCCAAACATGTGCAACTATCTCTCTCATAGGAATTCTACTTTTCTCCTAAGCTAATAGCCTTAAACTGCTGCTTACTTCTCAGGATAACAAGCACTTAAATTAACATACTTTTGCTTTTTCTTACACAATATTTCTGTTAAAACGAGAGTAGGCACTACAACTTGCCTTGCACATCGCTGTGCCAACTATGCACATAGAAAGAGAACAGCTGTCCTAGTCATGTGTGGCTCAGTGGTTACAGCGTCAGCCAATGCACCAAAGGGTCATAGGTTTGATTCCCAGTCAAGAGCATGTACCTGGGTTGCAGGTTCAATCCCCAGCCCCAGTTGTGGTGCGTGCAGGAGGCAACCAATCAATGTTCTCTCACATTGTTTCCCTCTCTCTCTCTCTCTCTCTTCCCCTCCCTCCCTTCCATTCTCTATAAAAAAATAATCAATGGGAAAAATATCCTCAGGTAAAGATTAATAAATATACCCACAACAAATATACCCATCAAATAAGTAGCTTTTTACTAGTTACTTTGTGTTTCAGTATGCTTAACGTCTTGAAACATTGTCAGGAAGGAAAAAATAATGGCTCTGTACTATGACTGTTTCTTTCTCCTTATTATGGTAAGTTGACCTACTGCAAAGCTAAAAGTATAAACATACCAGAAAAAGCAACTTAAATGTGCTACTTACTAATAAGCATAAAATGATGCTAGAAATGTGGCACATTTTAAAAGCCATTTTGGGGAGGAGGGGTAATAACATTAACACCCAACAGTTCCGGAGTGGGTATGATGTAACAGTTCTAAATACTTCAGATTAATGCACCTGATTTACTTTAATCATCCTGAATGCTTTTTACTGGTACATTTAATCCAAGGAACACCTCTTTGATGGGTATACTGTTATTAGTCCCAACTACAGTGAGGAAACTGAGAGAGAAGTCAGGTAACACACACAAGGCAGTCTGGCTCCAGAGCCCCTGTTCCTAACCACCACCCTCCCTAATTGCCTCTCAGTGGTGATGAATGTTGTGAGGATACTCAGGGATTAGAATTAGAAACAAAGGCACTGCTGTCTAGTGCTATGTAGTCTTTTATCCTGATTCTATCTAGTTGTGTCTTTTTCTTTTTGCAGGTTCTCTACCTTGTTAACTTATGGTCAAATGAGTCCTCTCAACATGATATGTTCTTTATTTAAGTAACCAGCAAAAACTGCCCACTGGCTTTGGACCCCAATTCCAAATTACTCTGAGAAAGACTTAATTAGTCTAAGAAGTCAGGGGTCCCTTGCCCTGGGGACAAACAGCTGAGGCTATGAGAGGAAGGCAAGGTCACACTTTATAGATATGGCCCTCACGGTTCACAAAGGTAGTTGTCAGAGAAGTGTATGGGTTGGCAGCAAACCCAAAATGCATCTATTATTAGCCTGGTGTATGTGTTCACTGCATTAATATCCTTTACATATACAAGTCTATTTGGATTAAGGCTATAAGAATATTTGTGGACAAATACACCCTTTCAACCTATCCTTCCAGAGCAAAACTTGTTTATATTCTTCCATGAGCTAACAAAGAACTTGTGCCGACTTAAGCTAGAAATCTACAGCTGATTTTCTGGGGCCACCACAGTGAATTACTACAAATTGGGTGACTTACGACAATAGAAACTTATTCCCTCACAGTTCTGTAGGTCAGAGGTCCAAAGTCAAGGATCTGGTAGGGTTGCTTCTTCCTGCAGCGTCTGAGGGAAATACTATTTCATGCCTGTAGCTCAACCATGTCGCTTCTGGTGGTGCCAGCAAGTCTTCGCATTCCTTGGCTTGTTGAAGCATCACTCCAGTCTCTGCCTCCATCTTCACACTCCTGTCTCCCTGTGTTTCTCCTCTTCTCTTACAGTTTTCATTGGAGTTAGAGCCTACGCTAACCTGCTAGGATTTCATCTCAAACCTTACCCTAACTACATCTGCAAAGACCCTTATTTCACATAAGATCACAGGCTGAGGTTCTTGGTGGACATGAATTTTTTTTTCTTTTTGCGGGGGAGGACACTATTTAACTTACTATAGCATCCATTAAGCCTCTTTGTAACTAAGATGCTAGCAGCCCCACTTATCTTCTCTAAATTGATATGTTTTACTTTGATCAAGCACTTTGCTGCATGATTACTATCCTAATCATTTCACAAATCATAACTCATTTGATAGTTGTTAGGAATTGGTACGTTTTCCTTCTCGTTGTCCCTCTGATCTGTGCAGGCTGACAGCCCTTCCCTCAGCAGCTGGTTCGCGGCTCTGTGCTGTCAACCTAAGAAACATCCAAACCTGTAGAGATTCTAAGAGTTTATTGGAACCAAACTGATGGCATGCTGAGAGGCAGATCTCAAATGCTCCAGAGAACGACAGTTTTGCCATTTCTTTTACACATTTGGAACTAAGGAGGGAATGTAAGGAAGATCACATGAAAGTGGGAGATTACAGGAGAGTTCACAAGATTAAGTGCTCCCTTGAGGGTGGTTACACCTATGTAGGGTCCAAAAAAGGAGGTCTACTCCAGCATTTTAAAGTCGTGTTAACTTAGATGGGAAAAAAATTAAAAGGACGATGCTTGCTTAAGGCAAAAATAAACCTTTTGATAGGCCTGGGGCATGACTGCCCACCATGACCTGCCCGGTAGGGATTTATGATCAGATACCCCCTAAAGTTACTTCTAGTCAGATTTATTACAGAGCCCCCTTTTCAGTCCATAGTGCTCTGTGCATGACCTTGGTAAGAACCACCTGAGACCCAGCTGCAGTTGACTGACACTAACAGGCCATGTGGTCTCTCACTTAAAAGTAAGCTGTCACCTCCTGGAGAGAGCTAAGTAAGAGATTCAGGAAACTGACAGATAAGATTTAAGATTCCTTGTACAAGCGTCTTGGAAAATGAGCAGCAGGAAAGCTCCCTAAGGAAAGAAAGGAAGGGACACTAATAAAAACAGACCAGTAGCCACAGCAGAAAGCAGAACTGGCTGGGCCAGTCGGGGATGTCCCCTGTGCTTCAGTGACGGGGAGCAGGCATCCGAACCAGGTGCTCCATTACGTTTCTCTCGATTGCCATCTTTTTCTCTTCTCTACTCAGACACAGAGAGACAGACAACTCCTGATTGAGGTGATAGGTTGGACTGCATATTTTTTAATGTTTGTTTTTTGTTTTGTTTGAAGACACCATGAGGATCTATGACATAGTAAGCAGGGAGCCAAATAAGAGCCACATAAGAATTCAGCAAATGACTGTTATTTTCTTTCAGTGGAGTAACCAGTGTCAGTGTTTGTGTAAGATTTGGAGCTACCATTTACTTAGAATTTATATTTATTAGTCCCTGGGGATCAGTGCTATTTCTTCAGTAAGTTTATGTCTTCACACAGCGTAGATGAGCTACAGTCTCTATTCTGTATGCACTCCATAACATTTTATGGTGCTTGTGGTCTGTTAGAAAAATTCAATTGACAACAGATGACAAAGGTAAATTTCACAGAAAAGTAAAAGGATAAAAATGGTACATATGATAGAATCGAAGTACTTACACATGGGAAGGATATTGGCCATAATGGGAAGAACTGAAAAGCTGAAATAAATTGTGATTCCTTCTGTTCCAAAAATGAAGAAATAGAAAACTACAACAGCCCAATCCAGGCAAGACTACTAATGACCTGTACCCTTCAGGAAGGAGTGTTTGGGTCACCTCACTGGGTAAAGAACCAGGCAGGACCAGCTGTGGTGCCTGCTAAAGGCACAGGGGATACAGAATGGGTAGTGTGAAAAGGTAGTTATAAATACCAGCTGCAACCACATAACCAGTCAGAAACAAAGACTATACTGGTCATGAGTATTCCTCCTTATTATTAAGCAGTATAAATAAAGAGTAGTTCCTCCATTTTGTTTTATTATGAATACATTTGTGTACATATATGTGTGTATATACACATATGCATAAATATCTTTGTTTTATTTTTCTCTTATTCCCATATGTAACGTAAGACGTACTGACTTTATATCATAGTCAATTGTATTGACATGCATAAATAGTAATTTACATAATAGTATCTTAGTTACAGGATATCTGGGAAAAGAATAAATATCAAGTACCTCCTCTGCTGGAGGAGTGGTTAATGCACTTTGGGTTGTATGCAGGATAGTTGTATCATGTTAAGTGGAACTATGATTATTTTATTGTCTCTATTTTGAGGTTAAGTATGGTTTAAGGAGATGAGTATGCATGCCAACTTGATAAGGAGTGGATTTATGATGGTTAACTTTATGTATCAACTTGTCTGGGTTATGTGATACCCAGATACTTGGCTAGCATTTTTTTCTGGATATGTCTGTGAAGGTGTTTCTGGATTAGATTAGCATTAGAACTGGTGGACTCAGTAAAGCAAATTGCACTTCCAATGAGGGTGAGCATCACCCAATCCATTGAAGGCCTGAATAACACAAAAGTTTATATATGCAGTTTTCCTGGAGTACCCTAATACAAAGTATTCCTTTCTTCCTTTCTCTTACTCAATATTCCATATTAGATACTTCACATAATATCTGGTCACACAGATTGGCATATTCCATCAATTCCAGATTGAAATAAAATTAGTTCACATCTAAAATTTTATTTAGCTTTTGAATCAGAACAACAGAAAAACATAATGGCTAACTTTTTCAAATACAACAAGCAAGGGACATTACATCGAAATAGACACATATATACCACACTGGAAGAATTTTAAATAGATTTTTATCTTATTTGGAAATAACCTTGGTATCATATATTTATATAGTATTTTAAATTATTTTACTTGGCTTTATAAGCCACATTTTGCGGGAATTAACCAGACATTTACTAGTGAGGCATGGTTTTTGTTCCAAGATTCTAAGATATCATTGGTTAATTGGTAGATAATTTGTCTCACCATTTTATATAAATAGAGCAGTTTAGTTTTGAAAGCTATCAGGAGATCTAAGCCTGATGGATTTTTAGTAAGTTTTACTTGGGAATTTTTCAACTTCTAATGCTCTAACTTATTTTAAATTTCCAAAATGCAGTGCTTAACTGAACTAGAACCCAGCAGAAATAAAGTACAACAAGAATTCAAAATATAATATGGTTATTTTTGTTGTTGTTTTAAATTAATCCTGGAACAAAAGGAAATAATTTTCCTTCACATTTTGCCATTAGCTGCCCTGTCTGCCTAATACTGACTGGATTCAGGCCCTTGCCGGTGATCTCCACTTCTAGCTGGAGAGGGGAAAGTGAAGGAGCAGACATTTGTAGTTCAGGGCTGGCCCTTCTAAAATTTGTCTTTCTTTGCCTCTTAGCAGCATATTTTCTTCAAAAGTGCTTATATACTTGCTTCCTCCAAGAACTTGAAGTTGTTATTAATGTTACCCTAGAACCTGGGTTGGGTGAAAGATTCCATAATAGGAAAAAAGATCACATGGAACAAAAAGTGCTAGTGAGAAGCCCAGCCCAGTCAGTGATTTCAGCCAGTCCTGTTTCCCACCTCCCGAGGACCAGAATTCTTACCTGTGAAATGAGGAGGAGACCTGGCTCAGCAGTTCTGAGCCCTTTTCTGCTGTGACACACATGGTACACAATCATCTCATGAACAAAAACACTCATGGAAGCCCTGGCCTGTTGGCTCAGTTGGTTAGAGTGTCATCCCATATACCAAAGGGTTTGGGCTTCGATCCCTGTCTGTGCAAACACGAGTCAACCAATCAATGTTTCTCTCTCACATTGTTGTTTCTTTCTTTCTCTAAATCATCGATAAACATATCCTCATTTTTGGAGATACATAGCAAAGAGCAAGTACATTTATTTTTTAACCTGTTTTAACATAATACGAGGGGTTACACTATAGTCCACTGAGAGCCAGAAAAGACGTCAGCATATGAATTTCATTTCCCTTTCGTAGAATAACTAATATAATGGTTTATGCAGGCCTGTTTGTTCTTGACATGGCATTCCTAAGAAGTGTTTACAAACTTGTGAGTAAAGAACATCACCATTTATTTCACAAGGGAAAAAAACTAAATCCTTAAGTTATTTATAAATGAATTTTGATATTTTTAAGTCCTCTACTACAAGTCCTCTACTGAACTGCACAGATTTCTCCATGGCTTGGCTTATTTTATCTTCCAATGTGACTTTCATAAAGTGTAATAGAGCAAACAGCACGCACTCCCTGGAGCAGTGTTTCCTGGGACAATGGTCAGGATAAAGCTTGTGTGGTGATGGAGTCTGAGGTTTGCTGCTGGAAACCTGGGGTTTGATCCCAATTCTGCTGCTCACATTAGGAGAATAGCCCGGCTTTTGAAGTTTCAGCTCTGTCTATGTAATCCCTCACAATTAGCTGTACCCCTAAGAAATATAGTGAATACAAAAGAATCTAATAACTTCTTAATGATACATAAATTGTGGTTGGGTGAAACATGCCATTAGGGCATTTTCCTATTAGTGTACACCTGGAGGGCAGATGCTTATTCTTATGGTGTACAGAACCACCTTCATGCCACGGCTAAACTTTGTCGTACTTACTGGAATCATGGGAATTTGCTCAGAACTGCAATTTTAATTCCATTTGTGGAGAACCTATTAATCACCTACTGTGTACTTTGAAATTTTCAAGGTAAGTATAAGACATTGTTTAGCCTTCACTGCCACAATTTACTCAGCTCTCTTAATTTAAACTCCTCAGTGCTTAATGCAAAAGTCACATTAATTTCCCTCTCCCTTTCTCTCTTTCATTTCTTCTTTCTTTCTTTCTTTCTTTCTTTCTTTCTTTCTTTCTTTCTTTCTTTCTTTCTTTCTTTCTTCCTTCCTTCCTTCCT
>NW_005359757.1:1016363-1029784 GCF_000412655.1 Myotis brandtii
CCAGATAATAAACATTGATGAGCATTTGTACCAACATTCAATACTATTTATGGAATGGGATGGTTATATTATATTTTTTAAGTCTTCATTATTGTCTTAGTTGTTTGGAGATGCTACAAACGTCTTTATAACAACAAAGAAAGAGGGAACTGCATGTACTACACACAAGAGGAAAACCAGCAAGATATGTGTGACCTCCAAGTTGTCAGTGCCATTAAAATTGATCCACTATTTCAAGAAACCTGTGACAAGAACACAAAATGAGTCATAGGTTTTGATTTAGTAATCCCACTATTGGGAATTTATCTTAATGAATACAAGCTGTATGTGCATGTGTTTGTGAAACAGTGGCATTTATAAGAGCAGAATCCTGGAAGCAATTGTGCAATAGCTACACAGTGGCTGACTGCACACTGATAAGTGATATGAAAGGGTCTGTGCAACTATTAGCAACACAAATATGTGACTGGAGAACAGTATATCCCAAATCATCTTAATACAAACAAATATAAAATAACTATAACTACATAAAGTCAGTGTATGCATATACTATGTAACTGAAGAAGCTGTGTAGAGATATAAATAACTTTAATAAGAAAGCATACTTTTATTTTTAACAGTTTAGTGAACTATAATTTATATACAATATTTGTTTAAAGTGTACAATTCAATGGTTTTAAGTACATTTATAGAATGCTTATTTTTTATAATTACTAAAATGTTACATTTTTTTTAAGAAGATGAGGAAAGAGATTAGTAGATCTAATTGTCTAAAACAAAGAAAGAGGACTCACATTTTAATTTATTTAAGAACTATTGAAAAACTGTTGCTAATACACCCAAGCAATGAACATAATTTCTGCCTAATATATAAATAGGTATCCAGGCATTCTAACAAGATTTTTTAAAAATCCAAATCCATTGTTGGCAGTAAATTACCTCCTTATTTCCCAGCTCATATCAGGTTTGCATTCTCTATCAACTGGTCCTAGAAAGTTTGAATCTACTA
Source organism: Myotis brandtii (assembly GCF_000412655.1). NCBI lineage: Eukaryota > Metazoa > Chordata > Mammalia > Chiroptera > Vespertilionidae > Myotis > Myotis brandtii. Next base: position 1,017,373 of record NW_005359757.1, read on the forward strand.
TTTCTAATGTCAATTCCGGAGCCACAGTCTCTAGTGCATTGTGCTTTGGTAAGAAGAGGGAATAGCATTGGCTTTGTTCTTATGAATAAATGAGGAATAATGGTAAACACAAACCCTTTGGGTTTAGACTTGGGTTTGAATCCCAGCTCTGCTATTAACTACTTTGAGGTTTACCTGCCCCAGGTATCTCACCTGTAAAGTGAGGCTAAGGGCACTTACTTTCAGGGTGGTAACTGACACCCTATATAATAAAACCCTAACATGCAAATAGACCGAACAGTGGAACAGTGGGTAGTCACTATGATGCACACTGACCACCAGGGGGCAGCCACTCAATGCAGGAGCTGCCCCCAGCCTGCAGGTCCTGCGGCGGTCGGGGGCAGGGCCGGCGAGCTGGTGGTGCCAGGCTGCCAGCCAAGATGGGTGTGAGCGGGAGGGGGGGGCCCGATCACCCCGCCAGTCACCCCACAGATCAGCCCTGATTGCCGGCCAGGCCTAAGGACCGTACCCCTGCACAAATTTCATGCATCGGGCCTCTAGTGATGAATATAAAGCATTTAGCAGAGTAGCTGAAATGTTGGTGAGGTTCACTGCCTGGTATTGTAATTATTGATCCTATTATATTAGCATCCACCCAACTATACACTAGCTTTATTTCTTAGACCACACCAACCCTGAGAAAACCAATTAAGGAAGGAATTATTTCAATCCACTCTTGCCCCCATTTTCTGGGACCATTCTTACACTGTCTCTTGGGCCATGTCCCATTCCGAACAGAGGGGAGTCCCGCCTCCTCCTTCTTCGTGTGCACGCATGCACATCCACGGAGCTATTCTGCATCTGTAGCACCTCCACCACTCATCTTCCTCTAGTGCTGATGAGCTGTCCCATCAAAGTATCATTCCATCCCAAGCACATAACTCTGCTTTGCCCCAACCGTAGCTTTTGGAAAGATGATCTTGTTCCTTGTAGCCTGTGACTACAGGATAAAGTTAAACTCCTGCCTTAGCAGGAGTGCCACCAAATCCTTTGCTGGAAATTTCCCTGCCAATACCCATACGAACCTGCTTAAACTGTGTCACAAACAATTGTGAGATATTTCCAAGGTTCTGCCCAAGGTATTTTGGTTATATATCCCTTAGGTTCTTCTTACAGCATTCGTGTGTGTGTGTGTGTGTGTGTGTGTGTGTGTGTGTGTTTCCTAGATGTGGGCTCAGAAACACTTTTTCTTGTTCTTAAGAGGGCTGGCACAGTTTTGGATGTTGAGAGCCAGAGCTTCATTTGTTTCCAGGAAAAAAGTTAAAGGCTTTTTTCAGAAAGGCTATCATCAATAAATCAACAAAGAACAAGTGCTGGCAAGGATGTGGGGAAAGGGGAACCCTAGTGCACTGTTGGTGGGAACGTAGACTGGTACAGCCACTGTGGGAAGCAGTATGGAGTTACCTCAAAAATTAAAAATGGAACTGCCTTATGACCCAGTGATTCCATTTCTGAGGATATATCTGAAGAAACCCAAAACACTAATTTGAAAGAATATATGCACCCATATGTTCATTGCAGCATTATTTACAATAGCCATGACATGGAAGCAACCCAAGTGACCATCAATAGACGAGTGAATAAAAAAAGCTGTGGTACAGCCCTAGCCAGTTTGGCTCAGTGGATACAACATTGGCCTGCAGACCAGAGGATCCTGGGTTTGAGTACATAGTTGGTTATAGGCTCCTCCCTGGCCCAGGTCCTGATTAGGGCTCATGAAGGAGGTAATCAATCAATGTGTTTCTCTCACATAGATGTTTCTCTCTGTTTTTCCCTCTCTCTTCCACTTTCCCTAAAAATCAATCCAAAAAATATCCTCAAATGAGGATTAAAAAAAAAAAAAAAAGCTGTAGTACCTATATATACAACTAGTGGCCTGGTGCATGAATTCATGCACATTGAAAGGCAATTAGTTAGAAGAAATATTTTAATATCACTATTTGCTCTTTCTCTATAATAGAAGTGTCAGAGATTAAAGAAAATTAGAAAAATATATATGAAAGTAATATATAAATTTATTAATAAATAAATAATAACAACATGATATAACAACAACAAACACATGATATAAAAACAACAAAAACATGCTGTCTGGGTCCTGGGTGCTGGTGAATGGAATTCCTGGCTGTCAGGCCGCTGACAGCAAGATGACTAACAGCTGATTCCTCAAGGGCCGATTCCGTTGGGGGGTGAGGCTGGCCTGGGCTTGGGGTGCTGGTGGTTTGCAGGCCGGCCACACCCCTGATCAGGGTGCATGTCCCTGCTGGGGCTGTGGTGTTCTGGTCTCTAGACCTCCTGGTGACTGGTTGTTTGGTCTTTCTGCGTTATGGCATCATGGCCACAGGCCTTTATTAGTATAGATAGAATATTACGTGGCCACGAAAAAGAATGAAATCTTACCATTTGCAGCAGCATGGGTGGACCTACTATACTAAGTGAAACAAGCCAGTTAGAGAAAAAAATACCACAGTTTTTACTTATATGTGGAGTCTAAAGAACAAAACAAACAAACAAACAAAATAGAAACAGACTCAGATACAGAGAATGGAATGATGGTTGCCAGAGGGGGAGGAATTAAAAAAGGTGAAGGGATTGAGAGGTTCAAGTTGGTAGTTACAAGACAGTCAAGGGGTTGTAAAGTACAGCATAGGGAATGTAGGCAATAATATTGTAATAACTGATGAATGGTGCCAGGTGGTTACTAGAAATATTGGGGGGAGGGGTGACACTTTGTAAAGTATATGATTATCTAAGCACTATGCTGTATGCCTGAAATTAATACAAAATATATTAAATGTAAACTATAATTGAAAAATAAAAATTTAAATACTATATAGTGCTAAAAAAAAGTTAAAGTCTTTTTTTTTTTTTTCCAAAAAGTCTAGAATGGAGTCTATGAGCTGAGCTGTCTGAAGAGGTCAAAGTTGAAAGAGAATGGAGTGCCTGGACTTGAGGGAGGGCAGTGGTGGGAAAGAGTCCACAGTGGTGGGGCTGCCCAAATCTCAACAGGGGATACTTGCTTGGGCCTGTGGCACTGAGATTCCTGACTATGAAGTTTGGTGTGGAATATACTGCTCAGGTTGGATGATGAGTATTTTGACAGTGACAATGAAAGTTAACCTCAGAGATCCATTTCAAATTTCCAATAATCCCCAGGATTTCTTACAGAATCCTGTTATCGAAAAAGGGGTCCCACCCACCCACTCCATGAATACAGTTAAATTTTCTGCCAGATAAAAATTGGATATTCTTCCAGTCTTGATAGATGTGTTTAGGGAGATTGAGTTGATGTAGACAAATAAAAATGAAAAAAGCTACATTTTATTATGAGTGAATCAGGTTGGTTACTTTCCTATTTTAGCTACATTCAACTTGTTGGGCTCCAGCACTATTCCCAGGCTCATTATTGAGAAGTTTGATTAACTTCTCTGTTACCTCTAAAAGTCGCATTCTCAAGGGATTATCTGAAAATCAAAGACAGATTTATATAAAATGAATTATTTTTTTTGTATTTACATGATTAGATTCAACATCTACATTATTCAAATTGAGATAGTGTCTGATAAGGAAATATGTGAATTCTGAAGCAAATTACAAGGATGATATAAATTGTGAATCGAAAAGGGGCCACATACTAAGCCTTACAAGCTCAGGGAGGTCTCCATGGTGGCCTTACAAATCCCAGACCTGAAGTAACCAAACAGGATGGTCTGAAATAAAAACTTCCTAACTAAAAGCAGTTTATGGCAGGCAGTCATATCCTAAGCTGGTATCTTCCTTGATAAAAGACAACCTTTACCTTAACTCAGCCTGTCTACTGTCTTTTTGCACCTACAATAACATGCCTTTGGAATGTGAAGGTAATTTTCTTTTTCCAGACCCCTCAGGGCAGAGACCACAGAACCCCTCATTGTTTATTGTTACCTATCCTACACCCTCCTATGTAAAAGAAGCATTGAGATTTCCCTGCTTTGCATTCTCCCTCCTCCCTAACTACCACCAATGGATTCCAAGTAATCCCCTTTGATTCTAATGTATAAGATAAGCTGCCAAAGTGCTATGCTTTAGACCAGCGGAGATCTTGCTCCCAAGCATATGTTGTCAGTTTGCCTCAAATAAACTCATAAAAATTCTCTACAGGTTTGTATGTTTCTTACATCAAGAAAATATAGTGCGGAAAACAAATGCATTGGAGACAGAAAAACAAGCTGTGAGACCTTGGACAAGTTGCTTACTCCCTCTCAGGTTTGGTATTTTCATTTTTAAAATAGAGATATTGAGTATATTTCCCATCAGGTGAGGTAAAATATGAATACATACTTACAGGTACAAGGTCTTCAATACATGCTGGTTTCAGACTCTATCATAACCACAGTTTGCTTCTTTTAATTTCCTTTGTTTCACTTTCATGTTGGAAAGATATTTTCAGTAGGTACAGAATTTTAGTGCAGTTTTTCTTCCTAGCTTTAACATTAGATGCCATTTTGGTGTTTGTGGCTACTTGCTTTTATTGAGAAATTGAGCATTGGTCTTATTGTGTCTATTTTAAAGATCATTGTAATTTAAAAAAACAATTAGCTTTTCTTATTGTAAAGTGATAGCCTGACATTAAGGTTTTGATTGCTGAAGCGTCCACTGCAAAGACTTCCGTTTGGAATAAACACATTGCCAGCTACACAACTAGTGAGAGAGCCAGGACACCCCACCCATGAAGTTCCCTTTTTAGGAAGCCCTGGTTGACCTCCATCACTGACCTTTTGGGTGATGCTGCTTTTCCTTTCCCACACTTTGATTTCAGCTCTTATGTTTAAATTCACCAATACAGAGTGAACCCAGAAAACCCTAGGCACCCCACCTTCAACCCTAAAAAAGGCAGAACCCCAGGTCCATGCTCTCTCTCTCTCTCTCTCTCTTTCTCTCTCTCTCTCTTCTGGTGACTTTTTCAGTTGGCCATGGACATGTCCTGTGAGTAATAAACCTTGTCTTTTCCAAGTTCCTTGATGGTTGCTGCTAATGGGTGTCTTGCAATCCTAAGAACCACAAGGTTTGGTTCAGCCACAACATTGGCTCCAGAGGGGAGTATCCCAGGCAATCCTAGCAACAGCATCACTATTGATAGGTTGAGACAGGCCCAAAACAATCATACATCTTTTCCCTCTAGCTCGTATTAGAATTTTCTCTTTGTCTTTGTCTATTTTTTAAGCAATTTTACTATAATACACCTGTATGTTGTGTTCTTTATATTTAATTTGCGTGGAGTTTATGGCTTTCTGAATTTGTGACTTGATGTTTTGTAAAATTTGATCATTTTGATCTTCAAATTTTTTCTCTGCTTCATCTTTCTCTTTTTTTGGGGGGGGGGTAGGATTTAAGTTACATATATATTAAATATTTTTACCATTTCCCATATATCTCTGATGCTTCCTCTTTTTTAATCTGCTTCTATTAACTTTTTAATTTTGATTATTATATTTTTTTAGTTCTAAAATTTCCATTTGGAGAATTTTCTAATTTTATGCTATTTTCCATCTGATTCCTGGAGCATATGAATATGTAAAAATCTGTGTATAATAATTTTAATATTTGAATCTCCAGTGAGGGTATTTCTATCATTTGTTTTTACTCTTGTTTTTCAGTCTCATCTGCAGTATCATGAGAAGTGGTCTCATCTATTGTTATGCCTAGTAATTTTTGATTGGTAGCTACACAATATATATGACAAATTGTAGAAATATTTTAAGACTCTAGACAATGTTATCTTCCAAAGAGAATTCATTTTTGTTTGATAACTAGATAAGAGGAACATTATTTTAATCCAATAAAGGTTTGGTTGATTTGATGCCAGTTACAAGTTAAAACTGGAGTGTTTGTCTGAACCTCTCCTTCTTGGTAGACCTAAAATTCAGTGTTTGCCCACCAACACTTTAAGATTGCTAGAAACTCTACTTAGCTTCTCAGACTCTTGGCATCTTTTTACCAATATACAAATGCCCAAAGGGAGAAAATAGAGCCAAATTGGGTTCCCTTCTCTAAACATTCATTCTATCTTAACCTATGTTTCTCAGAAAAAGAAATCTAAAGGTAAAAGTGAAATGCTAATTATTTATTGGAGGTATAACCTGAGATAGTAAAAGTCAAGAAAAAAGAAAGGGGGCATAAAAGGAGAAGCAAATACAAGCTAGTATTTGCTAGTGTGTTACAGCAAATGACCACAGCTTCATGAAGAGACACTGTTCACTGTAGAGAAATGCCCTGTCTTGGAATAGTCTATTGGAAGGAGAAAGGAAAGGGAGTATATGCAATGGCTCCTCCTGACTTAAATTTTATTGGTCAAAATGTACAAGACATGCAATCCCAAATTTTTCAACTGACCTCTTCAGACCCACTAGGTTAATACCCCTCACCCTGAAGCATATTGCTTTATCCAACTCCAGAACTGACAGAAATCAGATCCTTGGTGGTTATGGTAGGGCCTGGTGCCATAACTGCATTGGCTCCTACTACATCAGGCACAATTGAGTCCCTGCTGGAGACTAGCACTTACCTTGGGGGAGGCTCAGCAGACTACTAAGTTTTTTTATGAAATGGAGGTGAGCTCGTGTCCATGATACATGTGAAGATCTGGGAGACAGGACCCAGAAGATTTTAGGAGGTTCCTAAATTTATCCATTGCACCTTCTCCCAGGAATCTTGACTCTTCAAAGCCCTTGGTAGCTTTATAGTTCTCTAACTTTGTCAAACTGATGGTTTTATGTATTGCCCAGCATTTTTAATTCTCAAGGGAAGGTTTGATCTACAACAAACTACTCTACATTACTGAAAAAGAAAGAAAAGCCACTGTTATCTGTAAAAGATTATATTACAGTAATATAAAAAGTTAATCCTATGTACCACTGACATCCAAACATAGCTAAAAACTAGTTGACTTTAGCTTTACAGTAACATTGCTGGGATACCAGGTGTTGCGCTCTTACCAATAGGTATAAATTACCCCTTAGATTGATTCTTCAAATGAGTTCAGTCAATATTTTCAATGTTGAGTTGCCCTTGATTTCCTCAGATTAGTCACTACCTATATTACTCATCTACTGGAAATTCCCATCCCGATTAAAGCACTAAATCACTAATCCTGGGTGGGGCCATATAATATAGAAAGGCACAAAATTTACCAATTACATCATTCCCAAGACAGATTTGTTACATGTTTACTACATAATTTAATGCTCTGAAAACTCAACTCACACTGATCATTATCCTACCTTCCTTTTCCCAGCTACAAATCTACCTCTGCTTTAACCCACAGTCTGTGATTCAACTCTGCAACATACTCCCAAAATTCAGAATCTTCCCACTGTTGTTTCAAAACATGACTTCACTATATGTGAACCCTGAGGTTTTTAGCCTCCCCCAAGTTTGACTTTGTATCTGCTGTATATTTTTATGTAATATGAAAAAGGAAGTATGAGGAGCTTTAAACTGGGTCTTCTCTTCCACTGGCTACTTCTCAGAGCACCTGATATGCCTCTCTTGATAGAAAGATCAACCTTTGGAGAAAGTTAATAGATGAGTGCTTAATGATTTATAGTTTATGGCGTTTCATTTGCTTCTTCCAAAATAATAGGAAGTCCACCACAAAGATTTTATGATAGTGATTTTTGTCTACCTTCTGCCAAACTTTTGTTAGTAATCATCACATGTCATTCTGATAGCTATCACTGTCATTTAAAAAGAAAACAGTAGGAAACAATAACCTTTCCAAAGAAAAGAAGACTTTTCTATAGTAAAGGACTATGCATGGCTCTGGTTCCCTGCTAGAAACTAACCGACAGCCCCCATCTCAACATAAAAAAACTGTTTTAGCACAAAATTGTGTATGAAGTAAAAAAAATATGTACAGTATGATCTCAATTATATGATATGTATATGTGTATATGCATGTTTGAGGATCTATACTAAAATGTTACCTGATTATATCACATAATTATATGGAATTGTGAGTGCATGCTAATTTCTATACACTTATTTGTATTTTCATAAATTTATTTAATAGGCATATAATTTTTCCCAAAAAAACAAACAATATGTTTTTAAAAGCTGTTTTGTCAGATGTTGTGTTCTAGGTTCTGAAGTAAGTTAATAAGCATGAAAATAGCTTATTTTTCAAATCAGTGTGCATTCAGCTTCAAGAAACAGAATACAGTGGGGCCTTGACTTATGAGTTTAATTCGTTCAGTGACGGAGCTCGTAACTCAAATTACTCGTATGTGAAATCAAAAAGTGAACGAGTGAGACACGTGATGCTGGGCTGATGTTGTGGCGTTCACTGTGATGTTTGCTGCGCCAACTAGCGGTGGGGTATCTGAAGCTGGCTCGTAACCCGAATTTTAGCTCGCAACTCAAAGCAAAAAATCGTCCAAGAGACGGCTTGTATCTCAAAAAACTCGTTAGTCGGGACACTCGTAAGTGAAGGCCCCACTGTACACTAAAAAAAGTGGCTTTAAAAATAGAGGTTTATTACTTTGCATATAAGAAGTTTGAAGGAAATGTTGTTAAAGCAGTCCAACAATTTCATCAGTTGCCAGGAGTTCATTGGCTCTATATCTTTTTTTTTAATGTTTTTTATTGATTTTTAGAGAGAGAGGAAGGGAGAGGGATAGAGAGATAGAAACATCAAAGAGAGAGAAACCTCATCCATTGGCTGCCTCTTGCACGCCCTCTATTAGGGATTGAATCCACAACATGAGCATGTGCTCTGACCTGGAATCAAACCAGTGACCTCTTGGTGCATGGGTCAATGCTCAACCAACGGAGCCACACTGGCCAAGCCATTGGCTCCATATCTTCACACTTGCAGATGGTTCCTCCTGTTCCGGGTACTACGTATAAATATGACAATATTTGAGCCTCCAAAATGGATGTTTCTGCCATGGGTCACTTTAGTTAGAGAGAAAACCCTGCCCCAGACTTCTTTTCCACTGGCCAAATTCACCTCCTATCAGGGCCCCACTGCCAGGTGCTTTCCAAAGCAGCACCTGCCATGTCCAGCCTGTGTCATAGGAGCCAAACCCTGCCAACAAAGAAGAGGCGGTACGGTACGGGGTATGTAGACAGCACACTCCCTTCTGCATGTTGGTCTATGCCCTTCCAAACGTTTCTTTCTTACACAGGTTTTGTCTGCATTGTTTAAATCATACTGCATAGCCACTTTTGTAACCTGCCTTTATACTTAATATTTTACCATGAGCATTTGTTCCACAGTAAAAATCTTTGGAAATTTTATTTTAAATGGTGACAGTATTCCATGCAAAAAAAAAAATACCCCAAACACATCATAATTTACTTAACTTGTAATAAGCAGCATTCCTTTCATTTGTGGACTACCTGCTGAGAATCGCATTATAACCAGAAGCTTTGCACAGGTGTCTCTAAGCCAGTGGTTCTCAACCTTCCTAATGCCACGACCCTTTAATACAGTTTCTCATGTTGTGGTGACCCCCAATTTCATTGTTACAAATTGAACATAATTAAAGCATAGTGATTAATCACAAAAACAATATGTAATTATATATGTGTTTTCCGATAGTCGTAGGCGCTGTGAAAGGGTCGTTCGACCCCCAAAGGGGTTGCGACCGACAGGTTGAGAACCGCTGCTCTAAACCTTAAAACAATGCTGCAAGGTAGCTATTGTCATTCTTATTTTACAAATGAGGAAACTGAAACTCAGAGAGGTTAAAACTTACCCAATATTCCTGATGGTAAATTGCAGAGCAGTATATTTGAGCCCGGCCCATCTGATTCCCAAGCCAACAAACATAATGATATTTACTCAACATTGTTTGGGGGGGATTTAAACACAAATGAATGAGACCATTTATAAATGTAAATGAGCCAAGTTTTTTATTGAGCAAAATCGACCAACCAAAACAATGCAAAACCTGGAATTCATGCAGATAGCCAGCAAATGACTGCAAAACTAAAATGGACATTCAGCTCTATTTATATGGAATTGAACGTACAATTCATCATCTTTCTTTTTACTAAACCTTCAGCAGTTATTCAATTTGCACCAGTCGTGACACTAAGCTTACTCTGACATCCTGTTTTTCATCATTCTTGATCATAATTCTCGGTGTGGGTGGTTCCATTACTCTGACACTTTGTTCTTTATAATTCTTTATCAGTACTTCCTACAGTTGCCCTTGACTGTGTATCTAGCACATACAATTAGTCACAGGCTTCAACATTCCTCAGTAAGTTTAGAATAACTTCAGTTTCTCACAGCCCCAATAATATAAAGCTCCTTATTTACTCTTATATAGCAAAATAAATTCCATAGCCAATAGAAACTTCTGGGATTATATATATGTATACATATAATTTTCTACAATAAGCTGTTTCATATCCTCAAACAAGTGACAGTCTTTTTTTCCTGGAGATATTAGGATGGTCATATGCTATTTATAGGTACCAGCAGTTAAATGTAATACACGAATAAAAGAGGAAAAATAATAGGGAGAAGTGTAACCACAGAACCAGCTCAAAATAGTCTTCTTCTGTTTAACGAGATACTGAGTTGCTTTTTGGAGAGAACAGACCAAAATCGCAAGTCATGCAGCTGAAGCGTGCTCAGAGGAGAGAACTTTGATCTCCAACTGCAACCGGAACCAATGTTTTGAGCTCACACAGGTCAGAATCAAAGGACAAGGGCATAACCAGAACTAAAACACCGAAACCCTTTCAGAAGCAAAGGATCCACTGTCCAGGAAGATCCTGCGCTGACACCCTGACCATAAATGGCCAAGCTCCAAGGTCCTCCAATTAAAACTTGCCCCACCAGCGCTTCTGCATACCTGTTCCCCATTCACCTTAAAAACCTGCCCCGAACCCTGGATCAGGGAGTTTGGGCTTGTGAGCATTCGCTTCCCATTCTCCTGGATGGAGCCATTCATAATAAAACACCCAATCTTTCTCCACTGCAATTCTCAATGGCCAGTGTTTGGCTCTTTCTTTTCTGTAACAGGAGGAAATCAGGGAAAGAAGAAAGAAAGAAATGTATATACAGTATATAGGGCAAGGGAAGAGAAACATGGACAGAGCTGTAATTGTCAATTCTGTTGTGAAGAATAAGTTCTAGAGCAGACAGGAAAGCAGCTCAGGGTAAATGTTTCTGGCCAGCCAATCGGACTAGCAGAGACTGAGCCAAAGTGCTGTAGCTGATTGTATCACCATAGTTTACCTTCTCTGAGGACACACCCTCCTTCTTGTCTCCTCCAGGGGACTTGGGCTCTTGATGACAACAAACTGTCCTTCTTCCAGTTTCAGGCACTTTGGCCTAGTCTATCTTATTTTCCTACCCCCCTGCAAGAGCTTTCCCAAATACCACCTTCTTCCATGTCCAGTCCTCAGCTCTCACTTCCCCTCCGCCCATGCTCTTCCTGCCTGTGCTTTGGGTGGTTCCAGAGAGAGGTGACATAATCAGGTTTCCTCTGGACTCACAGGGCAAAGCCAAATAGGAAATGATGCTGGCAGCTTTCCTTGTGAGGCTAGACACTTATTGAAAAGTGCTGACAATCTGGCAGAATTGGAACGAGTCCCTTGGAGAGCAGGGGACACCCACACAGCCTCTGAGTCACGCTGCTTTGCCCTCTGGCCTCGCTACCAGGGCGGCTCTAAGGTCAGTGAACCAGAAAGTCCGCCTCAGTCTGTTGGGCCAGGCTAAGGTAATTTGACAGATTTGGCTCTGTGGCCCATTCTGATAAAGGCCTCTGGGAGGGAGAAGGGAATTCATAAATTCCCTTTTGTGACTAACCAAGAAGGAAGTTTTGATGAGTGAAACACATATTCTGGCAACTAGTTGAAAATGCTAATCGTGCATGTAGAAATAAACAATAAGTAAACTGCAGCTGACTTTACTATTCCTAGTACAAGCTCTTGTCAGACACGTTATAACTTACCAAGGATATTATTGAGGCCTGGCTGGGTGGCTCAGTTGTTTGGAGCATCATCCTGTACACTAAAAGGTTTCAGTTTCTATTCCTGGGCACATACCTAGATCAGGCCACATACCTAGGTTGCAGGTTTGATTCCTGGTCGGGGTTCGGGAGGAAGGCAACTGATTGATGTTTCTCTCACATAAATGTTTCTCTCTCTCTCTCTTTCCCAGCCCCTCTCCAAAAATCAATAAAAACATATCCCCTGGTAAGGATTTAAAAAATAATATTATTAAATTATCAATTTATGTGCATTATCATGTACTAGTGACCAGGTGCACAAAATTTGTGCACATTAAAAGGGAATTAATTAGAGGAAATATTTTTTTTAAATTAAATCTTTATTGTTCAGATTATTACATTTGTTCCTCTTTTTTCCCCCC
>NW_005359757.1:1030792-1031311 GCF_000412655.1 Myotis brandtii
CCTCCTCTGAGTCTCGGTATGGATTTCTCTTTCCTTCTAGTTGTAGAATCTCTCCTCAGCCAGCCTTCCTGTGGTTCTGGGTGATGTCCGTTCCGTCTTTTAGTTGTATTTTTGAAGTGCTTGTTGGAGGCAGCAAACTCCGGCGTTAACCTATGCCACCATCTTGGTTCTCCGAGGAAATATTTTAATATTGCTATTTTCCCTTTCTCTATAATAGAAGTGTCAGAGATGAAAGAAAATTAGTAAAATCTATATGAAAATATTCCTCCTGTCAGAGTCTGGGGTGTGACATGGGAACCAGAGTTAAGTCCCCACCCACCCACGTGCACCTTGAAATCATGCAAGACCCAGACCTGGCAGGCCCCACCGCCATTGGGCTAGATCCAGACCCAGCCAGCCCCACCCCCGTCAAGCCCTGCTGGGTGGGGAGTGCAGCTTCAGTGGCCTGGCCTGGTCCTGGGGTGGGGGGCACGGCCTGAGGTTCCCCAGCCTGGCCCTGGGGCGGGGGTCCTGGCCCAG
>NW_005359757.1:1032875-1051697 GCF_000412655.1 Myotis brandtii
TAGATAGGACTAGAAGCCTGTTGCATGAAGATTCGTGCAATAGGCCTTCCTTCCCCTGGCTGCTGGCACTGGTTTTCCTCTGGCACCCGGGACCCAGGCCTTTGTTAGAGGCTTGGCGTCTCTACTGCAGTGGAGATGCCAAGCCTCTTCAGTCTTCAGTCTTTAGTCCTCAGTCTTCACTCTGAGCCTGTGTATGCAAATTAAGCGCCATCTTTGTTGGGTTAATTTGCATAGTCACTCTGATTGGCTGGTGGCTGGTGGGCATAGTGGAGTGACACCAATTTGCATGTTTCTCTTTTATTAGTGTAGATATGGTTAATATACAAAATAAAATAAAGACTACTATTTTATATATATTATTTTTATTTAACTGATAGGTTGCAAAAGTGTCTACAAATTGTATTGTGCCTATATGCATGTCCTTTACAATTAGACTTTGCAGTTACTATCAGAGAGAAGTAAAGTCTATTCTATCCCTTGACCATGTGGAAAAGGGATAGTAGAAATGATTGCATAAATAGAGACTTGAAAATGTTGTACATTGGGACATCCCCTGCTGCTCTGCAGAACTTGGCAGCACTGCCATGCAAATGAGCCTGAGTTAGCCTGCCGGATGGTGCCATGTGGCCAGAACTCACATGGAGGCCATCTAACTGCCCGATGCATGAGCAAGGCCACTGGCTGCCGGCTGGCCATGGAAGCATAAATAAGACCACTTGAGACCAACAGAAGAACTTTGCAGCTGAGTTCAGTCAGAATGCCAACCCTCAGCTTCAAGAGCTGTTCAATGAATGATTTTTGTGTTGAGCAACTCAGTTTTGGAGTGTTTGGTTACATGGCAAAAATTAACTGATGTAGAAATTAGTACCTAGAAGCACAGTGCTATAGTAACAAAACCCTAAAACATGTGATCTTGGGTCTCTGAATGGGGCAGGGACTGAGAAAGCATTAAGAACCCAGTAGCAAAAAAACAAAAACAAAAACAAAACAGAAAAAGTGTGAGCAAACTATAGTGGTAGCTGGAAAAAAGGTGAGAAAATTTCTAAAGCAGGCGAGGAAAGTGGAAACATGTATGATGTAGTAAAAACATTTGGCAAAATTGTTCCTGAAGTAACTTGAAATATATATATATATATGAATTTATGGACCTTGCAAGATCATTTCCTGGAAAAATGTTGAAAGTGTTTTACTGCCGAGAGAAAAAAAAAAGAGCCAAAGAAAGAATTTAGAGGGAATATACAGACAGTAAAACTGATTTTCACCCCTAATCCTATAACCGGTAAAAATCCTTAAGTGAAAGAGGCCAAAATCAAGGTATAGCTATTAAAATTTTATTAAAGCATTTGAAAGAATTAAGATGATATCTAGTAGACCCTATCAACTAAAAAAAGGAGGGTGCTAAGAATTTTAAGGGTGCTATTCCACACCAGCCTGACAGCCTCACAAAATTCTCTCTTAAAATAATCATGGGTGTAGCTTGTCTTTTCTTTTCTTTTCTTCCCCCCCCCTTTTTTTCTTTCTTCTGGCTTTTCTTAAACCAAATAGATTCAAGTCAGACTCATAAGAAAACCACAAAGGTTTAAGAGAGTTCTGAAATCACCACTCACTTGGATTGAAAAAACTGAGATTGCTCAAATTACAAAATAGCCTCTGGAACCCTCACTTTTCACTGGTAGGAAGCAATCAGAGAAAGCTCGTTAGCTCTAAATATAGGTCTTTCCTTATGGAAAAGGAACAACCTCAGAAGATAGAGCTAAGAGCTCAGAAGGTAGATTTAAGAGCCTTGGAACAGGGATATTAGACTAGACCTAATCAAGAAATAGTTCCTGCCCCCAGATGGGGAGATCTGGCAATAGCTAGCCAAATCAGTGGTTCTCAACCTTCTGGCCCTTTAAATACAGTTCCTCATGTTGTGACCCAACCATAAAATTATTTTCGTTGCTACTTCATAACTGTAATGTTGCTACTGTTATGAATCGTAATGTAAATATCTGATATGCAGGATGGTCTTAGGCGACCCCTGTGAAAGGGTCGTTCGACCGCCAAAGGGGTCGCGACCCACAGGTTGAGAACTGCTGAGCCAAATGATTTCAGAATTGTTATATGCCAGTGTCTTCTGTGTCTCACATTCTTCCACTTTCTCATGGCAGTGTCCACTGTACTGATCCTGACTCTGCCTCATCATTGTATATTATGGGTATGTTGGGGGAAGATAATTAGTGTTTTTTAATTCATAGGTCTCTAGAACCAGAAGAGCCCATTTAAGGAGACTCAACTGGTCTGATTTAGATCACAAGATCCCTCACTAGTCTGATATTATAATTAGACTAGAGGCCCAGTGCACAAAATTTGTACACTGGGGGTGGGGTCCCTCAGCCCAGCCTGCCCCCTCTCACAGTCCGGGAGCCCTCAGGGGATATCCTACTGACCTCCCTCTGTGGAAGGCAACTGGGCTGATCAGGGGAAGGCACCTTTTTAGAGAGTGTGAGAGAGTGTGGAAGAGAGAGGGAAAGACAGAGAGAAACATCAATGTGAGAGGGACACTTTGATTGGTTGTCTCCTGCATGAGCCCTGACCTGGGCCCCCGCTAGGGAGGAACC
Source organism: Myotis brandtii (assembly GCF_000412655.1). Taxonomy (NCBI): domain Eukaryota; kingdom Metazoa; phylum Chordata; class Mammalia; order Chiroptera; family Vespertilionidae; genus Myotis; species Myotis brandtii. Next base: position 1,035,476 of record NW_005359757.1, read on the forward strand.
TGCAACCTAGGTACATGCCCTTGATCAGAATTGAACCTGGACCCTGCCGTCCACAGGCTGAGGCATTATCCACTGAGCCAAACCGGCTAGGGCAGAATATGACATTTCTTAGCCCTCCAGCAGCGGACCTTCGTGTTTTCCTCCAGGTGTGAGGTGGAAAAACTCTAGATCACCTTCTTGGATTCTTATTACCCAAGTTACCAAGAACACTGTACAGGGAGCTTAGCCAATGAGCAGTCAGAAAAGGTGTTTCCTCTGCAGCTCACACACAGAGGTGGGACTGCCTGCAAGCTTCGGCTGGCACATCCCCTCTGTCTCTGGGCCTGCTCAAGCCCCCACCGCAGCTTGGGCAGGGCCCCCCAGCTCTGCTCAAGCCTCCACTAGACTTGGGCAGGGACCCCCGGCTCCATTCCGGGCCTGCTGAAGCCTCCACAGTGGCTTGGGCAGGGCCCCCTGGCTCCACTCAAGCCTCTCCCATGGCTTGGGCAGGGCCTCAAAGCAAGCATTCTGCCTGGCCGCTCATGCTGGCCACTCTAACCAGCCGCCCCCCGCCCCCTGGGACTGGGGGACTCCGGCAGGGCTGAGAGGACTGGGCACTGGCATCTTGTGGCTGTGGGCACCACCATATTTGAGGGTGGGGAAGTCAATTAGCATATTCCCCATAGGATGAGATTTTGGGTGTCTTACATGTGGAAGGAATGGTAATTATTTTGTCCAAAGGATAGGCTGTAGTAGATTGCTAAAATGGCTATAATGTTTCCATAAAGAGATCTCTATTTCTCCACCCCTGAATTTAGACTGATCTTGGGACTTATTTCACCATTAGTATGCAGCAGAAGTGATGTACCAATTCCAGGCCTAGATCATTTTTGCTTTCTGTGATCATGTCAATCACCATCATGTGAACATACATGTACTAACTGCTGCATGGTGAGAGGTTTGTGGCCCAGTCAGAATTGTCATTCCAGCCAACAGCCAACCAACCAACACAGAAGTAGATCAGCCTAACTGATTTTTTAGCTGCTCAAAGACACATTAACAAGTTAAATAAGCCAGTTAAGAAAAGTACCCAATTGATCCCAGCCCAAATTATTGACCCAAGAATTGTAAAATCAACAAATAGTTGTTATTTTAAGCACAAAATAGGAGCAAGGAAAGGTTGTCACCTAGCAGTAGATAAGTTATACAGACACCCAATGTCACAGAACAATTTATTGGTATTTCATTCTTTCTCCTCTGGTCTTTGATTCTCTCTTTGCCATAAATCCATATATTGGTGGGTCTGTTTGGGGCATGTAGCCTGTTCCAGTAGACAATTGTCTGTTTGCACCAGTTCAATACTATGGTATTCAATGTAGCTTGATAACTGATGGGACAAGCATCCCCGGACACAACTTTTTCTTCTTCAGGAGAGTCTTGACTATTCTTGACATTTTGTTAAACTCTGTAAATCTTGATGAGTTTATCAAGTACACAAGGGGAAAAAACTCTATATTGGTATTTTTATTGAATTTTTATTAAATCTATAGATACATTTGGAAGAATTGACATATTTTTTATACTGACTCTTCCTATCCATAAACATTTTTCCATTATTTGAGTGTTCTTTGTTCTTTCCTAATAACTTTTTATAATTTCCTATATAAATATCTTACATATCTTTTTTAGATTTATTCATAAGTACTTTGTTTTTATTGTTAATATAAATTAAATTTTTTAATTTTCCTGAACACCAACTATATAAAAGTACAAGTGACTGTATGAAAGTACAAATGGCAAAAAAAGTCTGTTCACATTTGAATTTTTTTATTTGACAATAATATAGAGAAAATAGTTCCCTCTCTCCCCCTTATGCTTGACAATGGATGATGTCAAAGCAACTGCTGCAAATACAAGAAGAAATAGAGAAAATAAAGAGATAAAAGCTATTATAAGTTTACAAGTTGGAAGCAGACTGAGTGAATGAGGAAAGGAGTAGCTACCTGGATAAGAGTTTGTAGTTTCTATATCACACTTGTAGGAAATGGAGATACATTATTATTAGAACAAACAAAAATTTTATTTTTTAAGAGCAACTGTAGGGCCTCTGACATAACAGAACACTTGCTTTCTTAAATGTCCCAATCAATAAAAACAATTTAAGCTTTATTTTAAAAAAGATAAGATATAATTTAGTGTTTCTTTGAGATGGCAAGGAAATTAAGGTATTAATAAAAGTCAACATCAGGCAAAGTGGAAACCCAAGAGCCAAAGCCAGCATTTGTCTGAGGGTGTCGCCAGACCCACAGTGGCTTTTGTAACCGGAACCAAGTTCTGCCATCTGCTGCCACAAAAACCAAACTCGTGAGACAGATGTCTGTGCAAAAAGGAAAGAGATTTTATTCAAGTGCCAGTCACCTAAGGAGATGGGGACTCTTGTCACAAAGCCCATCTCAACATCTCAGTGCAGGCAGAGGACTTATAAGGAGGGAGAGGCAAAGCAGAGCAAAGAAGTCAAGGGCAGGGATTGAAAAGTTCTCTACGTGCAGGCCAGCGCAGTCCATTCCCATAAGGACCTTGAATCTGGCCAAGTGATGGTCTAGTGTGTGACATCCTGGTCTTTGACATCCTGGTTCTTTGTTATCTTGATTCTAGGTTGAAGGTCAGCAAATCTCCAGGAACTGGGACTGGGATGACTGGAGGTCAGAGTCTGAATCTTCTGAAGCCAGTTCCTGGGATTCTTATGCAAACATATTATTTATCTACAAGCTGCAGACTAGCCAGAGTCAGCACTTACAGAAACAATGTCAGCATGGTGGAGTGGGTTACAATTTCCCAGGGTTACACTTTGAGTTTCTGTTTTCCTGACTTTGCAGGGAGTGGTGCTCCTAAATGCCCAACCTACCAGACCCTGAACTTTATCTCTGTCACCAAAATTAGGCAGTCCTTATCAACGGCGTATTTCTAGAACATTTCAATGTAGGATTGTAGAGGAAAATTATGGCTAAGGAGTTGATAGAATAATTTTTATACTAAATGTTATGATAAAACACATATTCAATCTACTCAGGAGTTCATCAACAAATACATTCTTACTTATTAAATTAGATTTAATCAAATGAGAAGCATCATCTGCCTCTGGGAAAGTCAGGGCAAGTTTTCTTAATGATAATTATGACAAAGAAAGAGCTGAGTCACTATGAACCTGAAGCATGAAAATGACTTCAGGCATTCTGCAGTATTCAGAATCCCATAAATAGATAGAGATGCCCTTGTTTGTAATCAGTGCCTTCCTTGTCTTTCAGATGCTTTGATCCTTTGCCCAAGTCAAAGAAGTGATTTTAATTATTCCGAATTTATGCATTCAAAATATGAATCACGAGGGAACATTTTATGTGTAGGAAATGCAACCAACCAATAAGTTCACAGAGTAAGAGTCCAGAGCTCCTTCTGTCTCTTTTTCTAAAGTGCATACATGAGAAGTGTTTTCATTTCATGGGCATTTATTATTATATCAAGGACCTCATAGTTTAATATTTTCCTTTCAGAACTTATGTCTTATGTTTTAGGACTCTTTTGCTAAAGAAAAGATTTTGTGGCGGGTAGTGTAGTGACTTCAAAACATTTGAAGGAAAAGCAAGAGTTGGACAAATGGCAACTACGCTTTAAGGGACTCAATGATGGAAAAAAGGAACTAAAGATGAGGGTGTAACCAAGAGAAGGAACTTTGCCTTTATCCAGTGCTATGAAATAGCAAATTGTATTCCCCTTTGATGACCTTAACCTTGACTTCTGCCCTTTGCTAAGAAATACTCAAGAACTAATACTGAGCACTGGCAGCCTCAGGTCCTCCCCACAGCTGCTCTGAGCAGAACCCTATGTGGATAAATCTTCTCTTTTCCATCTTTACATCTCATCAAAACTCAACTGCTATGATTTTCTCATTCCCCTGCTTCCATTTCTAACTATTCTTATTAAAGGAGCTCATAAACTAATACATATGTGATATTACATGCAAATAGTCTGGGATTTTTCTTGCCGCACTGAAGTGAATGGTGACTCAGACAGCTTAGTTTCTCTTCTGCAATACACATCCACCCACCCAGAAAGTGTCCTTTCTGTTCTTGCCTAGTCAGTTCTCAGAGTTTATGTTGAAAGGTGGAAATAAAGATAGAATCTGAGAGGTGGGAAGAGAAGGAAAGGGTTTTGTTGTTTTTTTTTCAAAATAACGAGAAAGGAGAATTTTGGAAAATTAGGGAAATAAGGAGCTGAAGTAGTGTGAGTATAAGATAATTGGGGAAAATGGAAAAAAGATAAAAGAGTTGTTAGGATGGTTAAAGAATCAACTTTAACACATTTTTTAAAGCACAAAAATTAGAATGTAATTCCATTTTTATTATTAATAGATATTTGGTCTGTGCTTCTATGAATAAGACTTTATCCACAGACTGAACCATAAGGGTCAGAGGTTAAAAGGGTTATTCACTACGTTGAGGTGACCAACTCACCCTGGTTTGACCAGGGTTTCCCCAATTTTAACACTGAAATTTTCATATCCTGGGAACTTCTTCACTCTTTTTCAAAATGAGGTGGTTGGTTACCCTTAGTCATTAGTGGCTAATAATGGCTTCATGTGTTACATTTTCTGAGAGAATAGTATTCTTGTTTTTCCTGAGAATATAAAGAGGAAAGTATGATGACATTTACTGAGGAAAGGAGAAGGGAAAAGGGAGAAGACAAAGAGGATGAGAAAGAAGAATAAAATGAAGTGTGTGTGTAAAGGAGGAGGTCTGGATTTAAAGCAGTAATTCTCAACCAGGTATGGTTCTATTTACCATTGACTAAAGATAATTTTATTTGTTACAATTGACATCTACTGGCATCTAGTGAGTAGAGGTCAAATATGTCGTTAAACATCCTACAATGTGGACAGTCCTCCACAACAAAGAATTATCTGGCCCAAAATGTCAATAAGGATGAGATTGAGAAGACCTGACCTGAAGGAATGCATTGTTAATAATGGACTAACATGAACAGAAGGCGAGCGGGGATGCAGCCATCCCAATTGATCTTAAATCACACCATATATAGAGTGACACTGGAAAACTAATATTTCCCCATGTTGGGAAAATTGGACAGTAAAATGCAAAATAATGAAACTGGACCACTATACAACACCATACACAAGAATTAACTCAAAATGGATTAAAGACTTGAATGTATGACCTGAAACCATAAACTCGTAGAAGAAAACAAAGGTGGTAAACTATTTGACATACATATTAGCAATGATTTTTAAAAAAAATCTTTATTGTTGAAAGTATTACATATGTCCACCTTTTCTCTCCATTGACCTCTTCTGGCCAGCCCCCACCACCTCCACCCCAAACGTTTACCACCATATTGTCTGTGTCCATGGGTTATGCATATATGAACACAAGTTCTTTGGTTGATCTCTTTCCACCTGCCCATCCAACCACAATTTCCCCCTGAGAGTCCACAGTCTGTTCCATTCTTCTATATCTCTGGATCTATTTTGTTCATCAGTTTATTTTGTTCATTAGATTCCACATATGAGTAATTCTTGTCTTTCTCTACTGTCTTATTTCACTTAGCTTATTCTCTCCAGGTCCCTCCATGCTGTCTCAAAGGGTAAGGGATCCTTCTTTTTCTTTTTTTTTTTTAATGCTCCATTGTATTCCACGGTATAAAATGTACCACAACTTTTTTATGCACTCAATACTGATGGGCTCTTGGGCTGTTTCCAGATCTTAGCTATTGTAAATTGTGCTGCTATGAACATAGGGGTGCATACATTCTTTCTGATTGGTATTTTTGGTCTTTTAGGATATATTCCTAGAAATGGGATCACTGGGTCAAATGGTAGTTCCATTTTTAATTTTTTAGGGAAACTCCATAGTGTTTTCACAGTGGCTGCACCAGTCTGCATTTCCACCACCAGTCTGAATTTCCACATCCTAGCCAGCACTTGTCATTTGTTGATTTGTTGATGGTAGCCATTCTGACATGTGTGAGGTGATACCTCATTATTTTAATTTGCATCTCTCTGATGATCAGTGACTTAGAACACTTTTTTATATGTCTCTTGGCCATCTGTATGTCCCCTGTGGAGAAGTGTAGGTCCTTTGCCCATTTTTCAATTGGATTGTTTGTCATCCTTTTATAAAGTAGTATGAGTTCCCGATAAATTTTGGATATTAACTTTTTATCTGATGTATCATTGCCACATGTGTTCTCCCATACAGTAGCTCCCTTTTCATTTTGTTGATGGTTTCTTTTGCTGTGCAGGAGCTTTTTATTTTTAGGTAGTCCTATTTTTTCATTTTCTCCTTAGTCTCCTTTGCCCTAGGAGAGGTATCGGTAAACATACTGCTACAAAAGATGTTTGAGATTTTGCTGTCTCTGTATTCCTCTAGTATTTTTATGGTTTCCCGTCTTACATTTAAGTTCTTTATCCATTTTGAGTTTATTTTTGTGTATGGTGTAAGTTTGTGGTATAGTTTTATTTTTTTACATGTACCTGTCCAATTTTCCCATTACCATTTATTGAAAAAACTGTCTTGACTTCACTGTATGTTCTTGCTTCCCTTGTCAAATATTAATTGAGTGTAATGCCTTGGGTCAATTTCTTGAGTCTCTTCCACTGATCTATATGCCTATCCCTGTGCTAGTACCAGGCTGTTTTGATTACAGTGTCTTTGTAGTATAACTTCATATCTGGTATTGTGATTCCATCAAGCTTTGTACTTCTTTATCAATATTAGTGAAGCTATTTGGGGTCTTTTTGTGGTTCCATATAAATTTTTGAAATATTTTTTCTAGGTCTATGAAATATGCCATTGGTATTTTAATAGGATTTCACTGAATCTGTGAATTGCTTTAGATAATATGGACATTTTAATTATGTTAATGCTACCAATTCTCCAAACACAGTATTTACTTCCACTTGTTTATATCTTCCTCTATCTCTTTTTTCAATATTCTATAGCTTTCCAAGTACATGTATTTTACCTCCTTGGTTAAGTTTATTCCTAACTATCTTAAATTTTTTGTTGCAATGGTAAATGGGATTGTTTGTTTAGTTTCTCTTTCTGAGAATTCATTATTGGTGTATGAAAATGCCATTAATTTCTAGGGGTTAATTTTGTATCCTGCTACATTGCCTAATTTCTTTATTAAATCTAGTAGTTTTTTGATGGAGTTTTGAGGGTTTTCTATGTACAATATTATGTCAGTTGTGAATAATGAGAGTTTTACTTCCTCCTTTCCAATTTGGATGCCTTGTATTTCTTCTTCCTGTCTGATTGCTATGATTAGGACTTCCAGTACTATGTTGAATAAGAGTGGTGAAAGCAGACATCCCTGTCTTGTTCCTGTTCTTAGAGGAAATGGTTTTAGTTTTTGCCCATTGAGTATGATGTTCAGTGTAGGTTTGTCATATATGACCTTTATTATGTTGAGATATGCTCTTTCTATTTCCAGTTTGCTGAGAGTTTTTATCAAAAATGGGTGCTGGATTTTGTCGAATGCTTTTTCTGCGTCTTTTAATATGATCATGTGATTTTGTCTTTCAATTTGTTTATATGATGTATCACATTTATTGATTTTTGAATATTGTACTAGCCTAGCATGCCTGGCATAAATCCCACTTGGTCATGGTGTATAATCTTTTTAATATATTGCTGGACCCGATTTGCTAAAATTTTGTTGTAGATTTTAGCATCTATGTTCATCAGGAATATTGGCCTGTAAATCTTTTTCTTTATAGTGTCTTTATCTGGAATTGGGATAATGCTGGCCTTCTAGAGTTTGGAAGTATTTCTTCCTCTTAAATTTTTTGAAATAGTGAGGAGGCTAGGTGTTAGTTCTTCTTCAAATGTTTGGTAAACCTCCCCTGTGAAACCATCAGGACCAGAGCTTTTGTTTGTTGGGAGTTTTTTATTACTGCTTCTATTTCATCTGTTTTTATTGGCCTGTGCAAGTATTCTGATCCTTCCTGATTCAGTTTTGGGAGATTGTATTTTTCTAGGAATATGTCCATTTCATCCACATTGCCCAGCTTGTTGGCATATAGTTTTTCTTTTTTTTTTTTTTTACAATCCTTTGTATTTCTGTGGTGTCAGTTGTTACTCCTCTGCTTTCATTTCTGACTTTATTTACTTGGGTCCTCTCCCTTTGTTTCTTGATGAGTCTGGCTAATGGTTCATCAATCTTCTTTATCTTGTCAAAGACTAGCTCTTGATTTCATTGATTTTTTTTGTATTGTTTTTTAGCCTCTATGTCATTTGCTTCTATACTAATCTTTATTAGTTCCTTCCTTCTACTTATCCTGGGCTTTTCTTGTTGTTCTCTTTCTAATGCTTTAAGTTGTAGGGTTAAATAGTTCATTATTAATTTTTCTTGTTTTTTGAGGTAGGCCTGTAATGCTATGAACTTCCCTCTCAGGACTGCTTTTGCTATGTCTCATAGAATTGGGGTAGTTGTGTGTTCAATTTCATTTGTTTCCAGGAAGCTTTTTATTTATTTCTTGATTGCATTAGTAACACATTCATTGTTTAATAACATGCTATTTAGCCTCCATGTGTTTGAAAGTTTTTGAGTGTTTTTACTGTAGTTGATTTCTAATTTCTTTCCATTGTGATCTGAGAAGATGCTTGATATGATTACAATCTTCTTGAACTTGTAGAGATTGTTTTGTGTCCTATGTGGTCTATCTTTGAGAATAACCTATATGCACTTTAGAAGAACGTATATTCTGCAGTTTTAGAGTGAAATGTTCTATAAATGTCAATTAAATCCATCTGATCCAGTGTGTCATTTAGAATCTCTATTTCCTTGTTATTTTTTTTGTTGTTGTTTGGAATATCTATTCTGTAAAGTCAACGGGGTGTTGAAGCCCCCTACTATGACTGGATTGGTGTTGCTCTCTCCCTTAAAGTCCTCTAGAAGTTTTGTTTTTGTTTTTGCTTTTTATACTTAGGTGCTCCTACATTGGGTGCATATATGTTTACCATGGTTATATCCTCTTGCTGGATTGATCCCTTTAGTATTATGTAGTGACCTTTATTGTCTCTGGTGATGGCCTTTATTTTGCAGTCTATTTTGTCAGATATGAGCATTGCTATCCCAGCTTTTTTGTTGCCATTTACATGGAAAATTTTTTCTATCTCTTTACTCTCATCCTGTGTGAGTCTTTTGTTTTGAGTTGGGTCTCTTGTAGACAATATATGATTGGCTTGTGTTTTTGTATCCATTCAGCTACCCTATGTTTTTTAATTGGAGCATTTAATCTAGTTACATTTAAGGTTATTATTGATAGGTACTTATTTATTGCCATTTTAATTCTTTATGTCTATGTTTCTCTCTATATTTCTTTTCTCATTATAGCAGTCCCTTTAGCATTTCTTGCAGTGCTGGTTTGGTGGTGATAAACTCCTTTAAACTTTTTTTTTTATCTGGGATGCTCTTTATTTCACCATCTATTTTGAATGATAGCCTTGCTGGAAATAGTAATCTTGGTTTCAGACTCTTGTTTTTCATTAACTTGAATACTTCATGCCATTCCCTTCTGGCCTGTAGAGTTTCTGATGAGAAATCAGCTGACAGTATTATGAGAGCTCCTTTGTAGGTAACAAATTGCTTTTCTCTTGCTGCCTTTAAGATTCTCTCTTTGTCTTTAATTTTTGGCATTTTAATTATGATGTGTCTGGGCATGAGCCTGTTTCTCTATCCCTTGCTCATTTTCTTCTTCTTCTGGCACACCTATTATGCAAATATTGTTATATTTTATATTGTCCCACAGCTCCTTTAAACTGTACTCTTGCTTTTTAATTGTTTTTTGTTTTTTTGTGGTTTTTTGTTTGTTTGTTTGTTTTTTGGTTTTGTGATTAAGTGATGTTTTTTCTACCTGTCTTCTAATTCACTGATCTGATCCTCGGCTTCCTCCTATTCTGCTGTGTATTCCTTCCACTGTGTTTTTTATTAGTGCTATGTCATTCTTCATAGTTACCGTATCTTTTCTCATGCTGTTGAACATCTTTGCCATCATTATTCTGAACTCTATGTCTGATAAATTTCTTATCACCATTTCATTTAGCTCTTCTTCTGGAGAATTATCTTGTTCTTTCATTTGGGGCTTTTGTGTGTGTTGTGTGTGTGTGTGTGTGTGTGTGTGTGTGTGTCTGTGTGTGTGTGTGTGTCCCCATTTTGGCTGCCTGTTTGGGTTTGTGAGTGTGTAATTAGATATATCTGCTGCACTTCCAATCTCTAGTGCAGAACAATGTCAGTACCGTTTGGACCTATCAGTAATCCGCAACTTGTGGCTCCCTCTTCTCAGGGTTGGTTCCTTAGAAAAGGGCCAAGATGTGCACCAGGGTCTGCTTTTCTTAATCCCATGCCCAGAAGGAGATCAGACAAAGACTCAAAGCTTCCAGAGATTCTCCTCTGCCTACAGTCTGATTGTTATCAGCCTTGATTAGCGACAGGCTATCAACCACAGGGTGAGGCAGGAGGTCTTCCAACAGGTTGTAGCAACTACCTTTTCCCCAGCCACAATCACCTGAGTAGCAAAGGTCCATGAGAGAAGGATTTCCCCTGAAATATGAGGGAATGACTCAGCACAGGAAACTAGGGTGGCTTCCCTCTGAGCTCCAACTCCAGAGCCCCCAAGCCTGGACTCTCCTCACACAGCTCCTACCCACTTTGCCCTCCCTCTGTCAGAGCCCAAGGTGAGTGGCTGCACACAAAATTTTGTGCGTTGGCCCTTTAAGAAGATGCCTACATTTCCATCTCTCTCTCCCTGGCAGACAGCAACCCTGCTGCTTTTCACAGCCAGATATTATGTGGGGACCTTCCTCAGTTCTGGTGCTCTAGGCTGGGGACCCCAATTTTGGGTTTAGCCCCCGAGTTCTCAGTGGGAACCTCCCACAACTGATATATCCCTCCTGGATATCAGCTGCTGTCTGTGGGAGCCCGGCCAGCCCTTTCACATCTTTGCACTGCCTACCAGTCTCTATGCAATCTCCGCTTTCTGTCCTTACTTATCAGGATTCTTTCCAGCTAGTTCTCAGTTGATTATTCAAGATAGTTCTTCTGTATTTTAGTTGTATTTCCAGTTTGGTCCAGGGAGAATGTCAGTGTAGCTTCTATTTACTCTGCTGCCATTTTGGAATCCAGCTTCTTGATTTTTAAAACCAGGATGTTTATAAGTGCTTGTTGTGAATGGATTTTAGTTACCATTTACACACTATTCCTAAGATTTTTTTAAAAAAAACTATAAAAATGTCCAAAAATAAAGAAAGAAAAAAATGCTTTGAGAAGTTAGAGCCTTGTCATGATAATCACAGACACAGGCAAGGGTATGCAAATCACTAAAGAGAAGTCTTCAAGGTAAAAGGCCTTATGGTAATTCAAGTTATATAAAGCAACAACTGGAATTCCTACACATTGATGTATTCATAAAAAATAGTCTGTATAGCTTCCAGGACATTGAGTTTAATTCAGAAACCATTTGAATGGCTGAAATTCCAGTTTAAATAACTTTCCCAAAGTCACTTTCAAAAAGTGGGCTTTTTAAAAGAATATGAACATTTTCCAGTCACTCACTCTAATTAAATTTAAGACTAATGTATTATTTATGATTTTTAAATTTACCATATTAAAAAAATGACAAAAGTTTAAAATATTTACATATATTTATTAACTTGTCTAAAACAACAAAAATTAGCCCATTACAAGTTATCATAATGTAAAGTCATAAAAAATATCTATTGTGGTGGAGGAAAAAAACTTTTCTCTATGTTCCTCTGTTCTTTTGGCTGGTTTAATAATTAAACCTATAGGACACAGACTAACAAGAGAAAATAACCCAACTTGATTACATTTGTACAAATAGGAACCCCACATACATGAGAGATTCATAAACCCATACATAAAAGGTTTAGAGACGGAAATGAAAAATGAAGTATATATGATATTCTGATCTAAAGTTATATGATATTCTGACTCTCTAGGGCTTCAGAGAGTCAGTACAGGATGCTAAGAAGAGCAGATTTTGAGTAATTACTTATTTGTACTGGCATATAGATAAGTTAATAAAAGTTTTTCTCTGATTATCTTTTATTCTTGGCAAGGCCCCTAATACAAATTTTTATAGGTAGTTAAGAGAGAAGTGGGGGGCTGAAGTTTCTCTTGAGCCTTCAAAGTTTTGGTTGCCTTTAGCTTAATATATTCTATATATTACAGAGACACATCATGGTGTGACTTACTCTGAACCCCTATACAATCCTTTCCAAAAGGAAAACAGAAAGGCTGTGGGAAGAGTGAAATTGTTTATATTCAGTTGTCTATTAAATTAAACCTCATGGGGCATGCAACAGGGGGTAGGGGAGGCTGGGGCAAGGCCAATGGGGGGGAAAAGGGAGATATATGTACTACTATGTGTAATACTTTAAACAATAAAATAAATAAAAATAAAAAATATTTTGTAAATCATATCTGAAAAAATAATTAATTAATTAATTAATTAAACCTCAAGTTTAGTTTAATGGACAACTGAATTCTCCTATCTGCACTTGCCTTCAATCTGTTTCTGTATATTGTTTTGATTGAAATAAATGAAGAAACTCTAGTCTTACACAGATGAATAATCAAAAAAGAAGACGTATATTAATAATCTTTTCCAATAACTAAGGATATTATTCTTTGCTACTATACCAAAACTTGACTTGGTTATTGATGTGGAATTTGAAACAACCAATGAAATACATATGTGTTATAACATATTTTGGGTTTTTTTTGTCCCAATCAATCTTATAGTTATATTGTGGGCCCAGTGCATAAATTCATGCACCTTGAAAGGAACTGTGGGCCCTTAGGGTGCAGTGGACACAGGAGCGGATCTTGGCCCATCCTCCATCCCCCCCAGCCCCTCCCGCCAGGGACCTCAGTCCTCTGTCTGCCAGTAACCCCACTCCCACTGCCACCACTCCCATACACTGATAGTGCTGGCCCTGCTCGCAACCACTGATGGTGTGAAGCTATTGGGGCCGGCACTGGCACTGGTAGCAGGTGCGAGCTGGCAGCTGCTGGCCCTGATCGCCCCTCAGGAGCAGGGAGAGGGGGAGAAGCCCTGAGGGGTGATCAGGGCTGGCAGCTACTGTTCGCACCCACTGATGATGCCGAGTGATTGGGGCCGGTGCTGGGCGCCGACAGCAGATGCAAGCAGTGGCTCCGGCACTAGCAGTGGATGTGAGAGCGGGGTGGGAGCATGGCACATGGGAGCAAAGAATTTTCAGTAACCACCAGAGGCTCACCCCAATGACAGTGACCAGTGCCCCGCCTTGATCTGGCGGCCCCACTCACCTGCTCCACCATCCTGCTGCGGCTGACGCCCACCATGTTCCATGTGTGTCCCCTGTTGGTCAGTACACGTCATAGTGACCAGGTGTTCAGTTGTTCTGCAGTTTGGTCTATTTGCATATTAGCCTTTTATTATATAGGATATATCATGTATGTGATATATACACCATGATATATATGTATGTTATATATAGTACTAGAGGCCCGGTGCACAAAATTTGTGCACTGGAGGGGTGTCCTTCAGCCCAGCCTGCACCCTCTCCAATCTGGGACCCCTCAGAGGATGTCTGACTGCCGGTTTAGGCCTGATCCCACAGGCAGTCAGACATGCCTCTCGCAATGTTGCTGCTGCTGCTGCTGCTGCTGCTGCTATTGCTCCATGGCATCTCTCTGTACTGTAGTTCATACTCGCCATGCTGGGGTTGCACCTCAGGTTCATGATGTTCAAGGGTTGGCCCTGGGGGTTCAGGCCTCCCATTGCTTGCTGCTTCGGAGGGTCAGCAGGTCGTGTCCTGCTGGCTTGCATGGCATTCAGATTCAGCAGGCTGGGCGAGAGCTGAAGGCCGGGCTGGCTGGCCACTTACTTGGCCGTGTGCTATTTGATGAGAGCTGCCATCAGCTGAGGGTTTGACTTGAGGATGTTGAGTGTGTGCTGCTGCTGGGGGAGCTGGGAGACTTCAGGGTCCGCAGCAGGTCCTGCAGGGCCCCTGGAGAGATGCTCTGAGGTGGTTGCACCTTGGGTCTGCATAGACATCACAGGTCTGTGCATGCCTCACATTGGCTGTTGCTGGGGGATGGGTGCTGGCTGCCACTCTTCAGGGTCTGCAGCAGGTCTTGCAGGGCACCTGGAGAGATGCTCTGAGGTGGCTGCACCTTGGGTCTGCATAGACATCATGGGTCTGGGCATGCCTCACATTGGCTGTTGCTGGGGGATGGGTGCTGGCTGCCACTGCTGGGGGTCAGAGGGCAGAATAATAGGCCCACTGACCTGGTTGGGTCACATTCAGGCCCACGGGGGCCATCTGGCTCTTGAGAGTCTCTGTGCCTCAGGGGCATACCATTGTTGGTGCTCACCCAGTACAGATGCTGCTGCTGCTGCTGCTGCTGCTGCTGCTGCTGCTGCTGCTGTGCCTCACATGCAATCTGCTGCTGCTGCTGCTGCTGCTGCTGCTGCTGCTGCTGCTGCTGCTGCTGCTGCTGCTGCTGCTGCTGCTGCTGCTGCTGCTGCTGCTGCTGCTGCTGCTGCTGCTGCTGCTGCTGCTGCTGCTGCTGCTGCTGCTGCTGCTGCTGCTGCTGCTGCTGCTGCTGCTGCTGCTGCTGCTGCTGCTGCTGCTGCTGCTGCTGCTGCTGCTGCTGCTGCTGCTGCTGCTGCTGCTGCTGCTGCTGCTGCTGCTGCTGCTGCTGCTGCTGCTGCTGCTGCTGCTGCTGCTGCTGCTGCTGCTGCTGCTGCTGCTGCTGCTGCTGCTGCTGCTGCTGCTGCTGCTGCTGCTGCTGCTGCTGCTGTGCCTCACATGCAATCTTCCAGGCACCTCCACTGCTGCAGGTGGGCCTGGGCGGGGGGCAGTGGGACTTGCACCTGGTTAGTGGGCTTCCCAGTGCAAACTGTGGTGGGGGGCTGAGTTCTGGCCACGCTGGAGAAGCCGGCTAGTGACATGCTCACAGGTGAGGGCTGGGGCAGAGTCGGGGCTGTAGTGTCCAGGGTGTGCTGAGATGCAGTGTGGGGGACCTGGGTGGTGCTGAAGGAGGGGAAGGCAGACTCTGCTGAGGCACAGTGCAGGTGTTGATGGTGGCATCCACTGGCGCATGAGCTACGCGTGCTGCCGGTGGTGCTGTATCTTCTGCTGGTGGAGCTTCTGCTTGATGTTGAGGTTGTAGGGAATGGGGCATGTGTTTTCTTGGCAGTGTTTGGCATGGTAGCAGCAAAGGGTCATGAACTGCTTGCACACTCTGAAAACTCCATTGGTCTTGCGCTGGCAGCCCTTGGTGTGCTGCACAACCCACCTCATCTTCTGGCAGGATGGCTGTGGGCAGTTGGCATCGCGGCACTGGCGGGCATGCCTCAGGAACTGGATGCAGCACTGGATCGCCTGGTGCCACCACTCCCAGAGGCTTCTGAACTGCAGCTCACCCGCCACCGCTGTGGGAGCAGAGGAAGCCCTGCCTCCTTTACTCCAGCTCCTGCAGCGGCCCTGCTTCCTCCACTTCCACTCTCCCTCCACCTCTGTTCTGACTCTCAAGGTGGCCCTGCCTCCTCCGCTCCCACGGCGGCCCCACCTCCTCTGCTTCTGCTCCCCTGCCTCCTCCCCTCAGGATCCCACTGTGGCAATTACCGTCTCCTCCTCTCTGGCTCCCCAGGCTGTGGCACCACCTCCTCCGCTCCTGCTTCCCTGCCACTGACAGAAGCCACGCATAATCCCCCGACAGAAGCCATGCAAAGTGGCACTGCAACCCCCGCACCCCTGCGGGGCTACAGGAACCCTGGCAGAAGCTGCGTGGAGCAGCCACTGGCCCCGCCCCCGCTGTGCATGCTGCCATCTTGTGAAAGCGTTATGGAGTGAGGGTTAATTTGCATATTACCTCTATTGTATAGGATATGTATGTTACACACATATCATGTATGTGTTATACATCGTGTATATTATATACTAGAGGCCCAATGCATGAATTCATGTACAGGTGGGTTTCAGCCGGCCCGCCCCAATCAGGGCCAATCAGGGGCAAGGCTGGCCAGGGGGAGGGGCTGCAGGCAGTTGGTGGGGGCCAATCGAGGGTGGGGCCACAGGTGGTTGGCCGGCTGACCCTACCCCCTGGTCAAACTCCCCTCCCTGAGGGGACAATTTGCATATTAGCCTTTTATGATATA
>NW_005359757.1:1051783-1057126 GCF_000412655.1 Myotis brandtii
ATAAATACACACACATATATAGTAGGTACTGTCCTAAGCTCTTTCTAGGTATCATCTGATTTACTCTCACAACAGCTTTACAAAGGCAGGCTTTCATATCACCATTTGAGAATGCCAATGCTTTCATATCACCTCAGTGGAGAAACTGAGGTTCAACAAGTAAGTGTCTCCTCAGAGTTTTCCAAGGTCACATGACATGAAGGTGTGCTCTGGGCCCCCACTAATACTACTTCCTTACTATGAACACAGCATTAGAGAAAGAGGCAGTTCTGTCAAGCACCTGTCATAAGCTCCATTTTGCATATAAGGAATCTGAGATTTAGACATTGAGTTATCTAAGATCACATAGGTTGTTAGGGGCTCAAACTAGATCCTTTTGATTTTAATATTCTACAATTCAAGAAATCCACAACATAATAGCCACATAAAAAGGAGAATGCAATTTTGTTGTTCATCTGTGTTAGGTATAAAGTGGTTAGTATAAACAGGGTTTTCATTTCTTCAAATATATAGACAAATTGCATATTTTGTTCACTGTCTTGATCCAAAATCACTGGACAAAAATTCATCTTTTAATAAGCATACACTTGCACACATAAATGTAGAAAGTGATACTTTAATTTTTTTATTAAGTGACTTTATAACAGCCAAAAAGATATCTACTCCACTCCAATGTTCCTTTGTTAATGAATTAAAATATACAAAATCTAAAATAACTTGGAGTTCCACACCTGTGCTACAGTCAGATCTTTGCAATTTGCTTTCATTGGTAAAGTCAGAATTTCAGTCAGTCTCTAAATAAACTGTGGTTTTGAACACATGTGCCTCGCTGGGAAGAGCCTTATATTCGGTTTCTGAAGTCTTCATTGAGACTATTTTATATCTTCAAACCATGTAACTGTTCCCTGGTGAGCAAGGGTAAAAGCCGATTTATGAAGTTATTTAAAAATATAGATCAGAGTGAGTAATTTTATTTACTCAAACCCTTTAAAGGTACCACATTGTCAAGAACCTCCAAATTCTCTACTTGCTACTCCTGGTCTGAAATATTCTGGGAAATCAATAGGCGGCTTGCATCTCCCTTCACTGAGTCTTCATTTTCATGGGACACACCAGTGGGCTCACCATTTTCTTTAATGATACACCTGTCTTGTCCTTGTCCTCTCTTCTCTCACTCCACTCCCAGGCAGTCTTGTCTACCTGGTGAATGATGCTCACCTTAGTGTGCCATGACTCCAGGAACCCATTCCCCTTCTCACTTCCATATTGAGAAACTCATCTGTAGCTAACAGAACTATAGAAGGAAGGTAGAGCTTAAAATAAATCACCTCCCAAAAGGAGTAGCCTATTACACACCTTGGCTGTATGGTATAGCCTATTGCTCCTAGACTACAAACCTGTAGAGCATATTACTATACAAAGTAACATAAGATTAAGTCAAGCACAAGGGAAATGATGCAAGGTAGAGGCATGGGGAGCACCAGATGTATGAGGCTGCTTGCTGTGTAACCGAATACAGTTTCACAGCAAACCTTTTTTTCATAAGTAGAAAGAGTACACTCTAAAATAATACTAAAATGTAAAGTATAGCAAATACATAAAACAGTAACATAGTCATTTATTATCATTATCAAAAATTATGTTCTGCCCTGACCGGTTTGGCTCAGTGGATAGAGCATCGGCCTGTGGACTGAAGGGTCCCAGGTTCGATTCTGATCAAGGGCATGTACCTTGGTTGTGGGCACATCCCCAGTTGGGGGTGTGCAGGAGGCAGCTGATCGATGTTTCTCTCTCATCGATGTTTCTAACTCTCTAACCCTCTTCCTTCCTATCTGTAAAAAATCAATAAAATATATTTTTAAAAAAATTATGTTCTATACATCATTGTATGTGTTATATATATATTTTTAATAAGACTGGCAGTGCAATAGATTTGTTGATACCAACATCCGGAAAACTGTGTTGACCTGTGACTTTACGAAAGTGGCTACCACATCACTCGGTGATTGGATTTTTTAAAAAAATATATTTTATTGATATTTTTACAGAGAGGAAGGGAGAGGGATAGAGAGTCAGAAACACCGATCAGCTGCTTCCTGCACACCCCCACACTGGGGATGTGCCCGCAACCAAGGTACATGCCCTTAACCGGAATCAAACCTAGGACCCTTCAGTCCACAGGCCAACACTCTATCCACTGAGCCAAACTGGCTAGGGCGGTGATTGGAATTTTTATGCTTCTGTATAAACTTATGGGACCATCCATCCTTGACATTATGCGATACATCACCACAGTTAAGGGCAGGGAGAGGTGGGGGATGTTGATATCACTGCGTCCCTAGCATCTCAAGTTTTGTTAAATCAGTTGGAAGGGGGTGAGCTTGCCAATTGCTGGCAGCAATTTTCAGGCTGCATGTGTTGTTGAAACGATATGAGTCGATTCATTATTTCCCAGCTCTGACCTCCCTCTGCCAAACTAACTTCTCTGTGCTAACCTAAAAATAAAAGGGCCTTTCAAAGTGACAGGCAAACAAGCATTTATTTGAGATCAAAGAATAACTATTCAGAAATCAGTAATTTAGGCAGAAACCCAAATAATGCTCCGATTAGGAGGCACAGGCAGTGGGTATTTATGGGAATGGGAACAGTTACATCATGAGAAGGAAGACCGTTCTATTGCTACAGATAACATGACATAGTGATGTTAGTTCTAAACAATGTTTTAAATTTTCAGCCCAGTGGCCATCAATCTCGTCGTCATAATCACTGTTTTTCTGCTGGCTTTGCCAACAGCTCTTGAGAAAGAAGGTTGCTTAGGCCCAGTCCAAAGGTTATTTTACTTTGTTTTAAACGTCCCCGTTTCTCTGGCATGGCAGCTCCAGCTCCATTATAAAGTGGCTCCGTTATATCATTGTTTACACCTGGATTCTCTCTTTTTTTTTAATTTTTTTAAAATTTGTATTTTTCAATTACACTTGGCATTCACTATTACATGGGGTTTTCTTCTTTAAGTAAGATGACTTTCTATTTAGCCAAGGATTAGCCTTGGGTCTCAGGGAGGGAACGGCAAACAATTCTCGTGTGAAAGAGGAAATGCAAAAACAGAAAAGAGAAACAATGAAGAGGCAGAGCCAGCTGTTTCCTACAAACCTTTGACAACTTCGCAGCTGTTCACTGTTCTTTCTCCCCAGTGCAAACTGGCCTCCGCCCAGCCTTGACTGATGCTTTTCCAGTCTCCCTCTCTTGGCCCAGCAGCTGTGACCTTGCCACTGTCATTTCCCCTGTGAGGTAAGATTCTGAGATATGTGAAGTGAGCTCTGGGACACACGGTCAGTTCTTTACTCAGTTATGATCAAAGTTGTACTCTTCTTACAATAGCCATCACAGATGACACTTCACAAACACTATCTCATTCAATCCTCAGAGTTACCCACTGAGAATGACTGTATTATTACCCTCACGTGACAGAGGAGGAAAGTGAGACTTAAGCCATGTGTCTGAGGCATCTTTCCAATTCCAAGGCCTCTTCTCTAAACCAGAGGATTCCAAAATTTCTTCCCATCAGTAGAGTGCTTGTTAAACGCATAGACTTCCAGGCAGCCCACTCAGAAATCCTGATGAGTGTGGAGTGGAGCCCAGCAATCTGAAGGCAGGACTAAAATCTTCACAGTGCTACTCTACATTTTTATAGACCGTGCTTGACACAGCCCTTGCACAAATCTTCATTCTGATTAATTACCCCCTTCCTCTGGGTTCTCAGGACACTGCTCTCAGGCTGGTACAGCAGGAAGCCATTGTGTTACAATTAGCTGGTTTTTGTCAGTCTCCTTGACTAGCTGGGGAACTACTTGATGTCCAGGGTCCTGTTTCTTTTTGACTTCCTCTTCCTGGCATTGCTGAGCAAGGGCCTGCTGCCTAATACTCACAGAAGCTGAAACTATGGCACTGGCTTTCAAGATAAAGAAAGAGCCTTTATTATATTTGTGGGTCTCCAGTGAGGAGACAGAAGATCCTCCTAAAATCTGTCTCCCCCATCCAAAGTTTGGGGTGAGTCTAAGGGGTTAGGGGGAACAGGCTGGTATGTGAAAATGCTGGCCAGGCAGGTTTTGATTGGCAGCTTTGGAATTTGGACATTTATAAGAAACGGTAAGGTGCTTCAGCACCATCTTCTTGGACAATGGACCATTTGCTTCGAAAGGGTTCTAGAGTTCACGTTCTGGTCATGTCCTGGTCCTTCGGTTCTATGGGGGAAGGGAGGGGTGGGCGGGGGTGGCAGGTGGTGAGACTTTGGTTCCAGGTGCAGCCAGAGGTCAAAATTCTCTCCTCTGCTCATGTTTCAGCTGCATGTCTTGCACTTGTGGTCTGTTATATCAGAGAAGCAACCCATTATCTTGTCAGAAGCAGGATAGAGCCTTTTTGAGCTGGTTCTGTAGTTACATAGGATTGCTCCTTTCACTCATCTTTGCATAGCTTGCTTCTCCTTATTATTTGGGTTTTAATTTAAAAGGTCCCTCCTCAGAAAGTCCTTTTCTGGTGACCTAACTAAGAAGCTCCCCACTCATTCATTGCCATGTCACCCTATTGCATCATCCAGCATGAAGCACATAGCTTTGCATAGTAGGTGCTCAGTTAAAACTGAATTATCCAAAGGCAGATTAAATACATCCTTAGGGCACCAGAAAAACAGAGGCAACAACATTTTCAAACTACAGAAGCATCACTGGACAGGGACTGGCCGTTGTGGGTCTGCCTCGGACCGGCTGGTAGTGTGTGGGCTCTTGACTTCGTGCCAGAAAGACTTCATACAAGGAGTCCAGGTGATTTTGAGAGTATGCTTATTAAAGCTGGGGACAGTGAGACAAAGGAAGGACTTAGGGTAGGAGATGCAACAGCAGAGAGCCCAGGTGGTGCCCTGCTTTGGCTCCCTGGAAACGTTATAGGAAAGAAGTGAGCCAGGGCAGGGCTGCTGTTAGCTCACTAGAAAATCAGAGAAAAGGGGGCCTTGGAGACAGTTTCAGGGGGTTAGCCCCAGAGGAGCTGCTACTGACAGATGTTGCCCTGGTTGCAAGCCTCATGGGGACCCTTGGAGTCTAGGAGGAAGTAAAATATTCATGCAGGAGAACAGGCATGGGCATGCTCCAGGACGAGCCAGGGCTGGTATCCTTTGCCTTGAGGGTTTTTCTCTCTCTTCTTCAGGGAGAATCTTGGGGGAGGGTTTCAGTAGAAAATTCATCAGCTTTTCCAACTTTAATATCCTGATGCATCAAAATGAGCATACAGGGGAGTTTGAGATTATTCTTTGGTCAGCTTTACTGCTTTACTTCTATCCTTTTTTTTCACTAA
>NW_005359757.1:1057559-1062792 GCF_000412655.1 Myotis brandtii
ATCTTAGCTATGGTGAATTGTGCTGCTATGAACATACGGGTGCATATATCCTTTCTGATTGGTGTTTCTGGTTTCTTGGGATATAGTCCTAGAAGTGGGATTAGCTTTACTTCTATCTTGCTTTTATCTTACTTTTATCTTGGGTCTGTCTCACTCTAATTGGTTTTTGTTATTTGTTCCCTTAATTCATCCATCCTTGGGTTTGGCTGTTCTAAGTCCCCATCATTTCCTGAATGCAGCAACCTAACTGGCCTCTTCATTTCCCCCGTTGTCACTCACATTCCATTGTTCGTACTGGACTATTTTAAGGATGAAGCCACATCTCCAGGCATCCCATCTGCATACAGTGGTGTTTCACAGCTGGGAGAGGGAAAGGGAGAGCCCTCACTTTCCTCATTTATCTCTTGAAGAGATCAGGAAAACATTTCCTAAGTCCTTGCTCTCTCATCTCATTGGCAAGAACTGTGTAGCTGTCCACCCCTAACCTAATCAGTGACAAGGGCAATGCTTACCATGTTGGCTCAAAGCAATCCTGAGTTATAACCCTGGGGCTGGGGGAAAGCGCAGCCTCCCTTAAAGTTTAGGGCCCACTGATTCCTGAAAATACTCAGGTTTCTCTTGACAAAGGTAAAGGGGACATGGATGTGAAACAGACCGCCCATAAAGAAGGCGGTGTGTTTTGACAGGCAGTGGTGCACAGAGATGAGCCATATCATCCTCGAAAAAAAATTAAGGAAATCCTTATTACTCACAAGTTCATTCAAATATTGAGAGGACTGTCATTTTGTCATTTCCACTTGGGCTTGGATATTTTCCAGGTAGCAGTAAAGTAAGTCTACTTTCTTTTGTTGTTGTCAAATGCCCAAGCACAGTATTTAAACACAGCTCTTATGTAGCCCATAAGCCTTTTCACCCCCAGCTGAATTCCCGCAGCCTCCTCAGCCACCTTCACCAGGTCTTCTCCTTCGCATCCCTCCTCTTTTCTCAACCAACTACAAGAAACTCAGTTTTCAAGGCTTCGCTCTGGAAAGCCCTTCCATCTTCCCGAGGGCCATGAGGCACGGTATGCTATGCTCGTGTGCAGGCCTCTGACTGTCCTCCTCAGCACCAGTAGCTACAGAACTCTACATGCCAGTCAGTGTGCCAAAGGCTTTACCAAGAGTCTCATTTAATCCTCACAAGAACCTAATAGATTTTGCCTTTAAAAGAGAGAGAGAGAGAGAGAGAGAGAGAGAGAGAGAGACCGCCCTCGCTCTGACCTGCAGCTGCCACTGCCCGCGTGCCCACCATGGCCCTGCTGCACTCCAGCCGCGTGCTATCCTGGGCCACCACCGCCTTCCATCCAGGCCTCGCAGGCGTGGCTTCTGCCTGAGCCAGCTCCTGGTGGGCCCATGTGGAGGTGGGTCCCCCAGATCCCATCCTGGGAGTCACCAAAGCCTTTGAAAGAGACACCAACAGCAAAAAGGTGAATCTGGGAGTTGGTGCCTAGCGGGACGATCACAGAAAGCCCGACATGCTCCCTAGGATGCGGAGGCAGAGGCCCAGATTGCTGCAAAAGATCTGGACAAGGAATACCTGCCCATGGGGACTGGTCGAGTTTTGTAAGGCGTCTGCAGAGCTGGCCCTGGGCAAGAACAGCGAAGTGCTGAAAAGTGGCCGGGATGTCACCGTGCAGACCGTTTCTGGAACCGGGGCCTTAAGGATCAGAGCCAGTTTCCTGCAAAGATTTTTCAAGTTCAGCTGGGATTCCTGGGGGAATCACACACCCATCTTCAGGGATGCTGACACACAGCTGCAGGGCTATTGCTACTATGACTCCAAGACGTGCGGCTTTGACTTTACAAGCCCATGGAGGACATTTCAAAAATGCCACAGCCAAGTGTCCTCCTCCTGCACGCCTGTGCCCACCACCCCACAGGAGCGGACCCTCCCCCCAGCAGTGGAAGGAGATAGCCTCCGTGGTGAAGGAAAACAATCTCGTTGTGTTCTTTGACATGGCCTACCAAGGCTTTGCCAGCGGCGATGGAAACAGGGATGCCCGGGCTGTGTGCCACTTCATCCAACAGGGCATTAACGTTTGCCTCCGCCAGTCCTATGCCAAGAACATGCGCTTATATGGTGAGTGTGTGGGAGCCTTCACTGTGATCTGCAAAAATGCCGATGAGGCCAAAAAGGTGGAGTCATAGTTGAAGATCTTGATTCGCCCCATGTGTTCCAACCCTCCTGTCAACCAGGCCCGGATCGCCTCCACCGTTCTGAACAGCCCAGATCTGGGAACGCGGTGGTTGCAGGAAGTGAAAGGCATGGCCTACTGCATCATTAGCATGCGGACCCAGCTGGTCTCCAACCTCAAGAAGGAGGGCTCCTCCCACATCCCCCACCAGATCGGCATGTTTTGTTTCACAGGACTGAAGCCCGAGCAGGTGGAGCGGCTGACCAAGGAGTTCTCGGTCTACATGACAAAGGGTGGCCGCATGTCCGTGGCAGAGTCACCTCCGGCCACGTGGGCTACCTTGCCCATGCCATTCCGCAGGTCACCAAGTAATTTCCCCGATGAGAGGAAACAGAGACAACCTCCCTGCCGACCTCTGGGGGAAGGAGATGCACAGGGAGGAAGAGGGAGGGTGGATGGTGGTGGGCCGATCATTTCTTTCAACCACAGCACTGAAAACTCAGCGTGGAAATGGTTTCTCGACAAAGGACGCGTAGGGAACTAGGCAGAGGCACCTGTGGCTGGTGCGTGGGACTTCGTGGCTCTAAACCAAAATCTCCCTCATCTGTGTTGCTCCAGCTTTTCCGAAAGAGCTTACATGTACAAGAACGTCATAGCCCAAAACCTGTCCATCACACCATTGCAATATTCCAGAAGCTTTAACTGAAGCACCTGGTGGTGTCGATGCCACGTATATGAGTCTCTGTGAGAAGACCTGGTTCCGGCAATCATGGGCAGCCTCACGTTTGTGCTCCCGGATTGAGCAGCCTCACCAACAGACCACATTGCAGAAACCGTGCTTTGTGAAAGCCAGCGCGTCGGCTGCCACTGCAGCGAGGAACAGGAAAAGATGCTGTTTCCAGTCTTACTTACTAGTAAGAAAGAAGGCTCTGCTTCTTGTGCTCACTGGTGGGCATGTTAATGCTCCCTTCTCTTCTACCAGCGCTGTTCCTTTCCATAGGCACCAAGATCTATAACCAGCCTAGATTTGCACCCTCTTCTACTGCTCGATTGACCATCACCCGCACCCTGTAGCATTTCCTCATTTGAAGAATGAAGAGCATAATTTACTGCTCACCCCACACCCTCACCTTTCTCAACAAAAAATAGCAGAGAATGGTTAACAGATTATTGCAACATCCTCTTCGGTGGTTGCTTGTCTCCCACGGGGATGTTGCCTCTGCCCAGTTGGACCTTGTACCTTAGTGCAGTGTGGTTGTGCAGCCACTCATCTCCCATCCCAAGTCGGCCATGCGGGGTTGAACCAGGCAAGCGGATATTCAGGTTTCCAGCTGGGCTCAGGCTTCATTCACCCTTTGGAAAGATAACCACCATCTACTCTAATCGTGTAGACTTAGTGCAGCCCGGTATCCCTGTGACAATAAAGTTACTGTGACCCAAGAAAAAAAAAGAACCCTATGAACCAGTTACAATTTTATCTCAATTTCATAAGTGACAAAATTAAGGCACAGAGAGATTAAGCAATTTGGTAAGGTCACACAGGGAATAAATGATGAAGCCAGGATTCAAAACCAGATGATTAGACTCCAGCGCCCTGGCTCCTAAGCACAACACTCCAAAGAGTTCTTATCTGCCCCCCACTTGGAGTTCACCATGCCTGGCACATGGTGAACACTTCACAAATGTTTAACTGAATGAATAATTGGTGCTCATTCTCTTTTTTTTTTTAAAGAACGGTTTATTGATTTCTAGAGGAGGGGAAGGGAGAGGGAGAGAGAAACATTGATGTGAGAGCAGAACATTGATTGGCTGCCTCCTGCATGCCCCCTATTGGGGATCCAGCCCACAACCCCAGCATGTGTCCTGACTGGGAATCGAACCTGCAACCTTTTGGTGTATGGGACAACACTCCAACCAATGAGTCATATAACCGGAGCCTAAATGAATTTTTAAGGACAGTAAGAAGAGCATAATTTGTACTAGGGAAAAAAAATAGAAATGCCAATATAATAGAAAATTTGAAATTTAGTTTAAAAACTTTTAAAAAGAATTAAAGACATAAATGAATCATTATTTTATCAAAATTTATAAAATTTTGAATTAAGTGTTATCTGTTCTGTTCAGTTAAATTTTTTCCTGTGTATGTCAGAGTCAATTGAGAGATTTTCTATCAAAAGCATTAGGTCCCTCTCACTCGGTCAAATGAATGTATGGTTAAGGGCTTTGGACCTACCCAGACCCAAGTTTGAATGTGATTTTGTTATCTCTTTAAATCTCCATATTATCTTTATAATATTTAATTCTCTGGTTTGTTACTATTAAATGTGAGAACAATTACAAATTCCTTCCTCAATGCTCAGCAAACTGTACTTTCTTCCTGCTACACCTGACCTCCCACGTCTGTCCAGGGCTTTGATTCATTTGGAGCTGCCACACTCTGCCTTGTGTTGTTAGATCACTGTTAATAAGAATTTGTCCTAAACTTCTTTATGTTGCCCCATTGTACCCCTGCTATAAATATCAATCCTTCCTTCATCTCAAGAAGGAACCCAAAGGGGCTTACCTGGGGTGGGAATGGCTGGGGCGGGGAGGGTAAAGCGGGGAAAAAGGAGACATATGTAAAACTTTCGACAATAAATAAATTTTTAAAAATTAATAAAATAAAAAAAAAGAAGGAACCCAAGCTTTGGTGTTCTGTTTGCTCATGACTTTTTCGTCACAGGGGAAAGCACACATAGACCAGATCCTTAGAAGAGACCTTAACCTATGTCACTTTTGTTTTCAAAGCCTAGACCAGTGGTTCTCAACCTTCCTAATGCCGCGACCCTTTAATACAGTTCCTCATGTTGTGGTGACCCCCAACCATAAAATTATTTTCGTTGCTACTTCATAACTGTAATTTTGCTACTGTTATGAATCGTAATGTAAATATCTGATATGCAGGATGTATTTTCATTGTTACAAATTGAACATAATTAAAGCATAGTGATTAATCACAAAAACAATATGTAATTATATATGTATTTTCCGATGGTCTTAGGCGACCCCTGTGAAAGGGTC
>NW_005359757.1:1063000-1072465 GCF_000412655.1 Myotis brandtii
TATTATCACAGAGCAGTTCTAGGTCTGGGACGTGTGATGCGGTGGCTCAGGGAATCTAGGCCTGGGATGGGCTGAATGAACGCTATGTGAGAGGGAAGCACAGGTGAAATGGAGATGAAAGGCTCAACAGTTGATGTATGAGGACTATTTCAGGACATTGTTGGTTATTAGAAGAGCGAGAATTTTTGTCTGTTTTCCCACTGTTACACTTTTCCTAGCACCTACAACAGTGCCTGGCATATAGGAGTACTTAATACATATGTAGTGAATGAGTGAAAGTGGAGGGTGTTGCATGCTTACCTATAAACCAGGAGGTCATGGTTGGATTCCCAGTCAGGTCACATGCCCAGGTTGCAGGCTTGATCCCCAGTGTGGGGCATGCAGGAGGCAGCTGATCAATGATTCTCTCTCATCATTGGTGTTTCTAACTCTCTCTCCCTCTCCCTTCCTCTCTCTCTAAAAAAGCAATAAAAACATATTTTAAAATATCCAGGTGAAAGACCTCAAAGTGTGTTGTAGAGGACATTTTCCTCAGAGGGTTTGGCATACACCAGGTCATTTGATTGAAATGTGAGGTGCAATCACTCTGGAAGTGAGTAGGAAGTGAAGAGGGGAAGACAACATGATGAGGAGCATATGCTTAGAGCCAGGCAATAAAATATATATATATAGGTTCATAGGTGGGCTCTCAACCACTAAGTCACACCAGCCAGACAACTCTTATTTTTGTAAAGTACTTTGTATACAGTGGGTGCTGATAAATACATGCTGCACTGAATGCTCAGCAAGCAGTTGGAGGTACAAGACTGAGAATTAAGACTTCAACAACTTGGCCAAAGACACTCACTCATACCTAAATGTGGAAGAAGTCTCAGGAGCTACTTCACATCTGTCCCAGGGGGAGATCCCACGGATGCCATAGCCTTCTGTATCCTCGGGATAACAGGAGGAGCTGTGGGAACAGGGCCAGGCTGACTATAGGTGGGGCATACTCCTTGGACAACGTCAAGAGAAAATGACACTTCCTTCCAGTAGAAGCACTGCCTTTTCCCATGGAGGCACCCACGCCCCAGGCAGCTGTTTCTGATACTTAGGATCTAGAGCTGGGTTAGGAAACATTTGTTACAGATGCTAGAGGCTTTCACTAAAATTCACTAGATGAGAGGTTTTTGCAGGACAACAGGTAGAAACTGGGCAAAGTTGTCCTGCAAAAACCTTTCAAGCGCACATACAGTGCAATTGAAACTTTGTGACCCATGCGCAGAAGGAAGGAGCAATTCTGTCAGGTGGACACTGTTTTTTTATGCTCTAGGCTTATTCATCTACTGTTTCAGAAATTCTCAGTTATGCTGGTTGCCAACCTATGGGGTAAGTGAAACTCAACCTGAAGCTACTAAGATGGCTTTATCAACTCTTGAAATGTGCCAAGCCAGGTGGCGATTCAGTCTCTCTTCAGAATGGGACATGGTATCTGTCTCTTGCTTGCCGGCTGCACCCTTCAGGAGACCTGAATTTAGGAGTTGTCAGCATGGTTGTAACTCTGCTTTCAGGTAAAGATAGCCTATGACAACACTCTTGAGTGATTCATAAACATACCGACAAATGGCATTAGCCCATTTTATTTCCTAGACATTGCATCTGGAGATGTCCCCCGGTTTTCCATGTACCATGAGGCAGCATGCTGAAATGCCTTTGTTCAATTCTGTGTGTCTGAAAACTGTTCTCTGATGGTTGCCTGCAATGACACCTTGTGTGAAAAGTAAACATATTGCCATTGCAAAAAAAGACTGAGATTCCAGAAAGTAGGCAGAGCTAGAAATAGAAGACTCCCAAGTCCCTCTATGGAAGTGGTGAGTGAATACCTGAGAGATCTCAGATATAGTGTGTGTGGGGGAAGGGGGGTGGCGGGGGGAGCTGAACTGTAAGAGGTTTGCACATTTTTTGAAGCAATGTACAAATGAATTTATAGATCATCTTGGAATTAAGTAAATGTTAAGGACAACTTCCAAATATTTAGTATTGGAGTTTTATTGTTTTCCAGCCTGTGGATTAGAATGTTGTATGAGAAATTAGATTCTCAGTGGCAGGACTCAGTTCTCAGGGCCCAGGAAAGTCAACAGTATTAAGCTTTTTAATCTATATCCAATGAAACTCTTTTTTAAAAAATATATTTTATTGATTTTTTACAGAGAGGAAGGGAGAGGGATAGAGAGTTAGAAACACCAAATTAGATTCTCAGTGGCAGGACTCAGTTCCCAGGGTCCAGGAAAGTCAGTGGTATTAAGCTTTTTAATCTATATCCAATGAAACTCTTAAAAGTTACACAAAATTTTGTGAATCCCAAGTCTTGGTTAAATTAATTTGTCATGTGATAGCCACAGAGGCATACAGTTAAATCCTGCCTACTCTTCTCCCTCTCTCCAAGCAAAAACAAAATCATACTTGCTTCTTTTTAGTCCCATAGGCAGGGATTCAAAAATACCTCAGTTTTATGGAATAATACTAAACTGATGGTGAAGACAAAAGTTATCAGTATTTACCACCTTTGAAGCACTGCAGATAGCTGCTTGGACAGTTAGTATATTGTCATGTGGTTAATACACTTGCAATAATTAAAAGTTATGTGCAAGATTTGGAAAATCTGCTGCCAATATGGCCTTCTGACTACAAAATATAAATTAATTAATTAAAAGGTTACAAAAGGGTATTGTAAAAACAAAAATTATAGTAAAACAGATTACTAGTTTAAATCACTGGGAAACATTCACCAGCTTTAATTCTTCATTTTATTTCTACTTCAGCTATTCGTAAGTGCTTCCTATATCTATAGCTCTTTACTGGCTCTCTTGCATTCACGGTGTCCTGTGGTATAATAAACTCTTCCTGATGAGGAATAGAAATGAAGAAGTGAAGTCCTGAGTTTGCATGCTCTTGGGGGGCTGCTGAAGATGTCTTCTCTGTGATGACCCTGAGGCCATTTCACTGCTTCTGAGGCTATCATTTCCTTAAAAATGGCATCTATCCCCCAAGTGAGTTCAGGTGTAAAGAGAGAGCTGAAATGGGGAGGAGAAGTGATGACTGGGGTCCTGAAGAAATGTTTCAGGAATCCACATTCTACATATCCCTGGAGAAAACATTCCGGTTTTGGGGAACAGAATGAGAACAATGGGGGCTGGAATTGACTGCAATTCCATCCCAGTCACTAGCTTGATACCCATGCACAAAAGGCTAAATTAAGCTTTCAAAGAATTCCCATTCAATTTATCATGGTTTTGTTTTCCCGAAAAGTCACACCCTAGCAATAATACTCATTGATTTTCTCACGTCCTTCATCTCTTGAATGAGATGAAGGCATCATGGCCTGGTGTGAAAGCAGGGCTTTGGAGTGTAATCTGGATTCTAATCCCAGCATTGACATACAATAGTTCTAGGCCCTTGGACAAATTATGCAATTTCCCTGAGTCTTTAATTCCTCGTATGGAAAATGGGGATAATGATATTTAGCTCATAGGGGTGCTGTGTGTAATAAATATAATCTCTATAAAATCAATTAGTGTCTGGCAGGAGTATCCTATATAATAAAAGCCTAATATGCAAATTGTCCCCTCAGGCGGTCCTTCAACCAGGAGACTGGGAGTTCGACTGCTCACTATGACATGTGCTGACCACCAAGAGGCAGCGTGGAACATGGCGGGGTTTGGTGATGTGGCACTGGCAGCGGGTGGCAGTGCAGGTGCTACAGGCCCCAATGGGCCTCCAATGAGAGCGGAACCACAGTGAGATGGTGGAGCAGGTGAGTGGGTGGCACCAGGTCAAGGCGGGTGCAAGCGGGGGCCTGATTGCCCCACCGATTGCCCACAGACGGCAACCAGTGGTGGTGGCGGGAGGCGGGACTGCAGCCCAGCTTCCAGGCGCTGAGGGAGCCGGGCAGAGGGCCCAGCCCTGATCAATCATCCCACAGGGGGGATGGTGGAGCAGGTGAGGGAGCAGCACCAGGCCAAGGCAGGGTGCCAGGTGGGGCTGTGGGGCTGTGAGGCTGGTGGCGCAAGCTGGGGCTGCAAGGCTGGGGGCATGACCTGAGGCCTGATCTCCGCAGACCACCCCGAGGGACCCCACCTGTGCACGAATTCATGCACCAGGCCTCTAGTCTATAATAATAAAAGGGTAATATGCTAATTAGACTGGACAGCCGAACAACCTTCCGGACATCTTTCCAGACGTCCTTCTGGACAAAGCTGCCATAGCGGGGGCCAAGGCAGAGGTGGTTAGGGGCATCAGGCAGACAGGCAGAGTGGTTAGGGGCAATCAGGCAGGCAGGCAGAGGTGGTTAGGGGCGATCAGGCAGGCAGGTGAGCAGTTAGGAGCCAGTGCTCCAGGATTGCGAGAAGGATGTCTGACTGCCAGTTTAGGCTCGATCCCGAAGAGATCCTGCAGAGTGCAGGCTGGGCTGAGGGACCCTCCGCCCCTCCCCCATGCATGAATTTCATGCACCGGTCCTCTAATCTATAATAATAAAAGCATAATATGCAAATTGACCAAACAACCGAAACAGCAGAACGACTGTCTGGATGACCTTCCAGATGACCACGCCATGATATGCACTGGTGCCAGGCCAGCCAAGGCAGGTATGATGTGATTAGTCAGGGGCCCTGCCACTGCCCCATAATCCTCCCACAGAGAGAGGCCCAGGCCACCGGCTGGCAGGGAAATCAGTTGAGGGGGAAGGGGAGCAGATGCAAGCAGCACCAGGCCAGGCCGGGGGAAGCCCAGGTCCTGGGTGCCAGCAGCCAGAGGGAAGCCGGTGCTGGCAGCTGGGGGAAGGAGGCCTACCTTTGCATGAATTTCATGCATCAGGCCTCTAGTAATAAATATGAGCTCACATTTAAGTGTATCCAGTGGCCTCCACATTGCCTTTCTTTTCCCCTATTATCTTGGTGCCCCTCTGTTTATCTTCAGGTATAATGGCAAAAGGAAGGGAGAAGTTCCTAGGTATGCACCAGCAGTGGATCCCAGTGGACTTTCCAGAACCAAGTTTGTATCCCAGTGTCTCTTGGCTCAACAAGTCCCTCTCTCATAAATATACATTGGTGATGTGAAGTTTGGCAGTGGGGGATTTCCTTTAATTCTGAGGTTGAGAACAGTAGAAACCAAAACCACTGTCACTATATCAAGTTCTGCCAAAAATGGTGCACAACTAGCCCTTTACAACGTAGCTTTTGTCATGCCTTCTCAGGAAACCCATTGACCTCAAACTCCCCAACAGGCTCAATTTGGTATATCTCTGAGCAATCCATGTGAAAATTCTGAAAAACTAAAATGTTTTGAAAATTCTGTCTCTTTTACAGTTACAAATAAGTAGGTGCTTTTTGTGGAAATAAAACATTCAGAAATGTATAATTTGCAGTCTCCCCAGAGTGCATCCTCTAGAGGTGGCTAATGTTCACAGCTGTGGGTGTTCCTTCAGATATGGTCTGTGTGCTAATGTAAGCTTCATTATAACTATCATTATTGTTTCTATTATTTTTTTATATGTAACAGTAACAGGATTACTAGGCAACCTGTTTTGCAACATTCTGCTTAGTACGTTGGACATCATTCCAAGTCATTAGGTATAGAACTAAACAGAATTTTATAGTATACATGTATCCTGTAATTCCAACCCCTTACTGGATTACATTTAGATTTAGTTTACCTTTAGATTATAAGCAATATCTAAATGGCAGTTCTTATATACAACTTTGTATAATTGTTCAAGGAAATTGTTACAGAAGTTTCTTTTTGAGGTATTTCTGCATCAAAGTATATAAATGTTTAAAGTTGTAATGGTTTTTGCTAAAATATCCTCCAAAAATGCTGCATCAATCTGTACTCCCATCAACAGCACAGGAAAGTACCTGTATCTCCACAATGAGTTTAAAATTTTTATTTTTTTATTTTTAGAGAGATAGGAAGAGAGAGAAACTTTGATATGTTGTTCCACTTTTATGCATTATTGTATGTTCCCTAACTGGGGATCAAACCCACAACCTTGACATATGGAGATGATGCTCTACCAGTGGTCGGCAAACTCATTAGTCAACAGAGCCAAATATCAACAGTACAACGATTGAAATCTCTTTTGAGAGCCAAATTTTTTAAACTTAAACTATATAGGTAGGTACATTGTTATGAACTTAATTAGGGTACTCCTAAGGCTTAGGAAGAGCCACACTCAAGGGGCCAAAGAGCCTCATGTGGCTCGCGAGCCCCAGTTTGCCGACCACTGCCTAACCAACTGAGCTACCCGGCCAGGGCCACAATTAGTTTTAATAATCATAATTTTTACCAATAAGTGCAAGTTATACATAACTTTAAATTTGATTAGTTAAGACTCATCAAATCCACTAGAATGAAAATTCCATGGGGGCAAGAATTATTATCTGTTTTCTTCCTTTACTGCTGCATATATACTTAGAACAGTGCCTAAAACAGAGTAGGCATACATATTTGTTTAATTAAATAATGTTTAGATTATTTTTCTCTTCAGAGAGCTCCTTGTCCATGTAGTTGGTCTATTTTTCTATTACATTCTATATTATTTCCCCCAAAGAGCTCTTGGTATAATATGAAAATTAAACATTTGCCATGTGTTGCAAATATTTTTTTACAGCTTGTCTTTTTATTTCTTGGTCTGTTTTGTCATTTAGAAACTCCAAACTCTTATAAAGTAAAATGTTTTACCTTTTTCTTCAAGCTTCTTTCCCACCTAGTTTTCCCCACTGCAAAATAAAGACAAGATCCATGTAGATTTTTTTTGTTATTCTTTCAATGTTGCTGTAAGGGTTTTAGTTTGTTTTATCTTCACCTGGTATTTCTATCTTGATCTCTCTTGACTGGAAAAAATGCATTATGTAGGATGATGAGCATGCAGATAGGGAATCACCAAGTTAGAGTTCAAAATTTTGCGAAAACACCGGTGTGTTTTCATTTTGGGGTTTTTTATTTTCTTTTCCCAAACACATCTTAAGAAAAAAAACAACTTAAAAAGTTATTCATGTACACTATAAAAAGCTCAAGTTATTGGAAATACTTAAAATGCAAAAATCCTCCCTCACTCCCTCTCTGCCCCTATGATTCCACTCTGTAGAAGAAATATCTGTCAACATTTTGGTGTGTAGCCTTCAGAACCTTTTCCTATGTTTTCACAAAAACATTCACACATATAACTGGTTCTTTATTTTTCTGCTTGATCTAAATGAATCACACAGGAAATATTTCCTAAATGTAGAACTTCTAAAACCAATATATAGTAGCTATCATCCCAATATATGTGTATGTACATTTATAATAGCTTTATAATAGCTGTATTCAATAGTAGGATAATCTTATCAGTCACTGTATTCCTGGGCACTATTTTTCTGTTTTTAAGAATTACAAGTGTCGGGGTTCAGAATGAGTCACCCTAAGATGTGCCTCTGTGGTATGCACAATGTATTGAGCTAAGGGCAACTTTTAGCAGAAGGCTCAAGAGAGAATTCAGCTCCCCCGCCCCACCCCCTACTACCTAGAAGAATTTCGACTAGAGGCCATAAGAGATTATCAGATATAACTTTTTTTTTTAACCTAGCTATAGGGCAGGGCAAACTTCTATTTACTAAAGTTCTACTCTTCTTCTTTTTTAAAATATGTTTTTGTTGATTTTAGAAAGAGAGGAAAGGAGAAGGAGAGAAATATCAAGTGGCTGCCTCCTTCACTGGGAATCTCCACAAACCAGGCATGTGCCCTGACCAGGAATTGAACCAGAGACCTTTTGCTGTACGGGACAACGCCCAACCAACTAAGCCACAGCGGCCAAGACAATGTCTGCTTTCAAAACTCCCGAGGCACCTTACCCCATCCCTAGCTCAGGATGTCTTACATACCGATGTTCCCTTTGTATCTTTGAGCCTTTCCTGCATATGGGGTCTTTGACTCTCTCATGTACATGGGGTCCCCATACGTATGTATGCATTAAATTTGGTTATTTTCTCTTGCTAATCTGTCTCATGTCTATTTGGTTATTAGACCAACCAGAAGAACCTTGAGGATAGAGGACAGTTTGTTCCTCCCCCACAAAAGCAATGCTGCTGTGACCATCCCTATATCTATTTTTGTGTTTATATGTAATTATTTCTACAGGATGGAGTCCTAGAAAATCAAACTGCTGGTGTGAAGGATACATGCATTCATAGCAGACTGGAGTTTGCAAGATGTAGAGAAGCTTTTGTACCACTCACAGCTCACTCTGGTGACTCCGCCTTGCACTCTGCTTCAGGAGTGCTGTGGAAAGAGTTTTCTTTAAAAGTGTGAATTTCTGAACATGAAAAATAAATTAGGAAATTATTGGAGTGTAGGTTCACATACGCTTTACCCAGCAATTCACTTTTAGAGATCTATCCTCTAAAAACACTCCCATGAAGTGAAATAGTATAGCTCTCTCTCTGCAAACCACCTAAGGAGACAAAGATGTTAGCTAACGTGGTACTTATAGAAATGGGCTGAATAAAGTCATCTGTAATGCTTTGATGGAATTGTCAGTCACAGTCCTGGAGTAGAAATTAGGAGAGCATCTCCACAGACAGAAGGGGAGAGTGGGACTTCTCCCTTCTCTCCTGGACCCACTCCTCCCGTGACTGAATGAGAGAATGAGCAAGCTGCTCCAAGACAGGGCAGTTTCATAGACTGCCCCCCTCCCCAACTCCTGAGGAAGCCCTGTCATTGTGTGCGTGTGCATGTGCGTGTGCGTGTGCGTGTGTGGGTTCGGGTGTGTGTGTGTGTTCTGTGCAGGGAGTTGCTAAGAGAGTTCCTGTCTTTTCCTTCCCTGTCCTTTTCCTACCTTGCTTGTCAGCATGAGGTCAAACTGTCTTCAAAGGAAGAAAGTTAAGGAAACTTAATTAGGGTTCTGAAATTCAAACCCAAAAGTACCTTGTAAATTTGATAGCAATCACCAAATCCTTCTCTAAAAAGGAAGTACCACTTTACACTTCCTTCAATAGTTTCCTTGACACCTTCCACAAAACTCATTAATCTCATTAGTCTTTTTAGTTTTTGTCCATCTGATTTCTCATCATTGTTTACATTTTCCTAAATAGTGTTATAAAAAGACACTAAAATCTCTGTGCATATTTGTGGACTATTTGTATTTCTTTTGTGAATTGGTTGCTTTATAGCCTAGGGTCTTATTTTTAAATAGATTGTCATTTTTTTAACTGGTCTATAGGAATCTTTTATATATTCTGGATATTAACCATCTTAAATAATATGCTGCAATTACTTTGTTTTATTTGTCTTAATTATGGCTTCCACCAAAGAGATATTTTACACATTCATGTGCTGAGGACTTACTGATCCCCAGTCCCCCCCTCCCACCACCCTTCCAGCCCCTAGAAGAGGAGTAAATATGGCTCCTGAGACGAGGCTACTAACACCTGTGAAGCCAGGACAGGA
>NW_005359757.1:1072660-1073759 GCF_000412655.1 Myotis brandtii
AGCCCTCCGCGCTGGGGCCCAGAGACCAGGCGACTTCTCCGAGCGCCTCCGGAGCTGCGGGGAAGTTGCTCCTGCTCCGCGGTAGTTTACTCTGAAGATCACCGATGAGAGAAGGATACTAAGGAACTCAGGAGAAGCTAAAAGAGCAAAGTAGCCTCAAGAAAAACTGGCCCAGAAGGACAAATTTCCTAAACGTTTTTCACCACCCTGATGTCTCCGGAGCCACCTTGAAGATGACAGTATCTGTGTGTGTTACTTCAAAGGCAACTTCAAGACAGGAAAAGGTCTAGGAGGGATTTTCTGAACGCTCTGTTTTGTGTTTATTTTTTTGTGTGTGTGTGTGTGGGGGGGGGTGTTCTTTTGTTCCTTTGGTTTTTAACTAAAACTAGGAAAATAACAAGTGCTGCCTCCTAGGACTGCTGTTAAAATGCAGAAGGACTTGGTTTCAGTGCATGGCACAGTGCCCGCTTTGAATCACACCCCAGCCCGTGCCTCTTCTCTCGAGTCATTTGATAGCATGTGATTATGATGCTCAGTGTCCAAAGGCTGGAGTTATTGATTGAATGTTGTTAGACAATGAGTTATCTCACACACTGAAATTTAAAAAAGTATTCAGAGCAATCCGAGGACGAGGACTTATATGTTTTTCTCAAGGGAGAGCTACTTGTTAAAATGCACGCCCCACCTTCGTTCTTCTCCCTAAAATAACATCTCCGAAAGATAAAAAGCACCACCAGATTTGCCCTTGGAGAGTGGAGCCCATGAATTCTAGAGCTCCCTGAACACCCGTCCCTATCGGCTAGGGACGCCCGCTCCGCCCAGTGTCACAGAAGTCTCCGCTAGAGCCCAGCAAATGTGTTTACTTCTGCCGCCTGCCAGCCGCGGGGAAGGGGGAGGGTACCCGGGCTGCCCCTCTCGTTCTCCTGGGCAGTTTTCCAAACAAACCGGGGCGGTATGGGAGTGTCTTCTTGGCTGTGCAACTTGAGCCTCTTACCCTGTCCTGAAGCCACCCACCGCTGTGCCCGCCTTCTCTCCGCGGTGACTTTCCTGTGCGGAACGCCCTGCGAGGGCGCGCGGCGGGTGTCGCCCAGCCCAAAAG
>NW_005359757.1:1076265-1081470 GCF_000412655.1 Myotis brandtii
GCGGTGGGTTTGCGTTGCGGGGTGAAGGGGGTGAGGGGTGCTGGTCGGGGTGGCCTGGGTCTGTGCTGCCCAGATCCCCAGGTTTTACAGCCTCTGAAGCGGAGGGTCGGGGGTGGGGGCACGCTGAGCCGACTGCTCCTCTGCGCTCCCTCCAAGCTCTGGAGAGTGGCAAGCGTTTTTCCCCCCGCCCCCCAATTTTGGGTTTAGGGGGTGGGGGCGCGGGGAGGCACCGGCGGGGCGTTCGGATCCCCCGTGCCAGCCCGGGAGGGCGGGAGAGGTAAGGAGCCCGCCAGCAGGCGGAGGTGCGCCGAGAGCAGAGAGGACCCTGCTCGGGGCCCTATTTCTAATTTCAGGGGAGCTTGGGCACTCGAGGGGTGATGGGTCCCTCCCTCACTATTGTTCTTTTGTGGAAGGTCTGTACAGGAGCAGGGGCGAGTGCAAGGTTCTGGTCTTTAACCTTAAAAAAACATTCCGAGACACCCTTCTTCCCGCCACAATAGAACTAGACCTAACAAAGCGAGCTCCGAGGCAGTTTTGGGGAGCGGGTGGCGGTAGGACAACTGCAGGGTTCCCGCAGGCAGCCCTTAGTTCTCAAGATAAGGGAGCAGTAACTTGTCACTTTGAGGCCGAGATCTCAGCCCCGTTCCTTGTGTGCTGTTATTTTGCCTTTAACGATAAATTATATCAGCTGATTTCCAGAAACTAAAAACAAACCCACCCAGTGTTCCTTCCTTTATGGTCTTCAGTAGAAAGGGCGGAGAGAGTGGCTGGGAGCGGGAGGTTTGGTGTTTGCTGTTCAAATGCAATATTTAAAAACTGGGTGGGAGTGGGCATGAGAACACTAACGTGAATGCCGGGGTGCCAGCAGCCACGCGCGCTGCAGCCCCGAAAGAAGTCCAGTCGCCAGTGCTGGGAGAGGAAGGTCCCTGCGCTGTGAGGAGGCAGCCAGGTGGGGAGCTGCGGGCCAGCCAGAAGCTCTGCGCTGTGGGCCCCAAGGCCTCATGTCCACACTGACCTCCAGGTCCCCGGTGGACGCAGGCCTGGATATGTGACCTGCTGGTCACAGTCCCAGATTGCACCGTTGCCTTATAATGGCTCAGTAACGTGAAACTGCTATCTGGACTGTGTTTCAGATTTTGGGGAAATATTCAATTTGTTCTTATACCCCAAATCAATAAAAACAAACAAACAAACAAGAAACAACCTTTGAGGCTCAGAAAGGGACAGTATTGGCAGAATAATGCCATTATGAGACATATTAAAAGACATCAGTGTGTCTTTTGTGAAAATTGTAACTCTCAAGTTTTCTCCTTCCAGCACTTAGTGCAGCGGTTCTCAACCTGTGGGTCGCGACCCCTTTGGTGGTCGAACGACCCTTTCACAGGGGTCGCCTAAGACCATCCTGTATATCAGATATTTAGATTACGATTCATAACAGTAGCAACATTACAGTTATGAAGTAGCAACGAAATAATTTTATGGTTGGGTCACAACATGAGGAACTGTATTTAAAGGGCCAGAAGGTTGAGAACCACTGAATTCTTAGTGGCAGCCGTTTTCTTCTGTTGGAGATCTGTATTCCACAGCATGTGGAACATTGTGGGGGAGAAATGACATATGCTGTTTCCCAAATTTCTCGGATAAGCATCATTTGCTAACCATACAGATTACCACTTGACTTCCATGGAAATGATTCCACCCAAGGCTGGGACCAGAGATCGGTTTAACATGCATTCTAGGCTATACTTATCAAGGAGGTGAAGAAAGCACGAAACTCCCGTGGCACCCACTGTGATCCCCAGTGTGTTCACATAAGCTATTTTATCAAATCTTCCCAACAACACTCTAAGACAGGAATGCTTAGTCCCATTTTATAGTTAAAAACCCAAGACTGCCCTAGGTTAAGTGACTTAGAATAGATCCCATGACGGTTTGCTTCACCTGTGCCCTGTACCAGTCCAGAAGCCTCCATGGGCTACGCTGCTCACAAATTCTTTCGTTCTGTGTGCATATCTCTCTCCTTTGCCTTACACATTCAACTTCTCTACCCCCTGATCAGCACATACTTCTTCATTTCACCTTAGGCAGGGCTTCTTCCATTGGTGGTCTGCATACTTCGCCTTTCCTCCCAACAGCTTCGGACTTTCATCAATTAGGTGTCTTCTGTCTCCTCCGCCTTTTTGACATGCCACTTTGGTGTGCTCTGTCAGGACAAATTCAGGAGTATATGTCATCTCCAATGGGTTGTGTTCCAAAAGATCTTTTCATTCTGGATACAGTTTCACTGAAGTGCCTATTTATTCTTCTTGCCTGGAAGAATTCTTCCCAGGGCTACATCCTCACCCTCACAGATAACAGGAACCTCTCCTGTAGTTGTGAACCCCAACTACAGTGGATAACAGCACAATTTCCAAGTAAACCCATATGGATTAAAATAAGAATGTATTTTGATTTGGAGCAAGCTTGATGTGTGGAGTAGAATGTGTGCATTAGACCTTACAGGGTTTCGGTAGGAACTGTCTTTTTGGTTTCATATCAGGGTGTCAGAAGCACAGCTCCTCATCATGGGAATCAGTAGTGTCTTGGCTTGGTCAGGAGCTTGGCTGCCATGCTACTGGGATAGGAAGGGATGAGATTCTGGAGTGAGGTTATGAGGATAAAAGGAGGAAGGAGCAGTAGGATCTGAGTCTCTTTCCCTTGTTCGTATACCTTTTTCTTGGAGAGCTTATCCAGGGGGGATCGCCAGCCTCCTGTTTACTGCCACAACCTTCTGAAGCGAGCCAGGCGCTTTCCTCTTCCTGGACCACTGGGAACGAAGGGAAGGAGAGCAGCCAACCTTGTCATAAACACTGGAAAACTGAGTGAAAAGGTTCTCTTCTTACCTATTCTCTCTTTCCCCCCTTATACCTCAGATTCAGTGTGCAGATGGCATCATTTTATTCAGTAGCATGTAATGGTGGTCTTTGAAGGGTTCTTTAAACATTGCTTCCCCACAGTGGAAAGATCTGCAGGAGATGAGGAGAATAAGGCCTCCAGATAAGGAGATGGCAAGGAAGCTGGAGAGTCTCTGGAGGGAAGCAGGGTCGCTCTCGCCTCCCATGGGTTGCAGAAGCAGTTGTGGAGTTGGTATGGCTGTGGGTCACAGTCACTGTGCTGGGAGGTGGGCCTGCCAAGGGAGCAGAAAGTGGTTTACCAGTGGATCCCGGGTGACTTTCTGTATGATCATCCATAAGGTGGTACTTGAGATTCAACCAGTTTACTGAGTATCCACCATGTCACAGATGTTCTAGGTGCTGGTGGTGGGGTTAGGCTGTGCAGTGTTGAACAAAAC
Organism: Myotis brandtii; assembly: GCF_000412655.1. Classification (NCBI taxonomy): domain Eukaryota; kingdom Metazoa; phylum Chordata; class Mammalia; order Chiroptera; family Vespertilionidae; genus Myotis; species Myotis brandtii. Next base: position 1,079,597 of record NW_005359757.1, read on the forward strand.
AAAGCCCCTCCTCTTATAGACTTGTTTAATGGAGCCATTAAACAAGATGCAAATAAGTGAAAAAGCACCTTTCCGAGAGAATGAGTGTTATGAAGACCGTACAGCACAGGGCGTACTAGAAAGGGGTTGGGGGAGCTACTTTAGGGAGATCAGAAAGCTTCTCTGAGGAGGTGATATTTGCTGAGATGTGAATGGTGAGAAGGAACCAGTCCAGTGAAGAGCAGAAGGAAGAGCATTCTAGCAGAGGGAACAGCAACTGCAAAGTGCCAGAGGCATGAATGAATTCGGAGTGTTTGAAGAACTAGATGAAGAGAGTGCAAAAGTGGGAGGGAGGCGGAGATGCAGTCAGTGAGGTAGGTAGGAGACAGCTTATGTGAAGCCTTCAAGCCTTAGAAAGGAGTTTGAATTCTGTTTTAATTAGAATGGGATGACACTGGGCATTTTTAATTAGAGACTAACTCAGTCTTTACCTAGTGGGCAGTGTGCTTTCCTGTTTCTCTTTCTCTCTCCCTCCCTCCTAGGGCACTGGCATAGCCACAGAGAGAAGCAGGCAGGGCTCAGAGGACCCTCCACAGTGTTCCTCTTGTCCTCTGAAATAAATCCATATATTCAGTGTCATCTTCATACATAAAACCCTCTATCATAGTTGATATATTTTGCAAGACAATGATTGTTGCAAGAGGCGATAATCTAAATAGTCCAAAAGTCTTGCCTTTTCCTGAACTCCCACTCCCTCTCCCAGGCTGCCCTCTGTGCCATCGGTTATGGGAGGCTCATGGCCTTTTTAGAGTACAGTTTCAGTGGCCATGGCAAGACTCATAATATCTCACATGGGAACGTGCTATGCCTGTGAAATTTCATTTCCATTGGTCTTTGTAGAGGATCTTGGCAGTCATACAGTAGCTCTTACACCATGAAAGTTTATGTCCAAGTCAATAAATCCTAATAGTGCTGGTTTATCAGAAATGAAGAGACGACCCCAGCATTTTATCAGTTATCCTTTGATTCCAGGATAGTTCATCATCACTAGTATATTAATCTCTGGGAAGCTTGGTACACTCTTTAGAGATAAAATTGTTTTTGAGATTCTTTAGCCAGATGCTCTGTTCCTTTATTAACTTACATACTTATCATCACTACTATACCGGGTGGAGCAAAAGTAGGTTTACAGTTGTTCATTTGGAAAATAATGCAATACTTAATAACAATACAAGCATAAGCTCTATACTTCGGGTACTCACAACTGCCAACCTATTTTGCCCCACCCTGTATATAACAACACACCTGAAATGTCTGAAAATGTCATCAGATGGATACTCAAATTTGTTTTCACATACAGTAAACTTTCAATTCATTTTCATAATTTGTAATTTATGATCATTTGAGTTGGGTTATTCAGGTTTGTGGTTACATTACTGAGGAAATAAGTGTGCCAAGAATGTGAATAACAAAATCATCCCCTCTTTAATAGCACCCAACCATCTTTACGCACACAATTTCATGCCCTTGAGGAGGCAGAGATTCGCTTTGCTCCAGTTCCAACACTTATTATTATTTTTGGTTCTAATGGGTATCATTTAACGTAGTTGGAGATGCAAACATGCCCTGAGGTAAAAAGCTATCCTCAGCAAGATTAGGAGAGCTGGGAGGAGTGGGGAGAAGCCCAGGCCTGCTGCGGGAACTGAGAGAGGTGGTGGCAGGAGAGAGGGGCCCGCTGCAGGCTCTTGGGGAGACTCCTGGTGACAATGTTTCTGAGGAAGAACAATGTCTCCAGGAGGCATCCTCTTGGTTAATAGAGATATTCTGAATTCCTATCTTTAAAATCCTAAATATGTAAAGGTTGTGCCTCTTAGATTTGTTTTTTCTTGCCCATC
>NW_005359757.1:1081535-1082453 GCF_000412655.1 Myotis brandtii
TAAAATAATAAAATTACATAATCAAATAAAATATAAAATAATATAAAATGTAATAAATGAAATAATACTAAATTAAATGCATTTATTCAAATCCGTCCACCCCTTAGCAAGAGTCCTTGGTGCATTAAGGGGTAGGGGAGGCAGAGATATGGGAATATGTACATTTTCTGTGCTCAGAACCAAATAATAAAAAGGGATTAGAGATTTCTTTTTAAATTTGTGACTTCTTTTTATGTTTAATATAAAATTTAGATAATGTAATGTATAATAATTATAATATAATAGAAACAATACAATGTCATAAAACTGCATTTAAAAATTGGAGAATGGGTTATTCAGTTGCAGTTAGACAAGAGCAATGAAGGGATTTAACTAGAGTCTGGATGGATTTTTAACTGCTTTTCAGTCACAGCAATTAATTTAAACTTGTTTTGGTTAATCCTCACCCATGGATATGTTTCCATTGATTTTTAGGGAGAGTGGAAGAGAGAAAGATTGCTTGTCTTCTGTGTGAGCCCAGAGTAGAGTCCTGACTGGGGAGGAGCCTGCAACCAAGGTATGTGCCCTTGACGGGAACCAAGGAACCGTACCCAAGACCTTTTGGTATGCAGGCCGACGCTCTATCCACTGAGCCAAACCAGCTAGGGCTAATTTACTTTTATTTTGATAGATTCTAAAAGTTAAAGGAATGCTCTTGTAAATGATCTTTGTGAGATAAGGGACACTGCTGTCAAAATATGGTGGATATTTGGAAATTATTATATTATTAGAGACCCGGTGCATGAAATTCGTGCACATGATGAGGGGTGTCCCTCAGCTTGACTTGCACCCTCTTACAGTCCTCACAGTCCGGGAGCCCTTGGGGGACGTCCAACTGACATCCTTACTGCTGCCACAGAAGCAGGAGAGGCTCCCACC
>NW_005359757.1:1082501-1099420 GCF_000412655.1 Myotis brandtii
GGGCCGGATCCGGCCTGTTTGAAATGAATAAAACTAAAAAAAAAAAAACCGTACCCTTTTTTTTAATGATGTTTACTTTGAATTTATATTAGTTCACACAAACACTCCATCCATGCTTTTGTTCCGGCCCTCCGGTCCAGTTTAAGAACCCATTGTGGCCCTCGAGTCAAAAAGTTTGCCCACCCCTGGCCTAGCTTCTGGCTGAGCAGGGCTCCCCCTGTGGGAGCACACTGACCACCAGGGGGCAGCTCCTGAGTTGAGCATCTGCCCCCTGGTGGTCAGTGCGCGTCATAGCGACTGGTTGTTCTGCCATTTGGTCGATTTGCATATTAGACTTTTACTTATATAGGATCATTATTACATATTATATTACATTATCTATATTTGTATGAACTTTATATTAACCATAAAAAGGAGTCAAGGAATTTGAAAAGAAATCTCTAATCTCTTTTTATTCTTTGGCTCTACTGAGCATAGAAAATGTGCATATTCCCTTATCTCTGCCTCCTCCATCACTTAATGCATGAAGAACTCTTGCTAAAGGGGTGCACAGGTTTGAATAAAAGTAGTTAATTTAATTTTTAAAGTTTAAATTCTTTATTGTTGAAAGTATTACATATGTCTCCTTTTTCCCCCATTGATCTCTCCCCAGTGGCTTCTCCCTCCTCCCCTCCTCCCGCCCCCAGCACATGTCCCCATCCCCCTATTGTCTGTGTCCTTTGGTTAGGCTTATATGCATGCATACAAATCCTTTGGTTGATCTCTTTCCCCCCCACTTCCCACCCTCTCCTGCCTTCCCTCCGAGGTTCGACAGTTTGTTCTATGCTTCTATGTCTCTGGATTTATTTTAGTTCATCAGTTTATGTTGTTCATTATATTCCACAAATGAGTGAGATCATGTGATATTTCTCTTTCTCTAACTGGCTTATTTCACTTAGCATAATGCTCTCCAGTTCCATCCATGCTGTTGCAAATGGTAGGAGTTCCTTCTTTTTTACAGCAGTATAGTATTCCATTGTGTAGATGTACCACAGTTTTCTGATCCACTCATCTGCTGTTGGGCACTTACACGGTTTCCAAATCTTAGCTATTGTATATTGTGCTACTATGAACATAGGGGTGCATATATTCTTTCTGATTGGTGTTTCTGTTTTCTTGGGATATAGTCCTAGAAGTGGGATTACTGGGTCAAATGAAAGTTTCCATTTTTGTTTTTTTGAGAAACTCCATACTGTTCTCCACAGTGGCTGCACCAGTCTGCATTCCCACCAGCAGTGTACGAGGGTTCATGTATTTTATTTTTATGCTATATTATTTTTACTTTATTTGTGTTATTTTATTATTTTAATATAAGCAGCACATTCTGGAGCATTCAAGATCTTGTTCCCTGGCATAGCTTGTCAGTTTGACTCACATAAACTCTTATTAAAAAACAAACAAAAAAAGCAGCACCTTCTATGGTGCTGACCTAAATATTTCCAATAGAATATTTTAGGGAAATGTCAAAATAAGTTAATCACTCTTGTTAGATCCCAGCTATGCTACAAATAAGTTAGAAATAATCAGGGTTTTCATAAGCAGGATGTTAGGAGATGTGTGTACTTTCTGATCATTAAGTACCTATAAATGTTTTCCAGGCACTGAGTTTCTTGGAGGACAAATCTGGCCCATCTATAGCAAGCACACACACACACACCTGTTTTTACAGATTTGGTGGGCAGGGCTCTTCTGCTTTAACCATAAAATAATGTCACTATGTTCTTATAAAAATCTTCTACCTAAGCTCAATATTCCTGCCCATGCACCTTTTATAACAACATCCCTCAAGTGTGGTTTTCATTAGGGAAATATTTTTTCTGCTAAAAAAATCCAGAGAATTCTCCTCCCCCCCGCCCCACCCCCGGTCTTTGATGTTTTTTTCTGCCATTTCATGTTGCTGACTTTCTTTTTACTCTCCCACCTGAGCTTATGGTCACTACAAGCCTTTCAATGCTTTAGCTGGGGGTGTTTGTTTGTTTTTAATTAATTAATTTATTTATTGATCAATTGATAGAGAGAGAGAGAGACAGACAGACAGACATTTATTTGTTGTTTCACTTATTTGTGCATCATTGGTTGATTCTTGTATGTTTCCTGACCAGGGCCACAACCTTGGGGTATTGGGATGGGGCTCTAACCAACTGAGCTACCCACCTAGGGCAGCTTGGGATGTTCTTTTGACACTTAGTACCTTTTCCTTCCATTCCACACTCCCTCATCCAAGCCAGATTATAACCGCTATTCATTTCCTAGTTTTATGGCTTAATAATGGCATGATTATGAACAAGTTGCCTAACTTCTGAGCATTGCTTATCTTACCTATACATTTGAGATAGTGCCTCATTACAGTTATTACAATGATAACAAAGTAAACACATATTTCCCTGGCTGGTGTGGTTCAGTCGGTTGGGTGTCTCCCCTGCACTGAAAGTTTGCCAGTTTAATTCCTGGTCAGGGCTCATGCCCAGGTTTCAGGCCTGATCCTTGGTAGGAGCCGGGCAGGAGGCAGCCGATCGATGTTTCTTTCACGTTGATTTTTTTTCCTCTCTCTCTCTCTCTCTCTCTCTCTCCCTCTCCCTTCCTCTTTCTCTAAAGCAATAAGAAAATATTTTTAAAATGTGGTTTCCCTCTCAGGGGAATTCAAGAGACCAAACTGCCCTCTTAAAAATAAAAATAGAGTCTGGCTGGTGTGGCTCAGTGGTTGAGCATTGACTCATGAACCAGGCACATGTCTGGGTTTGGGGCTCAATTCCCAGTGGTGGACATGCAGGAATCAGCTGATGGATGACAGCCCCTCATCATTGATCTCTCTCTCTCTCTCTGAAGTCAATAAAAAAATAAAAATAAAAACAGTAAACACATAAATAGTTCAGCATAGGCTTTGCCAAATATCAAACATTTAATCAATGTTACTTGCCATTATTATTATTATAACTCTATTATTATAACCATATTCTTCCTTAAATATTAAAAATTAACTTTCTGCAGAATGGCTTTCTGTTTGACCTTATCTAGCTCTAATTTTTTTCAAATCTGTTTCCCTTTAGCACCTAACTTCATTTTGGACTCTACTAATTTGTTCATGTTGTTGTATTTTTTAAAAATTATTCTTCAGTGAACAGCAACAAATATGTGAGCACCTGTCTCGTGCCAGGCACAAGGATCTAGAAGTATAGATCCCTATGTTTATAATATAGAGATCGTGGGCACACAGTGGAGGGATGCAGTGAAGAAGCAAAAAATACTCTACTCAGATGTCCATTAAAAAACTTGATTCATTTTAGTTTATGTTTTTCAATAGTTTAAAAATTATAATTTAGGATTTTCCCTATTGTTGAAACAGCTTTATGTGTGCTTTTATCCTTAGATACTCCTCTCTCCTTATCCAAATGTAAAGTGGAGATAGAAAGGGTAGTCCTCCTTGAAGAGCTAAATCCCAACAGATGATTTTAATTTATGGCAGGGAGTCGGGAGGCTGGGAGGCGAGAGGAGGGAAGGGAGCATTTCAGGTAGCATGATCAAAGGCACTGAGGCATGAAGGTGTGACCGAGAACTACTCGAAGTTTGGTGCTCTTAGAGCGTAACATTCTAAGTCAAGCCTTTTAGGAGGTGATGCAGGAGAGAACGTAGGAGTCTGCTCAGTCAGACTCAGACATCTGTGGCCTATGTGTTTACATCTCCCTGAGGCCAAATATGCGCCTTGTAGGATGTAGGTCTATATAGACAATTTATAACAAGCAAATTCTGCAAATTGCTTCTGAAGCTGGACTTGATTTACATGTGGCATGGACTATATCTCTTCCATTTGCTGTTTTCATAAGAAAATGATGAAAACATTAGTTATGGTAATGCATAATTGATGTTAGAGCACTCATTTTTAATAACCAAAGTGTCTAAAACATAGAAATGCTAAATATCATTTGAGACTCTGAAGTAGGGCGTCGCTCTGAGATTTGAGAGTAGAGATGGGTGTCAGCAGGACAGAGACACCCAAGGAGAACAGGCAAGGGGACGTCCCCACTGTGAATTCCTGGCCTTCTCAGTGTCTCCCTAACACATTTTATAGAACAGAAAGCCAAGTGCTTCATTTTCTATAATTGTGTGCTTGACAATTTATATGTCAAATTCTTATCAATATTTGATTTTTCTTTGTTCTGATATGAAGTTCTGACTTCCTTTCCCTCTCCTCTCTCATTTTTAAGGCAAGATTCGGTTTTTAATATATTATATCAATAGAGTTTATGCAACAGCTGTTAAAGATCTGAATTACATTAAATTCTAGAAAACATTATGTGTTTAACTTCAAAATATGTTTTCTACTAGGTCTGAGTGGTGTCCAGTATATTTTAATTCCATTTTTTGAGTTGACTTCTCTTGCTAAGAAATTAAGCAGTAGGATCTAAAACATCCTAACCACCAGAGCTTAAAATTTCCAGAGAAGAATTAGATGTAAAAGAAAAAACAAAAAAACACCGAAACTCACTTGAACTGTAATTAGCCTGGAAATGGAATGTGCGGGAGAGGGCTGCAAGGAGGCCAGAACACAGAGGACAGAGCAAGAAGTGTCTCAGCATGTTTGCAGCACTGCTGAGGGTAGAAAGTGACCTTAATATGGGTCTGTGGTTATCAAACGACTTTTTAATGATCACCCGTGAATTTGCCCATAGACGTTGCCAATCTACCAGTTCAAAGGTATAGATTCCTTGGCACTTATAGTTTTCTCATTAGAAATGAACCATTCTGGCATTTCGTGAGCCAGCAGGGCTGAGCAGCGAACTCTTTTGTTGTGGCCCCTCCCAGGTCACGTTCTCTCTGAGGGTCTACCTAGGCTGCCCAGACCCCTATCTTAGGCAGCTCATAATCTCTAATGTTTTTCTTGAAAGTACAATTTGTATAGGAGGGTCACGTTCTCTCTGAGGGTCTACCTAGGCTGCCAAGACCCCTATTTCTTAGGCAGCTCATAGTCTCTAATGTTTTTCTTGAAAGTACAATTTGTATAGGAGCATCAGACATACAGAGGAGTCCACAAACCATATGTGTAGTTCGTACATTTCCTCCCAGTGAACATACCCACCTAAGCTGCCTCCAGATGAGGAATTAGAACATTATCTGCCCCCTGGGAGTCCACCCAGTCATAGCATCCCTCCTCAGAGGTAGCCACTCTTCAGACTGCCACCAGAGGGTCACTTTTCTCTGTGTCTCTTTAACTTGAATCAGCAGCCAGGTATTCTGAGTGGCTCCAGAGCATCAGAGGCCTTCTGGCGGAGGGCGAGGACCGGGCAGCCCAGGGAGGGTGTTACAGGTGTTATTTACAACACGCCAAACCATTTGAAAGTAGGTATTTCATTTTTTAAAAGTTGGATTGCTTTTCCTATTAAAGATGATTCTGATCCAGAGGAACTGGGGAGAACTACACGGAGGGGTGGCCCCAGTCTGGGTCTGGGAGGATGGGCAAGGACGGTGCGGCGGACACCCAAACAGGCAATAATGGGAACCCACAGGAAGCAGATTTTCAAGGTCTACTCCGGGCCCATCAAAAAACGAAACTGGCTGCGTCTGAATATGCTAATGAAGGGCAGAGTAAAGAAATAAAGAAGAAGCCATAGAATAGCACAGAAGCCTCTCATAAGACATGTTGAAGTCCTAACTCCCAGTCCTTCAGAATGTGACCTCATTTGGAAATAGGGTAGTTGCATATGGAATTAGTTAAGATGAGGTCCTGCCGGAGTAGGGTGGGCCCCTAGCCCCATGTAACCGGTGCCCATGTAAGAAGCATCCATGTGAAGACAGACTCAGGGAGATCACTATGTGAAGACGGAGGATTGGAGTGATGCATCCACAAGCCAAGGAGCACCAAGGAGTGGCAGCAAACCACCGGGAGCTTGAAAGAGCGGAAGACGGGCTCTCCCACAGGTTTCAGAGGGAGCATGGCCCTGCCAACGCCTTGGGAGCATTAGTCTCCAAAGACAGTGCATTGCTGGACAAGTGTATAGTGAGACGATACACTTTCGTCGTAAGCCTCCCCCCCCCATTTGTGGCGCTTTGTTCTCGTTGCTCTGGGAGATGAACACACAGGGTCTGCAGTGGGCCTGGTGCCCTGGTCCCTCAGTCTTGCTTCCCCCAGAGCACACCTGTCCCTTGCTCCTGGCGTTGCCCTGGCTGTCCCTGTCCAAGCTGTTCCTGTCTGGACTGGCTCACAGAGTGCCCATCCTGCCCCTGGTCGCTCCATGTCTGTGATGTGCCCTATAGGGAGACAGAGGCATCATTGCCATTTCAGATGCAGCCAGTTTTCTTTCCTGACTGCCCCAGAACAGACCTTGAAAATCTGCTTCCTGTGGGTTCCCATTATTGCCTGTTTGGGTGTCCGCCGCACCGTCCTTGCCCATCCTCCCAGACCCAGACTGGGGCCACCCCTCCGTGTAGTTCTCCCCAGTTCCTCTGGATCAGAATCATCTTTAATAGGAAAAGCAATCCAACTTTCTTTTCAAAAATGAAGTACCTACTTTCTAATAGTTTGGCGTGTTGTAAATAAAGGTTTCATTCTGCTGTACTTAGGCATCTCAAAGGCCAGTTCTCAACTGAGATAATAAGAAAGCCGATCAAAAAGCAGCACAATTAGGCTTTCGTAATAAGGAGCTCTGTGGAGCGTGGTCGATGGCCGAGTCCTTTCCCCAGCAAAGGACTGGCTTTAGGTTGCCTTACAACGTATCTATTTTTTTTTTCTGGGCTGAGTTGCTGGTGTTAGGGGAACCACAAGGACCAGACTGTTGTGATGTCCCCATGGTTACTCCATTGACCCAGGCCACTTCCTATGCTCTTCTTTTGTGTCCTTCCTTCGGGACCTAGGGACTCGCTAGTAGCTTTTGTCCTAAAATGCTCTTGGCACAGTTTCTTCCCCTTCGCCTCACATGTCCACAGCCTGGCTCGATTGCAGAGTGGATGGACGTGCACTCCTAAGTCACCCCTTCCTTTCACTTCAGAAGCCTTTGCTCAATGCTAGTAACTATGGGAAAGTCTTCGGAACATTTAAAAAAATATCACAAACGTGGGACTTTTCAAAGTTTTAAATAATCCTAGTTTTTGTTGCGGGTCTATTTGTAGTTTCTTATTTTCTTGCTAACCCTCTTTCAACTTCTAGTCTCTGTGGTTTATGCAATCTATTAATATTTATATTTTGCCTTTTGAGGGGGAAATAAAAAAAACTGCATATTTTCTGTTAATTCTGTATTCTGTAAAATAGACCGATTATGTAATTGGAAAATAATAAACAGTGTACTTTGAAGCTGAGTTTAGAGGTTAGATTGAGGCAAAAGGTTGTGTTTATTTATTTTTTTAATCTTTATTGTTTAAAGTATTACAGAAGACCCCTCTCCTCCCCCTTCCGTTTCTCCCCAGGCCCTTACCCCACTTTATTGTCTGTGTTTAAATAGGTTTGCCTTTTGTACACCTGTGCTCTCAGCTCAGGCAGTCCTTGCACCCTGGGGTCTTGTGCCATGGGAAGAATGAGTAATAAATATCTATATTGAATAGATGGGTGGATGGACAGATGGATAAATGGATGATGGTGTGGCTCCACCTTCTTGACCAGCAATTTCACTGAATTATTGGTCAGATAAATTTCATTTGAGTTCACAACTGCCTCTTTTTTAAAATATATATATATTTTATTGATTTTACAGAGAGGAAGGGAGACAGTCCTTGCACCCTGAGGTCTTGTGCCATGGGAAGAATGAGTAATAAATATCTGTATTGAATAGATGGGTGGATGGACTGTTGGATAAATGGATGATAGTGTGGCTCCACCTTCTTGGCCAGCCATTTCACTGAATTATTGGTCAGATAAACTTCATTTGAGTTCACAACTGCCTCTTGAAGCCTGGGGGGAGGGGGGTGTTTCCTAAGCCCGGGAGGATTTCGTGGGCTGAGGCCAGGGACCTAGAAGCAGTGATATCTTTTTGGCTTGCCTATGGGATGTGCTGAAACATTTGGCTAGTGATTTTTTAAAATGGGCCAAACAGTATGCTTTCATTGTGACTCCCAGTATGCTGGAATTACTGCTTTCATTGGAAACCCAGATTTTTAAAAAAATTTACCTCCTTGGGGATGCTGTACCCTTCTTTGGAAAGGAGAAGAGACTTCTCTCTCCCTCCAAAGAGAAAAGGGCCCTATTTGAATTTCCTTTGGTATTTTCTAGACTAGAAATTTTAGAGTATGAAGAATGCAGCTGTTAGTAAACAGTTATCCATATTTTAAAACAGCTGCCTTTTGAAGTTTCCTCAGATTATTTTTATTTTATTTTATAGGAAATAATGTTAAAGAGGTATAGGAATTCCATATGGGTCTTCACATATTTGTAGACTTGACTTTAATTTACACTAGATAATAAACCTTGTTATGATTTCTTTGAGTTAAACACTTTCATGAATGAAAAAGACCATTGTATATAGTCAAATGGTTTAAAGGTGTGATCATTTCAAGATCAAAGACTAGCATTATATTGCTTTGGTTAATTGTCTGCCTTAGCAAATATTGACTCTGGCATATACTATAGTAGGCACCTCCCACCCCCTTGATTCTAAAAAAAGAAATTGGCGATCTTCCTGTGGGGTTGGGCCTGGGTTATTTTTCTGGCCAGAACACAAAAGAACGCATTCCAGGGGAGCCTTTGGTTTATCTACTTGCTCAAACACTCAAGTTTTTGCCCAGTCAATGTGGTTATCAGGAAGAGAAAGCGGTTGTAAGAAGACTATTTTCTGCATCTACTTTTTCAGTATATTTTGTTTCAAAATGATTATTATAGGTTTACCTTAACTAGAAATTTATTTTCCCATTTAAAATGCTATTTATTTTCCCCTTTCAGTGATTTATAGTATTTCAAATATCTAGGTATTTTATACGACTTCCATTAGTAAAGGTGTTTGTTTTAGGAAAAATCCTCTCTATTTAAAAATGAAATTTCTCTTTGAAACTATTTCTAGCAATTTATAAACTGGCTTTGGCAGATTAGAAAAAAGTAATTTGGCTCCAAAATGACATTCAGATAAGCAGTTCTCTGAAAACAAGCTAAATGTCTACCAGCAGGGAATGGTTAGCTTTGAGATATATTTGGTTAATAGAGTGCAGAACTCAAAAAGTATGAACTAGACCTTTATTCATCAGTATGGATGGACCTGAACACCAAGTGTAGAGCAGAAAACAAACTTCAGAAAATTACATATTTGTTATGTAAATGTTAAACATCACAGAAGACAATGTTGTATGCCATATAATCTTTGAATGTGTGTTTGTACCTGTGTGTGAATAAAAAGTGGACTATCTACTGAATTCATGATAGTGGCTGTCTCTGGAAGAAGAGTAACAGGAGTAGGGAAGGGAACTTGAATGTACATTTGAAAAAAATCCCTGAAAATATACGTTTATTTTGGTTTGGGGGTTCATGGACGTTTGATATATTGACATTTTGGACTTCTATTAACATTTTCATGATAAAAATCTTCATGTAATATTTCCTCAGGCAATAAGTTCCAACTAGGAGCCATACATTTATCAAGGCTGAGACTGAAGCTATTCTAATGCATCTATAGAAATGATGTTAGTCTATGAAAAATGAAAGTTGACACCATGAATCTGAACACAAGGAAACCTCCCAGCTGACTTGGCTCTTGGGAAGCTATCATCGCTTATAGGTTAAGAACAGAGACCCCAGCAGCAGACCCTGGCTTGACATATTCTAGCTCTGAGATCTTGGACAAGTGAACACATCTAAGCCTCAGCTTCCTTATCCGAAGAATGAGAATGACAGTGCCTGTCTCAGTGCTGTTGTGAGGATCAGATGAGTCTGTGCATGCAGTAGCTGTGCAACAAAGATTAGCTGTTATTTTCTGTGGGCAGCCAAAGATCTTTTAGTCTACTGTTTTCATTTTCACGTCTGAGTCTTTGCTGATGCTGTTTCTTCTGCCTGGGTTATCTTTTATTTCCGCCCTCGTTTCATCTGGCCAAATCTTTCTCGGAGGAGTTTTCTGAGAATTCTCTCTGGTCTTCCCCACCTGGGTCCATTCCTACTCAAACCGTAATTGTCCTGTAAAAGTTACTTGTGAACTACCAGTTCATTTCTGCCTCTCTCCTGGATTGTAAACTATTTTTCTTCTTCACTACTGTATCTTCAGTATCTAGAACATTCTTTGGCTCAGAGTAGGCATTGGGAAATTATTTTTTGACTAAATGAACAAAATTACTGCAGAAGGTGAAAACTTTCAGAATTCATATTTTCAGGAAATGAATTTGATTTAATGTACTTTGACTAAAGCATTAACCTACTAGTGAATTAGGAAATAAATCTAGGATTATATAATTTCATAAAAGAAAACATATATCGCATGTATTGGCTTATTTGCAATAATAAATTATAAGATACCACAAATGAAGATTTACATCATATGTGTAATGTTAGAGGTTTAGAGGCTCATCTAATGATGGATAGTAGTATAAGTTAATCACATATTTGCTGTGGAAAGCAGGAAAATGTCCAGCACTTTAATCTTAAGGTTTGATTCGTTTAACTGATTTTTTGCCCTCCACTTAACTCACTCTTTTTTCTTTTAAAAATAGCAAAAGAGGAACTAACTAACAGAAGATGATATTTCCCAGGAAGCAGAATAAGCTAGGCTCAATCAGAATAAACTGATGTAATCAGTAGTTTGAAAAAGGGCTTTTGTAAGTCAGATAGAATGTTACAACTTTAAAATACATATTTTATTAATTTTTAACTTTAGAGAGGGAGAGGAAGAGAAACAATTTGTAGCTCCACCGACCCATGCATTCTTTGGTTGATTCTTGTATGTGCCCTGTATGTGTCCCACAACTTTGGCGTATTGGGACAACGCTCTAACTTTTAAGCAAACTAAAACAGTAAACCCAGTGGAAGGGGGGCCTTCAGAGTTGGAGCAAAGGCAGGAAACTAGTTCCCTGTAGTTGTGGGTTTATTTTCTCTGTGAGAGAAACCTAAACATGCTTAAAATCTGAGGAAGATCTTTGTGTTCAGATATTAGCATATTTATCCAGGAAAGATATTACATGGGATTTTGAACTGATTGCAAGCCCAAATTTATTAACTAAGTGGGAGAGCAGAGCAAAAACATGAGCAAGCAGGAAATGGGGGGTTTCTATGCATTAAAGGAATTTTTATGACTCAGAGGGGTGTTAGGGAGGTGAAATTCCAGGGTTAGAAAAATAATGCAACCCTCTACGTTGATAAAGAACTCTACAAATTATAGCTTTGGGAGACTTTTCCCTCCCCACCTTTGGAGATTATACAACACAGATCACTGGGAAAACTTACTTTGTAGCCACATTTTCTCCAATCCTACTTCTCTGTTAACTGTAGTATAATGCTATCATAAATACTTGCATTTTGAATGCATATATTCATTCATTCATTTATTCATCAGAACATGCTTATTTATATGCCAAGCTTGGAGTAAGAGCATCATTTTTTTTTAAAAAAAAAGGAGGTAAAACATCTCTTCCTTAGATCTGTGCAAAATTAGTTATTGCTCAGAAGTATGACCTAGTTGGTACTGCAGGATACCAAGATAACAATCTTTTTTGGAGATTTGAATGTGTGGACTCATAAAACCCTGCTTATAACCGCTTAACTTATTTATTAAACACCTGCCCGGAAACCAGGGATAATCAGGAGGACTTTTGAAGTCATGTGGTTAGAAGACTTTGTACGCTTTGGGAAACACTGGTTTTAATAACATTCTAATGCTTGTAATCAAGCTGCATCCTTGACAGACCCACAGTCCTGACCCACAGCACTGGTGTCACCTGGGAGCTTGATAGAAATGCAGGTGCCCAGGCCATGCCCAGACCTACTGAATCAGAATCAGAATTTTATTATTTTTTTTTGTTTTGTTAATCCTCACCCAAGGTTTTGTGTTTTTTTCCCATTGATTTTTAGAGAGAGTGGAAGAGAGTTGACCCACAGCACTGGTGTCACCTGGGAGCTTGCTAGAAATGCAGGTTCCCAGGCCCTGCGCAGACCTACTGAATCAGAATCAGAATTTTATTATTATTATTTTATTTTTTTTGTTAATCCTCACCCAAGGTTTTTTTTTTCCCCATTGATTTTTAGAGAGAGTGGAAGAGAGGGGAAGAGACACACCGAGAGAAACATTGATGTGAGAGAGACATATCCACTGGTTGCCTCCTGCATGCGCCCAGACCAGGGCTGGGGATCAAGCCTGCAACTGAGGTAGTGCCCTTGACTGGTATCAAACATGCAACCATGGGTGGCTGCTCTAACCACTGCGCCACTGGCTAGGGCCAGAATCAGAAGTTTAACAAGATGTTCAAGTGATGTCAATGAACATTAAAGTTTAGTAAGCACTGGTAAATCCCCAGGTGTTGTTGTTTTTTTTGTGTGTGTTTTTTATTCTTACCTGAGGATATGTTTTACTGATTTTAGAGATGGGGAAGGGAGAAAGAGAAACATTGATTTATGAGAGAAACATTGATTGGTTCCCTCCTGTACACACCCCAGCTGGGGGTTGAATCCGCAACCTAGGTATGTGCCCTGACAGGGAATGGAGCCAGCAACCTTCCAGTGCACGGGATGATGCTCCAACCACCTGAGCCACACTAGCCAGAGCCCCAGTGGTTTTTAGAACAGAATATCTTTAGTAACAAGTGACTCATTATCCAGCAATGCAGCATGTAGTATCTGTAGGCAACCTAAATATTAGCAGGTTCTTCCTTACCAAACTCAAACCTAACTCCTTGAATGTTACATTCATTGGCCATGGCTTAACCACTGGCAACCTCAGAGCCTGGCCAATGCCTCTTCTTCAGGAAGGTCATCTAAACACGAGAATGGGCCATCTTATTTCTTCCCTTGATTTAAACTTTTCCAGGTATAACTAAATCCCCATTCCCCCAGTTGTTCCTGGTATAACATCAAGGTTTCTTTACTCACTTATGTAGACTAGAAAATATTAAAGGGCCCTTCCAATTTCAATATTGTGATTGCACCTGGTAATAAGTAGTAGTGAGTAGAAGATGACAGAAACTCAGGAGCTGTATGTACTCGTATACATTTAGGGAGAATGCTACTAAGGCACAAACTTATCATTATCCATAGTTTCCTTAAGTTCACAATTGTGTCTCATGGAGGAGACTTCTATTATAATAGCCACTGAAGAGCACCACCGCCTGCCTCCTAATTTGTAAATGTGCCAATTAGCACTTCAGAAGTGAAAGGCATGCAGGAATATATGAAAATAAGCATTTCCTGTCTCTATACATTTTAATATTTAAGAATTTTAGTCTTAAGAATTGAATTCTAGATTAAGATTTTGAACTTTTAAGAAAAAATTATCTGTAGGCCATAACTCAGCACATCACCTGGTTTCATTGTTCTCTAACGGCTTTCAGTAATGTGTCTGCACACGCATCGAACACGTAGAAATAACCTTAGAGTACTCGGATTTTAAAATGTTTCTTTCCTTGCTTGGTAGAATCTAAACATTTTTCATGTTACTATATGAATTTCATAATAAAGCATTCCTATTTCCGTATGTAGGACATTAGAGTTCATGAGTGGCTTCTGAAATAAACTATTTGGCATATTTTTGTAGGTTTTCATATTTGTTTATCAATAATTTTTTTAAAAAAAATAACATTTTCTACTAAACAGGAAGTACAGAGCTGCAGCTTTTTTGTTGCTGTTGGTTTTTGTATCGGGGTTAGTCTTATGTAAGAAACGCTGAAACAATGTAAGAAAAGCTGTGACAGGAGTATTTTAAGATTCTCTTTAAAATATTTTTTTGAGAAAGTGGCCACAGCACATTCTTAAACTAGTTGCTGTTTTTACTAATTTCCTCACGCTTTCTTTCCCCCCCTTTCTTCTTGCTGTTTTTACTCTCCTCGACCTCCTCCTCACTCCCCGCTCTCCTCCCTCCCCCGCTCTTCAGCGGGTTTACAGAGCAACAGCTCCTTCTCTCACCTCCGCATGTAACAATAAAGCTGTGTGTATGTGTGGAGAGAAGCTGAAAAATAAGACAGATGGTTCTTTCATTACCAGGTTGCTTTGGGCTAATTGAGCTGGACATGTTATTTTTTTCAAGGAGATGGAGCTGGATCCCGTGGATAACCAGCCAGGAACTACAGTAATGTAATAGGTGCTGCTGGGTATGCTGTTGGATTTTTTGTTTTGTTTTTGGCAATTTCATCATCCTGTCAAGTATTTTGGGGACAGGTCAGGAGTGAGTTTGCTAAAATAGTCTTCATTAAAGTGTTTTTAATGGATGAAAAATGTTCTCAGGTAACGAGCTGTTCTTAGAAGCATGCCATCTTTGTGTTTCATTTCAGTACTTACAAGTGAAGGAGCAGCCCAACCTTTGTCTCGGATAATTTCTAGTGGTACAACGATTGGGCAGACAGCCTCCCGAAGCTCTGGCACCCCTACCGCATTCTTCACCTTAAGGAACAGAAGGCCTGTGGGAAACGGATTCCTTAAAAGTGCAGGTAAGCGAAGGCAGCACTGCCACTGGCTCAGACTTTTTATTTTTATTTTTTTATTTTATTTTATTGATTTTCCACAGAGAGGAAGGGAGAGGGACAGAGAGCCAGAAACATCGATGAGAGAGAAACATCGATCAGCTGCCTCCTGCACACCCCCCACTGGGGATGTGCCTGCAACCAAGGCACATGCCCCTGACCGGAATTGACCCCGGGCCCCCCCAGTCCGCAGGCTGACGCTCCATCCACTGAGCCAAACTGGCCAGGGCTGGCTCAGACTTTTTAGATGGAAGTTTGGACACTGACAATGTCCTTATACAATGAGACAATGTTTCCAGCTTTAGCAGGAAACTTTAAAATACCCTCTGCTTTGTATAGGCCTACTTGTTAACTTAGCTCTTATGTCCATGGGAATGTTTTAAACCCATCTGGAAGTGAAAAAGTAAGAAAACTCTGAAGTTGAAACTATAACGTTACATGAATCGCAACTATTGTAGAAACTGCTGTTAACAAGCTGTGTGCCTTTGGGCAAGATGCTTGCCCTCTCTGTGCTTTGTTTTCTCAATAGGATGATCTTGAATTTTCTATCTTTCAATACTACAATTAATAATAAATTCATTAAAGCACCTCAATATGACTTTTAGGCATATTTTCCTTAGTATTCCTGGAACCTCAACTTACAAACATTCTGAGAAAGCTCTGGAGCTCAAATGTCCACCAGGAATTAGCTCGATGTTTTATCCAGGAATCCATACAGTCTTTCTGGTTTGCTAAGATTCATCAGAGAACAGTTAACCTACTGGCAGATTTGTTTCATTACTGTTTTATTTGGAAATCCTTTTAGGAAGGGTACTTACTGACTGAGAACTTGATGCTTTAGTGGTACTGGTGAATATGGGCATTTATAATGGTTTTGGGATTTAGTTCTTGAGATTCTCTTGATCTCTTCATTATTCAAACCGGAATTATTCACGAGTGGTTTCAGAGCCCTTCCCCAGTGTCCCGAGCCACTGGGCTTGCAAAACTTGTAAGACTGAACCCGGGATGGAGGTAGGGCTGGGTCTTCAGGTTTCTCACTGCCAGAAGCATCTTACTTTAGTGGAACTGGGGCTGAAATCATCTTGGTGATTTGTGGAACTGCCTTTCCTGTCAACCTTTCCATCTCCTGGCATCAAGAACATGGAAATATTTTGAATCTTTATAACATAACTAGGGGTGGGGTGGGGGGGTGTGGAGCGGTCCTTCAGCCCGGCCTGCACCCACCTGCGCCCTCTTGCAGTCCGGGAGCCCTCGAGGGATGTCCAACTGATGGCTTAGGCCTGCTCCCTGGAGTCAGACATCCTTAGCACTGCCACGGAGGCAGGAGAGGCTCCTGCCACTGCCGCTGCGGGTGTCAGCCATGAGCCTGGCTCAGTGCTTCTGGCTGAGCAGTGCTCCCACAGCGCACTGACCACCAGGGGGCAGTTCCTGCATTGAGCGTCTGCCTCCTGGTGATCAGTGTGCATCATAGCGACCGGTCATTCCACTGTTTGTTCTATTTGCATATTAGCCTTTTATTATATAGGAGGATGGTGAAGAGCATGGGTTCTGGTGTGTGCCGGGTCAAATCCCAGCCACTTATGTCTTGGGTGTTCTTAGGATCGTTATAACTTCTCTGGCTTTAGTGTCTTCATCTCTATGGTAGGCATGACAACTAGTGCCTTTCTTAAAGGGTGGTTTTGAGAATTAAAATAAATATATATCTAAAGCATCTCAAATAGTTCTGTCACATGGTGTTCGGAAAATTTACACTCTTTTCCTTGCCATGCATGGCAGTAGTTATTCTTCTGCCCCCATTCTCTAGCCCAGGGCCAGTGAACACTCAGCTCTCCTTCCCTTGTTAGACATTGCTCACTCACCCTGGGATTTGCTTCCGAGCCTAGAACACAATATTTGAATCCTTCTCAACATTATAATGGATCCAAATCAGAGCAAAAGATAAAACCTATTCTCCAAGTCAGATTCTTTGTAGAGTTCTTGATTATATTTCTTGCTTCAATTTGATATGCTGATTACAAACCTGGGTTATTTGTTTGTATTAAGATTCAGAGCATCTACACTAATAAAAGAGAAACATGGTAATTGGCGTACGAGCTACCCTTCCCATTGGCTAATCAGCATATCCTTATGCAAATTAACTGTCAGCCAAGATGGCGGCCGGCAGCCAGGCAGCTGGAAGCGAACATGAGGTTTGCTTGCTGCAGTGACTGCGGACTCCAACCCCCGCCTGACTTGACGGCCTCTGAGCTACAACTCTAAGAAACTATGTACTATGTTGCAAATGTAGTAGCTAAACAAAACCCCAGAAACCAGCTTTCAGC
>NW_005359757.1:1100367-1122477 GCF_000412655.1 Myotis brandtii
CAACCTCCCCATCGACCCTGCCTTGAGTGTGACAGGGGGCGGTGCCCCAACCCCCCAATCGGCCCTACCCTGAGCGTGACTGAGGGTGGCATCACAACCTCCCAATCCGCCCTGCTCTGTGCATGACAGAGGGCGGCGCCCCAACTCCCCAATCAGCCCTGCTCTGAGCCCGACCAGGGGCTGCACCTAGGGATTGGGCCTGCCCTCTGCCACCCGGGAGTGGGCCTAAGCCAGCAGGTCGTTATCTCCTGAGGGGTCCCAGACTGCGAGAGGGCACAGGCCGGGCTAAGGAACCCCCCTACCCCCCCTGAGTGCACAAATTTTTGTGCACCGGGGCTCTAGTTTTTATTATAAAAAACATAAAAGGGTGTGGCTTCTATAGCCAGAAATAGAGTCTAATTCTAAGACAAGTTTTGCGAGTGAATTATTACTAACTTGAGTGCCTTTCATTTTATATTCAGAAGAAAAAGAGTAAGGCTTCCTATCACAGATACTTTGAAATGTTGAAATGAATGTGCAGAATGAAAGCTAGCACTGTAATGGCAGCTTAGTTTTTGGAAACTATTATTCACATGATGCCATGAGTTCTGTAGGATCTTTCCCAGATGTTATGAAGGAAGTTTTTTAGTGAGGGCTTGGTGTATGGGCAGCTAATACTTCCTTAGTTTTAAAAGAAGAATTAAAACAAGATTACGAGTCCTTACCATGTACCAAACATTGACCTAAGTGCTTTTTATTTACTACTTAAAATAGCCCTATTAGGTAGCATGATTATTCCCATTTTACAGGAGAGGAAACTGAGGCATAAAGAGGTTAAGCAACCTCTCAGGTTTGTACAGAGGTAGAGAGCTGAGACTCAAACCTAGGAAGGCTGATAGCCAGGTGGGCAACCTTAACACCTAATTATGCTGCTGCCTACAAAGAAGAAACTGAAAGAAGAAGATGAAAGTACTAACTTATAGAAGTCTTCAGTGCCAGGCTAAGGGATTTTATGTTGATTTGGCAGAAAGTGAAAGCCAGGGAAGGTTTTCCTGAGGGGTGGGTGACACAGTGAGAGCTGGGCTTTTCGGATCTTCTGCCGGGTAGTGTGCGGGCTGGCTTAAAGGGAAGAGAGATTAGAGGTGATTGCTAGTAGCTGAGAAGCAATGAGAACGTGAGTTTGGGAAACAGGGTTAAGATAAGAGCTTGAGGACACCTGTATTTAAGTTGTGCTGAGGAGGAAGAGGAGACCTAGAAGCACAGGCAGAGAAGCTGGCGGGGTGAGACCCAGGCCGTGCAGTGCCAGGCGAGGGAGGTGCTTCAGGAATGGAAAACCACAGAGCTCAGAGAGGACTGGCATGAAACACAAATTAGCGGGTTGTTATTGCGCAGCCAGGATGAGGCAGGCATCGCTCTGGAGGAGGATCCACAGAAAAATGCTCTCCTGTGCTGCTGACACCGCTGCTTCTCAGTGAGGTAACCTTTGGCAAGTTTAACTTCTTCTAAAGCTTGGCTGCCTGCTCTGGACTATGGTGACTTAAGAAAGACCTTACTCGGTTTAAATGGCCTGAGCCCTTGCCGTCTTTCCAGCTCTGGGATCTGTAATTCTGGGGTCCACATTGTGAACAGCAGTCGTTGGAAATGTTGGTGTCAAGGTGTGGCTGGTGGTTCGGCTGGCACTTCTAGGCAAGTCAGAAGGCGATGCAGGGAGTGAAGCGTGTCCTGCAGGCATAATCGGAGAGGAGTCCTATACAGGGGTGGGCAAAAGTAGGCTTACAGTTGAAACACAGAGTTTATGCTTGTATTCTTATTAATTAGTATTGTTTCCCTATGAGCAACTATAAGCCTCCTGTTGCCCACCTCTGAGTTTCCTCTCAAAAATAACCAGTAGTGTCACAGCGATACTGGGCGTAAATGGGAGGATACGACTGAAAACAACACAGAAATGAAAATGACTAGGGAATTTACAGAGAAAACTCAAACAGCCCCTACATGGTGAAAGTGACTTTTCTGAGTGTCTCACTAGTGTCTTCCAAGAAAATTCTGTTGATTAGAAATTTTAAAAGGTCAAGCCCAAAGGACTTTTAAAAAAGATAGCATGGCATTTAGAACAATCTTCCAGTTCTTCTAAAAACTATTTCTGGTGAAGCCCTGATCCTCTCAGTGGCACATCATTCCTTTCCCCTCGGACTCCAGCGGAGGTCCTCAAACACACCCATCACCTGGGGATCTCCTTAAAATGCAGGTTTGACTCAGCAGATGAAGGGGTGGAGCTGAGATTCTCTTGTCTATCAAGCTCCCAGGTGATGCCCCTGTTGCTGGTCAATGGACCACACTTGGAGTAGCAGGGTCTGCAATTTTTAGCTTTTCTTCTCACAACATAATCATACTCAGTCTGAAACAGTGTAACTTGGCTCCCTCACCAGACTGAACTCTGTTCCCCATATCCTGAAGTAGATGAGTACACAAGCATAATGAGGGCTAGATATCAATAGATATTAATAGATTGGTCATTTCTTACCTCTGTCAGGGGTTTGTGTTTTATCAATGATGTCGATAATTTGAATTGTTATAGGTAGGGGCTTTTTCCTTTTAACTGAGAGATTGAAGCAAACCTGTTGTTTAGAAATAGGCATCGGAATGCAATCTAAAATTTTCATATAAACTTAAACATACATTTACTCTATGACCCATGAAGACATATAACCAAAAGACTTGTGCTAAAATGGTCAATGTAGCTTTATTTACAGCAACCAAAAACTGAAAAAAAAAATGTCTATTAGCTGGTGAATTGATAATTATGGTATAGCCACACAATGGACTATTCCTTAGCAATAAAAAGGAATGAATTCCTGGTAGAAGCAACACCATGGACATTTTTTCCAATTATACTAATTGAAATAAGCCAGAAATAAGAACATTTATTTGAACTTTTAGAAAAAGCAAAAAACCACAGTGATAAACAGATCAAGAGACAGGAACTGGGGGAAGAGAGCTGACTACAAAGAGGAACTTTTGGGGTTGATGGAAAGTTTAGTATGATTTTGGTGGTTGTTACATGATCATATGCATTTGTCAAAACTCATCAGATTGTACACTTAAAAGTGGATAATTATAGAAAAGTTTTATCTCAGTAAACTTAATTGAAAAAAATTGGCCATAATCATTAACTTGTTAAGAATACCTAATATTCCTTGGAGGCTATCTTATTAGTGGGAAATTAATATAAGGAAATAGAGAAAATGTCCCCTCTGGGAGAAAATATGAAGAAACAGTAGGAACATAAGAAGTTCCCTTAAAAACTTCTTTGTGTATTTTCAGTGTAGCTGAATCTAAAGGGAGAAATCTCAAAAACGGGAACTTCACTTTATTTTTAGCATCCAGAATAGTATGCTATTAGTTGAATGATTTGAGTGTGTCCCACTGTGCTACTAAAAAAAAAATTCTGTTGAAACATTATTATTATTTTTTTTTTGTATTCTTTGCAGTGAGCACATCCAACTTTCAGGGGAAGATTCAGTCATCTGCTTTGACAGTGACAGCATAGCTTTAATTAGATGGACATATCTGTCTATGAAAGTCTAGTAAAAGCACTGGCTTTCTTAAAACACTGAAAGAGAAGGTATGTGTATATGTGTATAGAAGCTAGCTGCCTATCATTGTATTAACAGAACTGGGGGAAGAGGAGAGAAAATAAGTTAATTATATATGTTTTTCTGCCTTGCAGAAGGAAAAATAATAATGTATTTAGAAACCATTTAGAATGTGTACAGTTGGTCCAATTTGTTGATATTATACAAATAGGGGTTTTTTTGGTGGGGGAGGGGCACATAAATCAACTTATAATTTTCTATTAATTTACTCAGCAATATCAGAATCCCCCCCTTAATTTTTATAAAATAGCAGTAGCTCAACACCTCATATTTAAATTTAGCTTTTTCAATAATATTGCATATTACTTAATTTTATATATGCTATTTTATTCTTCATATATGCCCTATTGAGCATTTTTAGGTCCTTCTAGCAAAATCCTGTCAACCAGACTACCGATTCACTACTGATTCTCTTTAATTGTGAAATGAAGAGTTTTCCATATTATAATGTGTCTAAGTAAGTGTATTTTAATAAATGCATACATTTAATGCATATCCTCTTGCTTTACTTTAAAAAGTTATTAAGTGAATATATTAAATTCATGATGTCATAGTTTAAAAATATAGTAATTATAATTTCCTACAGTGTACAATTAAAAAAAACAAACAACCCAGACAGATCTGAGTTCGAATTCTGGCCACTGCTCTGGGAATTGAGCATCTTCAGCCCAGGGGGAGGGTAGTATCCCTGCTGCATCACTGTGCGTGGGAAGGGCTTAGTGCGGTGCTAGGCATTTAGGAAGCACTTAGTGACCTGTGCCACTATTCACAGGATCATCAACACCAGAGGGTGGAGGTCCTTGGTATGGAAATGAGGTCATGGACACATTTGGATCATCCAATTGGTAATAAGGACTACACTTAAAAGAGGTGGTAAATGAGTTAAGGAGGACTGAGGCCTTTACGTCTGTCACGGTGGGCCCTTTGTGTCTCCATTAAGGCTTGTCTGTATGAAGATGGCCAGGTCTGGGGGGCTTAGGGCACCCATAGGGCTGGGCCAGAATCTAGACATTAATGCACAGCTAGAGCTGGAGCGAATGCTCCCATGGGCATGTGATTGCAGAGACTAGTCATAGACCGAGTAATAAATACAAAGAGGAAGGAGGGCAGGATGTAAGATCTGTTGGCCAAATTCTGACAGTCTTGGGGAGAGGTCATTGTGAGCTGAGGATGATGAAGACCTGGATGGAGAAGGGCCTCTCCCAGGGATGGATGGACACAGGCTGTCGGCAGGGCCACCTGGTAAGGTTGTGGAGATGAGCTGTGAACAGGGGCACCTGGCTAAGGGGAAAGTTGTGGCTGAAACCCTGCCCATGCTAAAATAATGTGGCCATGGGGCTATGTGAAAACAGAGGGCATGTCCTTTTCTAATGCGCACAACTTTGCAAGTTATTGGGTATTCCTGTTGAGCAGCAGTGCATTGGGTGTGAGAGGAGACAGAACCAGGAGAGCAGGACATCTGTCACCGAGGAAGCAGAGAGCATGTGGGGACAGAATGGATGAGAAAATGGTTTGGAATCCTACTTACTAACAAATTTGAAGTTCAGCAGCAGAGCTGCTGGGTGCCTGAAGGAGAAGAATGCAGACATTGAAGAACGAGGCTCTAGGTCAGGGACCTGGACAGCCCAGGTCCAGAGGATATGTCCAAAGTCAGCGTGGAGTCAGCAGGAATCTGACCAACCGGTTGAGCAGCTACTTGAGGGCTCCTCAGGCTCCCTTTTCTTGGACCAGAGTCAGTCCCAGAGCGGGAGTGGGGCTGAGACTACATGTGGGCATCAGGAAGCGCCCGCAGCCAGGTCTAGAGGAAACGGGCACAGAGAGGCCAGGCAGGCTGGGTCTGTGTGTTACATGCTCAGCTTTGTGAAGAGTGAAATTGAGGGCTTTTATTCCTTGGTGTTGTGTGATATTGAGATGCCCACAGGGTTTCTGTCCTTGGTGAATAGAACAATGGAATTATTGCTGAATATACCTTTTTTCCTAGTAGGGTGTTGGAAGAAGCATTAGGAGAGCCTAAAAATAAAAATATAGTCATTTTCAAGTGACATTTTATAGGTTATTTTTTTTGCTTGTTTTTATAAGTAATGCTCTCATGGTTGCTCTGGGACTCGGGAGTATGCATGGCATGAACCGAGCACCCTCTAATTTGATTCTTATGCATACTACAGTTTGAGAACCACTGCTCTAGGACATTCAACAGGACCATGGAGAAAAGAAAATTAATGGATTTACTAAAATCCAGAGGAATGGGATTAGGAAAAACAAGGTTGGGAGTAATAGGGTTTTATTTTAGCACAGTTTCTGACTATAAGCTTTCCATTTCACCAACCCCTGGAATTGATACTCCTCAAGGAGCTGGTGCGATAGACGGATTAGAGAGACATTCTGTGATGTCAATGTGGTATCAGAAGGATGTGCCTGTGTGCATTTGTAAAAAAAAGCTCACATCGGGAGAGAGGCATGGCTCTGGTCTGGGAAATAAGGGTTTGAGTCCTGGTTCCGCTGCTTATCAGCTCAGAAAAGTGACTGCTGCTCTCAGAGCTTCAGTTTCCTCATCCGTACATGAGAGTTGTAAGTTGACCACACCCCTCACAAATGTGAGGGCTACGTGAGATAATACGCCCCAAGCACTTATCACAGGCTTGGCACATGCTGAGCACTCATATATCTTAAGATTCTCATCAGCCATTATTCATGGGGCATTTTCCAAATGTGAAGCATTTTGGGTAAAAAAAATTAATACAGAGCATCTAGTTATAGTATCTGCAACTATCTTCAACAACTGTCTACTTGTCTTCCATGTGGCAGGCATTGTTAGAATTGCTGGAAACAAAATGATAGACAAGACAGACAGTCCTGCTCTCGGAGCGTTCAGGCCAGTGGGATAACCACTCTACTATCTGCTGTGGTCTCTGTGTCTGAGTAAATCCTTTTTCCCTCCCTGGTTCTTTCCCTCCAGGCTCTAGTGTCCCAGAGCAGTGATTCTCACACTTGAGCAGGCATAAGAACCAGATTGGAAGGTGCTTGTTTCGAAGCACTTACCTGAGGGGATTCAGATCAAGTAGGGAATGTTGACCAGCCCAGCTGGTGCTGACCCAGGCACCTGCCAGGTCAGTTTGGAGAACGTTGCCCGGGGGCCGCTTCCCTTTTGCCAATATCTGAATTTGCCCTTTTGGAACCCTAGCCGCCAGCGGAGCACTGTCAGGAAGTTATAGATTAGAATTCTCTTTGGAGTTCCCCTCCTGCCTTTTATTTTGAGAGACAGGATGGCACCAGGAATAGAACCCTGAGCACAAGCAGTCAGACTGTCAGTCTATTTCTGTCTCCCAGACTGTGTGACCTGGGTCGGCTCACTTCAGAAACTTTCAGTTCCCTCACGCATTAAAGTCGTGCCCGCACACCCACTTACCAAGCTTGTTTTGATCCTCAAGTGAAGTGGACATACAAGTGTTTTAAAGCTCTGCACAAAATAAAATATACTTTTATTTTTAAAGAGACAGAAAAGCTGTTGCTAGGATTGAGCTCACTTTTGCAGATGTAGGTTATTTATATATTGGATTAAATACAATTTAAGAAATAAACGTTTGATCTCTGCCAATAGTAAGTCCTACTCTCCCTTGAGACCCTCTAGTCACACTTTAGATGAACAATTGCTTCTATGATATAAACTGCAAAGGGTGTCTTAGAGAACCTGGGTTTAAGAGCAGCCGCAGCCAAGAAGCTGGCGTCTGTCATGTTTAGTGTCAAGAACTAGAAAACCTGCTTGTTTTGGTAAATGAAGCTATATTGAAGGATCTTATAATTTTTTAAAAAAGATTTTTAATTGATTTTAAGGGAGAGAAGATGGGAGAGGGAGAGAGAGAGAAACATTGATGTGAGAGCAAAACATTGATCGGCTGCCTCCTGCATGCTCCCTACTGGGAATCAAACCCGCAACCTTTCAAGGGCATGGGATGATGCCCAACCAATTGAGCAACACCGACCGGGGCTATAATTTAAAAACAAAACATAACAGGCATTCTAACTGGTTTTCCTTTGAATACTTTTGCTCAAAAGCAAAATGGTCCTCCCATTTATAAAATATAATTAGAGAATGTGTTTATTTCTGGAAGATATTTCCTGTGAGCAAACAGGAACTATAGTTTACCACAGGGATATCCTGGCTGGTCCAAGTCTGTTTTGCAACTTGAATATGGATGCTTTGAATTGTCTGTGAAATACAAGAGAGTGGCTAAGCTTCCTAAATGTTCTCAGGTGGTGTATGCAGCAGCTCCTCAAAGAGCAGGCTCATTTTACTTTCTGAAAAAAAAAGAACGTTCTCTCATACTTCTTTGTTTGCAACTAAACCACATTTGTGAATGAAAATGTTGGTTACCCATACTTCTGTGCTCTGTGAAATAATACATAAATTTCCCCAAATCTGTGTTTTGGGTGACAGATAAGCAAATTGAAATGTAAATACTGAACTTTTCCTCTATGTTATATGCTATCTTATTTAGATGTAAATATGTCTTTAAAAAATTGCTGATGCTGGTGTCATCCTTGTTGGATGTTTGCATAAATGATGTTATTCGGGGTGGAGCCTTAAATATTTACTTTGAGTATTTAAGTAGTTGTTTGGTGATTGTTTTGGCCCATAGTAAAATGCCTTCCAAGATAGTCTTAAACAACTACTACAAAAAATTCAAGAGGAAGGAACACTTCCAAGCTCATTCTATGAAGCCAGCATCACCCTAATACCAAAACCAGGTAAAGACAACACAATGAAAGAGAATTATAGGCCAATATCCCTCATGAACATAGATGCCAAAATCCTCAACAAAATCTTAGCAAATCGGATCCAACAGTACATCAGAAAGATCATACACCATGACCAAGTAGGATTTATCCCAGGAATGCAAGGATGGTACAACATCCGTAAATCAATAAACGTAATACATCACATAAACAAATTGAAAGAAAAAAACCACATGGTCATATCAATTGATGCAGAAAAAGCATTCGACAAAATCCAACACCCATTTTTGATAAAAACTCTCAGCAAGGTGGGAATAGAAGGATCATACCTCAACATAATAAAAGCCATATATGACAAACCCACAGCCAACATCATACTCAATGGACAAAAACTAACACCATTTCCCCTAAAAACAGGAACAAGACAGGGATGCCCACTCTCACCACTCCTCTTCAACATAGTCCTGGAAGTATTAGCCATTGCAATTAGACAAGAAGAAGAAATAAAAGGCATCCAAATTGGAAAAGAGGAAGTAAAACTGTCCTTATTTGCAGACGACATGATATTATACATACAAAACCCTAGAGACTCCATCAAAAAACTACTAGACTTAATACATGAATTTGGCAATGTAGCAGGATACAAAATTAACCCCAAGAAATCTGAGGCATTTCTATACACCAATAGTGAACTTTCAGAAAGAGAGATTAGAAAAACAATCCCATTTACCATCGCACCAAAAAAATTAAGATACCTAGGAATAAACTTAACTAAAGAGGTAAAAGACCTCTACTCAGAAAACTACAGGACATTGAAAAAAGAGATAGAGGAAGACATAAAGAGATGGAAGAACATACCATGTTCTTGGATTGGTAGAATCAACATCATTAAAATGTCCATACTACCCAAAGCAATCTATAAATTCAACGCACTTCCCATTAAAATACCAATGGCCTACTTCAAAGATCTAGAACGAACTCTCCAAAAATTCATCTGGAATAAAAAAAGACCCCGAATAGCTGCAGCGATCCTGAGAAAGAACAAAGTAGGTGGGATCTCAATACCAGATATCAAGATGTATTACAAAGCCACTGTTCTCAAAACTGCCTGGTACTGGCACAAGAACAGACATATAGATCAATGGAATAGAATAGAGAGCCCAGAAATCAGCCCCAACCAATACGCTCAATTAATATTTGACAAAGGAGGAAAGAACATTCAATGGAGCCAAGATAGTCTCTTCAATAAATGGTGTTGGGAAAATTGGACAGATATATGCAAGAAAATGAAACTAGACCACCAACTTACACCATACACAAAAATAAACTCAAAATGGATAAAGGACTTAAATGTACGACAGGAAACCATAAAAATTCTAGAAGAATCCAAAGGCAACAAAATCTCAGACATATGCCAAAGCAATTTCTTCACTGATACAGCTCCTAGGGCAGTTGAAACTAAAGAGAAAATGAACAAATGGGACTACATCAAAATAAAAAGCTTCTGCACAGCAAAAGAAACCATCAACAAAACAACAAGAAAACCCACTGCGTGGGAAAACATATTTGCCAACGTCATATCTGATAAGGGCCTAATCTCCAAAATTTATAGGGAACTCATACAACTTAACAAAAAGAAGATAAACAATCCAATCAAAAAATGGGCAAAGGATCTAAATAGACACCTTTCAAAAGAGGACATTCAGAAAGCCAAGAGACATATGAAAACATGCTCAAAGTCACTAATCATCCGAGAGATGCAAATCAAAACAACAATGAGGTACCATCTCACACCTGTCAGACTGGCTATCATCAACAAATCAACAAACGACAAGTGCTGGAGAGGATGTGGAGAAAAAGGAACACTCGTGCACTGCTGGTGGGAATGCAGACTGGTGCAGCCACTATGGAAGACAGTATGGAGTTTCCTCAAAAAACAAAACATGGAACTCCCATTTGACCCTGTGATCCCACTTCTAGGAATATATCCCAAGAAACCAGAAACACCAATCAGAAAGGATATATGCACCCATATGTTCATAGCAGCACAATTCACCATAGCTAAGATCTGGAAACAGCCTAAGTGCCCATCAGTAGATGAATGGATTAGAAAACTGTGGTACATCTACACGATGGAATACTATGCTGCTGTAAAAAAGAAGGAACTCTTACAATTTGCAACGGCATGGATGGAGCTGGAGAGCATTATGCTAAGTGAAATAAGCCAGTCAATGAAGGAAAAATACCACATGATCTCACTCATTCATGGATAATAAAGACCATTACAAACTTTTGAACAATAATAGATACAGAGGCAGAGCTGCCTCAAACTGATTGTCAAACTGCAGTGGGAAGGCCAGAGAGGGTTGGGGGGCAGAAGGGAGGGGAGTAAGAGATCAACCGAAGGACTTGTATGCATGCATATAAGCATAACTAATGGACATAAGACACTGGGGGGTAAGGGAGGGCAGGGGATTGTCAAGGGCGGGGGGAAAAAGGACACATATGTAATACCCTTTGTAATACTTTTAGCAAAAAAAACAAATAAAAAAATATTTTTAAAAAAAAGATAGTCTTAAACAAATCCTATATTCATATTTGGGCGATACCTCCACAGGCGGGAAAAAAAAAATTTTTGCATTCAGTCTTTGGGATGAGATAAGCTCCCTGTCCGCACTGACAGTCCTATCTTGTCATCATGAAGCGTGGCTCATGGCCTCCAGCCAAAGTGTTTCACCGCTCTCACATATACAGTGAATTGCCTTTTAGAACCGGCTGGAGGTCAGTTCCTTGACGGTTCTCTGCTCATCCAGCACAAGAGGAGGAAGGAAAGCTAACATTTGTTGCACATATTAGAAGGGCCCGTCTCTGGGCTGGCTATCTTGTCTGTCTGAGCCATCAGCCACCTCAGTGATGTGTCTAGTATCCCAAGCACCTCACTGGCTTGAACTTTGACTTGGATAATCCCAAACCTTAATTCTCTCCATCACTTAGATTTTACTAATGATTTCTCAATAAACAGAACCATGCTCCCCCCCCCCCCCCCGCCCCACACACACACACTCAATATTCAATTTATTTCTTGCTTGATACCAAAATAAATTTAAGGTCATTTAAAAAACACCCTATAATACATCAAGAGAGCATGCATTACAGTGAGTAAGGAAGACAGAACAAAGTGCAAAGGGTGGCACAGCCTGAGGGGATGGATGCAGCAGACCCTCATATCCCCCACATGCTTTGTTCCCTTTGCCATCAGCAGATGCGGGGCTTTCTGCCAAAGCAACGCCCAACTGCATCTTCCTGTCGGGCCAATAAGAATACAGCACAGGCCGAATTAAGCATAAGCCAAGTCTCAGTTTGGCTTTCTCAAAACCCGTGCATTTCACTGTGTAGCAAAAGAGAACAGCTGACTTTATGTTAGTGCACACAGACCCTGGGAAAAATCCTGAGAATGAAAACTTCCCCCTTAAGTGGAGGGCAGGGAAAGACCAAAGAAACAGATTAGCCACTCCAGGCTGGTAATTAATAGAGTTTATTAAGGGAAACTTACATATGACACATGTTTTAGGCCGTTGGAAGACAAACTGGATGCCACCGGAACGGCAGAAGTCTAAGATCAGAAAGAAAAATATTTAGTAGGGACTTGAATTGGGAGATCTTCTCCCTCTGTGAGAATTACACTGTGATTTTAAATGTTAATGTGGCCGCAGTCTTTGGAAGCTGACCAGGCTGTGTAAACCATACCTGTGGGCGAGGGGAGGTGGTGCTTCCTGGCGTGAGGAGGTGAATACGGGGAGGAACATGCCAGACCAGGACTCCTACCTTCTCCCCTCTTTCAATAGTGCTTCCGTGGCTCCTCATTGCGTTAGGATAACAGGATCCCACCAGAGACTGAGCAGTTCCTCCCACACAGGGCTGGGGAGTGTCTGACTCACCCTGGGACATCCCATTGCAGACACCGTCCCAGGTCCAGGGACCATCGGGCCTGGTGCTCTGTGTCATAATTTGTTGGACCATCTGGTGTGAATGAATCAAAATTATACCTATTTTATCACAGTTTGTTGGACCATCTGGTGCGAATGAATCAAAAATATACCTTTTTTTTGTCAGATTGGCAAAAAGATATATTTTTTTGGTGTGCCACAGAATTGTAGTAATTAGTTTATGTGTGCCACGAGATGAAAAAGGTTGAAAATCACTGATATAGGAGATGGAACCTCCATCCAATAACTGTATGGACCAGGTCACTGTATTTTTAAAGGCAGCCCTGCTTATTTGCTACGCCTGCTCTTCCGGTACACCCAACTGTAGTGCCAACTGATGGCTCACTCGCTAAAGTGTGTATTTTTGCCAAGGCATCTGATTCCTGGTTACCAAGGTGTGGATGCCTTATAGGCAGGGACATGGAAGACAAGGTCTGACTCATGCTCTTGTGAGTCCAGATCTCTTGTCCCCATAAAGATTTCTTCATAATTATCCACCTTTCCCTTTATAGTCATTGTCTAAGCCATAAAGGCACTCCCTTTAAACGGCCCACCTGTCAGTATACAGGATCAGCGGTCAAGGTTCATGCATGGTTACCAACCAAACAGCTCCTAATTCAGCCCATTGTTCCTGTTTCCACCCAGGTAGTGTTGGTGGATGGTTGGATGGTAACTGCCATCCAGGTAGATGGATTATCCTGCTTAGAGCCCTACCAAGCTCCAGCCGGAACTTCCCATATTCCTTCTTTGCAGATTGCCGGGGCTGACTCAGGAACAGGAATGGGAGCGTTTGGAGGGTCTGTAGATTCAACAGGGCCTAATAATTGCTGCCTCTCTGAAGGCAGAGGACTATTTGACGGTGCTACTCTGTTGTCAGTAAACATGCCATTCAGTGGGTGTGGGAGTCTGAGCCGTGGAAGAGCCAGTTCCATGGACCATGTTGTCTGTTCGCCCACCCTTAACAGCAAGGGAAGTTCTTATTGTAACTGCCTGCTCTTTGGTAAGAGCACTGTATGCATTGTCAGTAATTGCTCTTCTATTGGGGTATATCTGATACCTGCTTCCTTCTATAATTGAGACCCAAATCCAAGGGCACTCTTTCCTTTTGCTGTTTTTGCCAGAATGCCCAGCCCATGCCTCCAGGGTTACTGAAACATCTAACTCAGATGGTAACTCTGCCTTGGACATTCCAAGGACTTTAATTTGACCAGTACTTTTATCTTCTCAAAGGCAGCCAGTTGTTCGGCTCCCTAATCCCACATATGTCCTTACTTAACTAGACAATATAGTGGTTGAAGGCACTGTGCTATGTGGGGCATAAATGTTTACCAGTCCCCCAGAATTCCACAAAATTCTCTTTCACATTTTTAGGGGATAGATTAGGCTAGTACTTTGTGACAATGCAGGTCTCATGCGACTCTAAAGGACTTTACTGCAGTGCCCGGACCTGGAATTTTCTGCATATTCCCTGCCGATCCTCCTTGTTGTAGGTGGTTCAGCAAAGCCTGCAAAGTTTTCTGCACAAAGCAAATCTTCACAGGTTAGCATTAGGTCATCAATATGAGCCCATTTCACAGAGGTCGGGAAGGAAGACAGTGCCAGGTCCAGAGCCACCATCCCAGGGCACATGGTGGGGTGAGGCAAATAGCCTGGAGGGAGCAGCTGGAAGGTAAACCCAAGTGGGAACACATTTTCTCACAGTTCTTTGTCACTGTGAGGGCATCAGCCTTGCAGCAAGGAAAGGCTACAACCCATCCAGAAGATAAACACACAACAAGGATATAATGGAGTACAACACCAATTGCATCCGGTGGATAGTTGGATGGTAATTGCCATCGAGGTAGATGGAGTGGCAGTTGAAATAAGTCCTGCTTAAAGGCACTAGGGTGAATGAAGGAACGCAAATACTGAGACATGGCGTTTTCCAGGGAGCCTGGAAGAACCAAGTGACTGTCGGGTTTCCCATAGCCCTGTCTCTTCATTTGATTGACAACCCTTGTGTGCCCATCTTAATTTCCCTGACTCAGGAGCAGCTTGTTGCCATATTACAAGGACATCAGAACAGCAGAAGTCTGGCAATGAGGGGTCATTTTTGCAGAAGCAGGGTGGACTTCATCCATATGTGCCATAATCTTCATAGATTTTGTTGTTTCTGCCTTTTGCTGAAAGTCGTCCAGGGTATTTCAAATGCAGAAGCTTAGCTTTAACTATTGAGAAGATTCCATTTTCTTTAGTAATCGAAGACCTGATTAAGACTACGTAAAACCCAGAAAATTATTTTTTAAATTAATGTTTTTATTGATTTCAGAGAGGAAGGGAGAGGGAGAGGGAGATAGAAACATCACTGATGAGAGAGAATCATTGATTGGCTGCCTCCTACATGCCCCACACTGGGGACCGAGCCCACAACACAGACATATGCCCAGACTGGGAATTGAACCATGACCTTCTGGTTCATAGGTTCAACCACTTAGCATGCTGGGCCAGAAAATTATTTTGCTAAAATATAGAATCTTTGTTTTCTAGGCAGAAAACTTATTATAATATCTTATCAGGAGCAGACCCACAATCCAAAAAAACTTCGTATTTTTAACTGCGAGAAAGAGAACCAAACTCTGTTACAACAGCTTACTTTTAATATTTAAATCCACTTAATTAAATCCATTTTAATCTTAGCAAGCTTGACCAAACATTAAAAATATTTTCTTCAAAGGCTTCTTTTCATAAACCTTCTACAGTTATTGCTAAAGCTGTCACCTAAAGGCCTTTTATTCTACTTAAGTCTATTTATTTTAGTGGAACTTAACAATTATGTTTAGATTACCCACAAAACTTGATGAGACTTTAGATAAAATCAGCCTTCATTCTAAGTTATTTTTGCTGATTAATTTATAAGCCTAGGTAAAACAAAAGGTAAAGATGTACCTGTTTTAATTAAACTACCAAACATAAGCTAGTTTTAATATCAGATATTTTCCCAAATCTCTTGATCCTGAAAAGCATTTAGGTTGGTTTCTGTATTTCTGACAATTTTAGAATACTCACTCCTTAATTTAGTGCTTAAATCCTTTAAGCCAATTAAACATATCTCTTTTACCAGTCAGCAATACCACATGAAGGTAGAAAATACCACACAAATACAACATGTATATAGACACACATGAACATACAAACAGATAGATGCACACAGAGACCTCATGGCTTCCATAGAAGAGTGTGCTCTGCTCAAAGGGCCTTTCCTCCCTCACCTCTGTCAGCCTTCCCGAGCTAACAGAGTGTAGACATTCCCATGTCTTTTTCTAGTTTCAGTTCTCCTTCTACTTTTCTAACCATGGCTTCTAGCTGGGTGTCAGTGGCCAGTCAAACCACCCACAATAGGGACCAGCCTATGGCTGTGGCCGTAACTTTTCCTGCCTTGACACAATGTTTGAGATCATCTGGCATTTTGGAGGCATCCCTGTACTCACACACATATCGAGTATAGGGGCCACCCCACATGGATGTATATGTCCAACCTGGGATTTCCCCTACAGATGCCCTTTTCCCATTTTTGTTTCGTTTTGGTTTTTTTTTTGGTCTCCTGTCTGGCTTGCCAATTGTTAGTTATACTCAAACCCCAGAAAAGCCCAGAGAAAGAAAATCTACCTCTAAAGTGGAGGATAGAAAAAAAGGCAAAGAAATAGGCTGGCCACTCCAGTTTGGCAATTAATAGAGTTTATGAAGGGAAACTTAACCGAGGAGACACGACCAGGGTGGCTGCAAGGCCAAATAGATTTTTGCGCCCACTTGGCAGGTGACAAAGGATTATATAGAGTAAAAAGGGGTGGGGGCGAGGGTAGTCACAGTACTAGTATGCGGATGCCAGCAGGTATGGGAAATCACGTGCTTGTCCAGGTCAGGACAGCAGCCGGTTCCGGGAACCAGCATGAAGTGGAGGCAGGGGAAGGGGTGCTGATTTATGTCAGATAAACATCAATTCCCATCAGTCTCTAAGTGGTTGCAGTAAGCAACCTCCCTCTTCTGTCCCGGGTCCCGCTTGTGCGTCCGCCGGCAGCCTCAGGATGGGACAGTCTCTCCCCCACACTCTAGGGTTAGAAAACAAACAGCAGTAAAATACACAAACATACTCAGCACATGTTTTTGTGTCATGTGTTGTCCCAAATGCCTGTCATTCTGGTGGTGTGCTCTCAAGCGTAAACACGTGAGTTAAGGGGATTGTTTGATAAAATGTAGATACTCCATGTGGTTTCCTTTGTTTAAAAATATTTGGGGAATGATGATAAATGCATATTTTGGTCCTCAGGTTGGAAGAGGGGAACAGACTTACCTAAGGTCCCCAAAGCTGGGAATTATGTGGAGTTGGGCCATGAACCCTGTCTTCTGATTTCCAACCAGTGTGGACGCTCCACAGGGATTATGTATGCTAAATTAGAAGTATGTGTAAACTAAAGTTTGCTCGTTTAGTTTATTTGCTTTCCCCTGACATAGCATTCATTTTTAACTAACTTATCACAGTGGAATGTGGGGTGGTGGCTGTCTTAATAGCAGTGGGAAGCACCAGCTGCCACCTGGGAGGCAAGATTGTCAGCCTTGACTGGATAGTCGCTACAGGTTAGCACACAGCCCATGCACTCAGTAGTTCCAGAGGTCTCGACTCGAATAGAGCACAGCACAATTATGACATTTGTTACGATGACCTTCATTATCAAGGAAAGTTTAAATTATGTTCAGTGTATTCTACTTAGGAAGACAAAGGAATGATTTATTTTAAGAGTTCCATTTACACTTATTTCACCATGAAAAGGGAGGCAGCATTACATTATTTGGAAATGCATGCAACCACATTTGCACATTCTACACTGCATTACCCTGATTGAGGTTAACAGATATGGGTAGGAGTGAGAGGGGTGGTACATGCAATTGTCCAGATGAACAAGAAATGTATTAAGAGATGCAAGGGAAATAGTATACTTGTTTAAAGTCACAGGCGTTGAAATAGAAGACCTATTGTGGAACCATATATAATAAGTTCGTCTTTCGCATTTAATTGCAGGTGGAAATGAGGACTTATTTATTTCTATCTTTGAAGAAAAAGTGGGAACTAAAACATGTTTTGGGTTTTAAAAATATGTGTATTCTCCAAAGGCTTTTTTGCATTTATATTTTAGAAAGGTGTCAAGGTTTTTCTGTCCACAAATATGTGATGAACTATACTGTCATTTAATACAGAGCACGTAATTAGCTGAATTTACCTGTGCTATGATACTGAAAAATCACATAGGTGCATCTAAAGGTGTATAAAAATTGAGGATATGGGAAATATTTTTAATAGCGCTTTTATCCATTTTTTATAAAATTAGAAAAAGGACTTGTAAAAATTGTAATGCATAACACTTAAAAGTCATTTCAAGGACTAAAGAAATGAAATGTTTATTTACATCTTAAGGCGTATATTCACTTTCTATTGAGAGAGAGAAAAATAGATGTAATATATATTCATTACTGCTTCTGAAAGAAGTTCTCAAATTTCCGTATAAAATTTTGTTCTGAGCGAATTTTTTTCTTTCTTATCCAACATGAGAAAGTAGTAGGGAAGCCACTAGCTTTTAAACAATGGAACTGTTTGTTGGGTTACGTATAGATTATGTTGTGTTGATAAAAGAGACTGAGGAGGGACAGAGAAAAAGTCTCTTTCTGCACATTTAGTGGGCATTTTGAAAATAATAGGCCAACATCATTTTCTTCTAATTTTCCCTTTTTATGTGTTTATACACAAGTACTTATAGTTGAGCCATTGGATAAACGCATCTGTATAACAATCTTGCTTTTGGACTTGTGTTTCAGGAGAGCCAGCCATGAGAGGCTACCTCGTGGCTATCTTCCTGAGTGCTGTCTTCCTCTATTACGTGCTGCATTGTATATTATGGGGAACAAATGTCTATTGGTAAGTTTAATTTTTGCTATTTAAAAATAACTTCCAGCCCTAACCAGTTTGGCTCAGTGGATAGAGCGTCGGCCTGCCAACTGAAGGGTCCCAGGTTCGATTCTGGTCAAGGGCATGTACCTTGGTTGCGGGCACATCCGCAGTAGGGGGTGTGCAGGAGGCAGCTGATCAATGTTTCTCTTTCATCGATGATGTTTCTAACTATCCCTCTCCCTTCCTCTCTGTAAAAAAAATCAATAAAATATATTTTTAAAATAAATAAGATGATCTATTTTTAAAAAAAAACTTCCAAACTAGTCTTTCACACAGACACACAAATGATATTAGAGGGACCTATTAAAATCGCCTGTAACATTTTGAAACTTTTCTAGCTTCCCATTATAAACCAGGGTTTTATCATTCTAGTACCCTATATGTTTTAATCTCTAACAGTTTTAAAAACTGACAAGCAACACCTTTTTATTGACTTTCTAGTGAAGCCGTGGTGTTGACCATCTTTGGGATATAACTGTCTTCATATAATATTTCATCTCCTTGAATTGGTGAAGTGATTCTTGGACTCAGAGATACTCAACCTTTCCAGCCTAAAATGCTTGGATAAGAGATTGTTTGATGAAATGTAGATACTACCTATATCTTCCTTTGCTTAAAAATATTTGATGAATGATGATATCTGTGTATTTTATAACAACTTTGAGTTAAAATTTCACATATAAAACATTGAAGAGGTAAAGGTAGTTTTATCAGAGAAAACTCCTCTAATAGGATTTTTACTCTTGTCCCCATTGTCAGTCCTTTGTCTGGGAAAAAAGTATGGATGACCCTTAAATCCAGAATGGGCAGTAGTATACAATTTTACCAAAATAAACCACACGACAACTTCCTGTCTTAGACAAAGTTTAGCTCTTTTTGCTAGCATTTCTATAGTAGATCATAGATCATGTTTCTAGCCTGTGTTTCCTACATACAAATATAAATTGATAATTCTGGATTTAATCATCACTGGTTGATTGAAAAATAATTGTAATACTCCTCATGAAAGGATGTTAAACAAATGGTCACTGGAAAAGACCCAATGCTAGGTGGGTGGCTTTAGCCACACGTTTTTGGCTTTGGACTTAAATATTTAGCTAGAGAACTTAGTCTGATTATATACTACATGAAAATTATGCCACAGGAATCTCCTTCCATCTCCACCACATCCTGTCTCTGTCCCACACTTAGTAATGGAAGACAAAAACAAAAGAGAAGGAAGCTTACTAGATCGATATTTACTTACAAATACATTGTTGTCCTAGGAGAAATGGTGAAGACAATGAACTGTCTGAATTCATCAGTCTTTTTTTTTAAATTTTAACTTATTGATTTAAGCAAGAGAGACACACAGAAGAGACACAGAGAGAGAAAGACACACAGAGAGACACACACAGAGAGAGAGAGAGACAGACAGACAGACAGAGAGAGACACACAGAGAGACACAGAGACACATACAGAGAGAGACACACAGAGGGAAACACACAGAGAGACAGAGAGACTGACTTTGATTTGTTGTTCTGCTTAGTTATGCATTCATTGGATTATTATTTTTTTAATTTAAAATCTTTATTGTTTAAAGTATTACATAAGTCTCCTTTTTCCCCCATTGACCTCTCCCCAGCCGCACCCACTCTCCAGCACATGCCCTCACCCCCTACTGTCTGTGTCCATTGGTTATGCTCATATGCATGCATACAAGTCCTTGTTTGATCTCTTAAATTCCCCCTCCCCTGCCTACCCTCTTAGGTTGGACAGTCTGTTCAATGCTTCTATGCCTCTGCCTCTATTTTTGTTTATTAGTTTATGTTGTTCATTATATTCCACAAATTAGTGAGATCATGTGGTATTTATCTTTCTCTGACTGGCTTATTTTGCTTAGCATAATGCTCTCCATGTCCATCCATGCTGTTGTGAATGGTAAGAGTTCTTTCTTTTTACAGCAGCGTAGTATTCCACTGTGTAGATTTACCATAGCTTTTTAATCCATTCATAAGCTGATGGGCACTTAGGCTGTTTCCAAATCTTAGCTATTGTAAATTGTGTTGCTATGAACATAGGGGTGCATATACCCTTTCTGATTGGTGTTTCTGGTTTCTTGGGATATATTCCTAGAAGTGCGGTTACTTGGTCAAATGGGAGTTCCATTTTAATTTTTTGAGGAAACTCCATACTATTTTCCACAGTGGCTGCACCAGTCAGCATTCCCACCAGCAGTGCACGTGGGTTACTTTCTCTCCACATCCTCTCCAGCACTTGTCGTTTGTTGATTTGTTGATGATAGTCATTCTGACAGGTGTGAGATGGTACCTCATTGTCATTTTGATTTGCATCTCTCTGATGATTAGTGCCTTTGAGCAGTCTTTGGGATGAGATAAGGTTGGAAAGGTTTTCTCTCTGAAAGCAGCTCCTGTCCAGGGAAGCCATGCCCATGTGCCTTTCTGCTTCCAACTAGCCAGATTAATTAAATGCTGCAAAATGCCCAAAGGTCCCAATATTTAGTCAAGGCATGTATGACACAGGCCGCATGCTTTCCAGGTGTGATGAACAGTGTTGAGAAAGACATTGAGACATGGGCAGATCCCGGAGCACCAGTGCACAGCCTGAAATCCCAAGTCTGGACCCAGCACGTCCTCCAGTGCCAGGCCTTTCTCGGCTTCGGTCTTAGAAGAAGATGATTTTTTTGTGCTTCGAGTTGGGTATTTGTCCCTTCGACTTTAACCTCCGAACAGCCTCCCTCATATGTTTGGGTTGTAGTGGTGGCATTTCTCCCCACTTCTCACACACATCCAGTGCCTCTTCTACCATATATATATATGTAATATGCAAATTAGTCAGGACACAGTAACAGTCACGACCGGCTCAGGAGGAGACTATGCATTCAGATGGGCCGGAGGGGACTGCGTGCCACTCCCAACCCCAACGGCCGCGGCACAGCTGAGGCTGAAGGCAGTCCCAGAGCGGAGACACAACACACAGGGAGGTGAGCCCAGAGCGAAGACACAACACACAGGGGGGCCTGCCCCTGCTGGGAGACAGCGCGCCAGCAGTCCCGTCTCTGTACGTGAGCTACAGAGGAAACACCTTCTTACCACTCATTGGCTAAGCTCCCTGTATGCCACTCGCAGTGTTCTTGGTAACTTGGGTAGTAAGAATCCAAGAAAGTGATCAAGGGTTTTTCTACCTCACTCCTGGAGGAAAAAACGAAGGGCTGCTGCTGAAGGGGCTAAGAAATGTCATATCCTGCCCTAGCCAGTTTGGCTCAGTGGATAGAGCCTCAGCCTGTGGACCGTAGGGTCTGGGTT
The DNA here is from genome assembly GCF_000412655.1 of Myotis brandtii. Taxonomy (NCBI): domain Eukaryota; kingdom Metazoa; phylum Chordata; class Mammalia; order Chiroptera; family Vespertilionidae; genus Myotis; species Myotis brandtii. The sequence continues at coordinate 1,122,003 of NW_005359757.1, forward strand.
CGATTCTGATCAAGGGCATGTACCTAGGTTGCATGCTCCTCCCTGACCGAGGCCCAGGTCAGGGCTCATGCAGGAGGCAACCAATCGAAGTGTCCCTCTCATATTGATGTTTCTCTCTGTCTTTCCTTCTCTCTTTCACGCTCTCTAAAAATCAATGGAAAAATATCCTCAGGTGAGGATAAAAAAAGAAAAAGAAATGTCATATCCTATGAAAGAGACATCTTGAAAATGCCTAAAGAAAGTTGTCATTTTTTTTCATGGTGAAGGGACTAGAGTCCGTGTTGATGAAAACACCTTGGTGGCTGCGGCGGCCGGCAGTGGCAGCAGCAGTGGGGTGATGGGGGGTGGTGCCTTCCCCTGATCAGCTGGTCGCCTCCCATAGAGGGAGGCCAGACTACGGCTTAGGACATTAAGCTGTCAGTAGGACATTCCCTGAGGGCTCCCGGACTGTGAGGGGGGCAGGCTGGGCTGAGGA
>NW_005359757.1:1122810-1131789 GCF_000412655.1 Myotis brandtii
AACTTACAGTTAAGTCTTTTATCCATTTTGAGTTTATTCTTGTGTATGGTGTAAGTTGGTGGTCTAGTTTCATTTTTTTGCATGTTATCTGTCCAATTTTCCCAACACCATTTATTGAAGAGACTGTCTTGACTCCATTGTATGATATTGCCTCCATTGTCAAATATTAATTGAGCATAATGGCTTGGGTCGACTTCTGGGTTCTCTGTTCTGTTTCATTGGTCTATATGTCTGTTCTTGTGCCAGTACCAGGCAGTTTTGAGAACAGTGGCTTTGTAATATAGCTGTATATCTGGTATTGTGATTCCTCTAATTTTGTTCTTTCAAAGGATTGCTGCAGCTATGCAGGGTTTTTTTTTATTCCATATGAATTTTTGGAGAGTTTGTTCTAGGTCTGTGAAATACGCTGTTGGTATTTAACGGGGAGTGCATTAAATCCATAGATTGCTTTGGGTAGCATGGACATTTTAATGATGTTGATTCTACAAATCCATGAACACAGTATGTTCTTCCATTTGTTTATGTCTTCCTCTATCTTTTTTTTAGCGACCTGTAGTTTTCCCAGGTATAGGTGTTTTATCTCCTTAGATAAGTTTATTCCTAGGTATCTTAATTTTTTGTTGCAATGGCAAATGGGATTGTTTTTGGGTTTTTTTTTTTAGTTTCTCTTTCTGTAAGTTCATTATTTGTGTATAAAAATGCCATAGATTTCTGAGTTTTAATTTTGTATCCTGCTGCATTGCCAAATTCATTTATGAAGTCTGATAGTTTTTTGATGGAGTCTTTCATGTCATCTGTGAATAATGAGAGTTTTACTTCTCCTTTTCCAATATGAATGTCTTTTATTTACTTACTCTTATCTAATCTCTATGGCTAGCACTTCCAGTACTATGTCAAACAGGAGTGGTGAGAGTGGGCATCCATGTCTTGTTCCTGTTCTTAGGGGAAATGGTTTTAGATTTTGCCCATTGAGTATAATGGCTATAGGATTGTCATAGAAGGCTTTTATTATGTTGAGGTATGATCCCTCTATTCCCACTTTGCTGAGAGTTTTTATCAGGAAAAGGTGTTGGATTGTGTCAAATGTCTTTTCTGTGTCAAGCGATATGATTATGTGATTTTTGCCTCTCAGTTTGTTTATGTGATGTATCACGTTTATTGATTTGTGGATATTGTACCAGCCTTGCATCCCCAGAATAAATCCCTCTTATTGGTGTATGATCTTTCTAATGTAATGCTGGATCCAATTTGCTAGAATTTTGTTGATGGTTTTAGCAGCTATGTTTATCAGGGATATTGGCCTGTAATTCTCTTTCTTTGTAGTGTCTTTATCTGGTTTGGGATTAGGATAATGCTAGCTTCATAGAAAGAGCTTGGAAGTGTTCTTTCCTCTTAAATTTTTTTTTGAACAGTCTAAGAAGGATAGGTTTTAGTTCTTCTTTGAGTGTTTGATAAAACTTCCCTGTGAAGCTGTCCGGTCCAGGGCTTTTGTTTGTTGGAAGTTTTTCTTTTATTACTGTTTCAATTTCATCAGTAGTTATCGGTCTATTAAGGTATTTTTATTCTTCCTGATTGAGTCTTGGAAGCTTGTATTTTTCTAGGAATATGTCCATTTTGTCTAGGTTGTCCAGTTTATTGGAGTAGAGTTGTTCATATTTTTTTAATAATCCTTTGTATGTCTGTGGTGTCAGTTGTTACTTCGCCTCTTTCATTTCTGATTTTATTTATTTGGGTCCTCTCTCTTTGTTTCTTGGTGAGCCTGGCTAGAGGTTCATCAATCTTATTTATCCTTTCAAAGAACCAGCTCTTGTTTTTATTGATCTTCTGTGTTGTTTCTTTGTTGTTGTTGCTGTTGTTTTTGTCTTTATTTCATTTATTTCTGCTCTGATCTTTATTATTTCCTTCCTTCTGCTTACTCTGGGATTCTCTTATTGCTCTTTTTCTAATTCTTTAAGTTGTAGGGTTAGATAATTTATTACAAGTTTTTCTTATTTTTGGAGGTAGGCCTGTAGTCTATGAACTTTCCTCTCAGGACTGCTTTTACTGTGTCCCATTGATTTTGGATTGTTGTGATTTCATTGTCATTTGTTTCCAGGATGCTTTTATTTCTTCTTTGATCTCTTTGGTAACCCAATCATTGTTTAATACTATGCTATTCAGCCTTCAATTGTTTGATTTTTTTCATTGTTTTAATTGTAGTTGATTTCTGATTTTATGCCATTGTGATCTGAGAAGATGCTTGATATGATTTCTACTTTCTTGAATTTGAAGATACTTTGCCTGTGTCCTAATATGTGGTTTATCTTGAAAATGTCCCATGTGCACTTGAGAAGAATGTACATTCTGTAGCTTTGGGGTGAAGTGTTCTGACGATATCAATTTCATCTGATCTAGTGAGGCATTTAGGATTGCTGTTTCTTTGCTGATTTTTTGTTTAGAGGATTATCCAGTGGTGTCAATGGGGTATTAAAGTCCCCTACTATGATTGTATTGCTGTAGATCTATCCCTTGATATCTTCCAGAATTTTTTTTATATATTTGGGTGCTCCTGTATTGGGTGCATATATATATGTTTACCAGAGTTATATCCTCTTATTGTATCGATCCCTTTAGTATTATGAAGTGGCCCTCCTTATCTATTGTTATGTCCTTCACTTTCAGGTCTATTTTGTCAGATATAAGTATTGCTACCCCAGCTTTTTTTTCATTTCCATTTGCCTGCAAATTTTTTTCCCATCTCTTCACTATCAGTCTGTGTGAGTCCTTTGTTCTGAAGTGGATCTCTTTTAGACAGCAAATATATGGGTCATGTTTTCTTATCCATTCAGCTACCCTAGGTCTTTTGATTGGAGCATTTAATCCATTTACATTTAAGGTTATTATTGATAGGTACTTGTTTGTCGCCATTTTCATTCTTTATGCCTGTGTTCCTTCTTCCCTAGATTTCTTCTTTTTACAGTAGCCCCTTTAGCATTTCTTGCATTGCTTCCTTGGTGGTAATAAACTCCCTTAGCCCATTTTTGGACACTAATTCTTGGATTAAATCCCTTGCTTTGCATCACTTTGTATATTTCATTCCATTCCTTTTGACTTGTTGTGTTTCTGTTGAGAAACCAGTTGATATTCTAATGGGAGATCCCTTGTAGATAACTTTCTGTCTCCATCTGGCAGCCTTTAAGATTCTCACTTTGTCACTGATGTTTGTCAGTTTAATTATGATATGTCTTGTTTCGGTCTTTTGGGGTTCTTCTTGTATGGTGCCCTGTGTGCTTCTTGGACTTGTGTGACTTTTTTCTTCTCAATATTAGGGACGTTTTCTGTCATTATTTCTTCAAACAGGTTTTCTATTCTTTGCTCTGCTTCCTCTCCTTTTGGAAACCCTATTATGCTGATGTTGTTTCATTTCCTGTTGTCCCAAAACTCCCTTAGGCTCTCCTCCTGCTTTATAAGTTTTCTTTCCAGTTCGTCCTGTGCTTGGGTGGTGTTTTGTACCTTGTCTTCTAATTCACTGATGCAGTCCTCAGCTTCTTCTAGTCTACTGTTGATGCTTTCTATTGTGTTCTTTACTGTGGCTATGCCATTCTTCATTTCCTCTTGATTCTTCTTCATTTCCTCTTGGTTCTTACACATGTTGTTGAATTTGTCTTCCATCCTTTTCAGTGTCCTTATAACCATTGCTCTGAATTCTTTCTCTGACAAATTGCTTGCCTCCATTTTGTTTATTTCCTTTTCTGTGATTACTCCTTTTCTTGCAATGGGGGTTGTCTCTTTGTCTCCCCATTTTTGCTGTCCCTTTGTGATTGTTTCTATGTATTAGATCAAACTGCTATGCCACCCAGATTTTTTGAGTTTGTGTTATACAGTAGATGTTTTGTGGGGTGCAGTGGTGCAATCTCTCCGGTCTTCTAGGATGGGTATTCTAGGGATGCCCCCTTCTTGGGATATTTGGGTTTTCTTTGTGTAGTTGGGTCTTGATTGTTATTGTCCTGTTTGTGGATGGAGAGTCCTCTCAGGGTGTCTGGTTATGTGGCTCGCTGTCTACCACGTTGACCGAACAGCACAAAATACAACTCAACAAGTCACGACACAAAGGGAACAAAACACGAATGTACTCATGACCAATAACCCCACTATAAGTGACCAGAGAAAAGAGAATTAAAAGAGCGAAAAGAGAGCAAAAATGATATGGAAAAAAGAAAAGGTAAGAGAGAAAAGAGAAAGAAGGAAAAGGAAGAAAAAATATATGGGTAGAAAACACCACAGAACAAACAGATAAACCAAAAAATGCAAATAACAAATACCTAGAAAAATAAAAATAGAATGAAGAAAAAATAATGTGAAAAAAGTAAAAAATAATAAACTAAGAAAATAAAGAAGAAAAATTTTTTAAATAAAAGGTAAAGAAAAAATAAAATAAAATGAAAAAGTGTCATTTGTTTCAGCCAAGTTTTAATGCCCCATGGGGGCTGGTTTAAGATCCCATTCTCTGTTCTGTCTGTCATTTATCAGTTTCCTGTTAGGTAGTCAGCACCATGTTGAAGTTCCAAGTGATCCACTGCTCCTCTCTCTGTGTCTATTTCCACAGCCTTGCCTGCAAGCAGGTGGGACCAGTCTGCCCACTTAGCCTGTCTCCGTGCTGTCAATCATAATCTCTCAAGTGGCTGATTCTGACAGGGCTATAGGTAGGGAAGGTATTGTATTGCTTTCTGGGACTGAAAGACCTCTCTTCAACCCAGTCCCTGAGGGCTCTTCAGGGCTATTCAGATTTTTTTTGTCCTTTGTTCTGCTCAGGGTTTAGTCTCAGTGTGGCTGTATTTTTTCCCTTGAGGCTGCTGGGAGGGGCTGACTTTTCAGGAGAAAAATGGCTGCTTAGGTCCAGAGGGTCAGGAATGTCCCAGTGCCAGACTCCTGGTTACCTCTCCCTGACCAGCTCTCCTCCTCAGCCTTTCCCCAGATTCCACAAGTCCACACCTCCACCTGAACCACAGTCACAGGTGAGTGTTTGCATGTGAAAGGTCCTATGAACTGGGTTTAGCGAATAAAAGCAAAGACCAAACAGAGGCAAAACAGCTGCACGACTGCTAGTTTATAGCCCCCTGGCACGGCATGGCTCTGGCAGTTCTTCAGGCCACCCCTCTGGGCTCAGCCTCTCACAGATATGGACTTAGATCTAGAATCCCCTGCCGCCATCAGCCCTGTGGACTTCCTTTCCACAGTCAGGTTTTACACCTGTCCTCAAGGGACGCGGACTTGGTGCAGCGTAGGTTCCTTCTAACCCTCTCGTCCCGGTGCTCAGGAGACTCTCTTCAGCCCAGGTCCGGATCCTACCATTCTCCAGGCGTCCTCTGCCCTTCTCGGCTGCGAATTGTGTCACCAGCTGTTGTATTGCTTTTACAAAACCTTCTGTGAATATCAACCTTTTCGGCTTCTAGAGTCCTCTTCAGTGATCCTCAGTAAGATTTCCTTAAATGTCACTTCCTCAGAAGATCTCAGAGAGCAGAATCGTGTGGTATAATTCTTCAGGGTCTATTGGTTGATTCTTGTAAGTGTCCTGACTCGTGATCAAACCTGTAACCTTGGCATATCTGGATGATGCTCTAACCAACTGAGCTACCCAGCTAGGGCCAGCACAGTCTTTTGTCATCAGGATTTGAGGAATGTTCATGTCACTCCTGAGTTAATGCTTTACTCCAGTCACAGAAAGCATAGTAGGAAATTCCTTCAATTAGGTGTTGCTGTGAACTTGCTTCCTTAAAAACTACAGTGGAACCTTGGTTCTCAAACTTAACTCATTCTGGAAATCTGTTCAAGAAGCAATTTGTTCGAAACTGAAACATTTTTTCCCAGTAGAAAGAATGTAAATTGAATTAATTGGGTGCAGACCCCCAAATAATTCCCTGTTTTAATCTTCCTTATATACAAATACCTCTTTTCTTAAATTTATCAAACCAACCCCTAGTAGCCTTAAATGAGTCACTTCCAGCCCGCCTTCTCAGGGTGTCTTTCAGGAGGTCAGTATAGGACAGTGGTTGGCAAACTCATTAGTCAACAGAGCCAAATATCAACAGTACAACGATTGAAATTTCTTTTGAGAGCCAAATTTTTTAAACTTAAACTATATAGGTAGGTACATTGTTATTAACTTAATTAGGGTACTCCTAAGGCTTAGGAAGAGCCACACTCAAGGGGCCAAAGAGCCGCATGTGGCTCGCGAGCCGCAGTTTGCCGACCACAGGATTAATTCATCACATAATGGATGACCACGAATGTTTTTGTATTAAGCTGTTTACTGCTCTCCTGATGAAGCCTGGCACCTGCCACCCTATCCCCTTCATTTATTTTTGTTTTCTCTGCCTCTCACAATGCCCTTTCAAATTGTGGAGACAAGTGCTCCATTCAGGAGACACACAGGCCTCACCTGTGCCAAGCACGGAGGAGAGTTAGACATGACTCTAAGCAGTGTGACTTGTGGAGTCACCAGATCATGAGGCAGGGTGAGTGCCACCCGCTCAGGTCATTGTTTCTGTGGCAGCTGCTGGTCGCTGCTGGCCAGCGTCCCCAGGTGTGGCAGGGAGAACCCAGATAACCATGTGCACTGAGGGTCAACTAGGTTTCCAGGCATTGGGGGACGTCTGAAAAGAGCCAGATTGTGGCTTCCCCAGCACAGTAATCCAAGCCCTTCTAGAGCGCCCTTCAGTTCACCTTGGGCCGCTCAGTACCTCGCCTTTCCCATCTCCCTTGCCTTGCATCCAGAAATCCTCACATGCGCACAGGACTTGGAGGAGGTGCTGTCATAGCTCTGGGCTGCTGTGAGGACATTTGTTTCCTGCCTGAGAGGCGGCTCAGTAGTGGCACCGAGCTCCCAGGGCGTTTGCTTCCCTCTAGGCCTGCTGCCTGGCTCTGCTTTCTGACCGATGCTTTCTGTCTTGCAGGATGCCACCTGTGGAAATGAAACGAAGAAATAAGATCCAGCTGTGTTCATCAAAGCCAGCATTTGCCTCTCTCCTGAGGTAAACCCATGAAAGAAACTGTGGCATGTAAAGTGTTTGGCATGCGTTTGCAATCATTTCCAGTTACACTGGCTTACTTCCTTCCCGCACAAAGCTTAGCGATATAACGTGGACACCCTACATTTAAGGAAGAGCTTGAATCTCCCGTCTCCTTTTGTGCTTAGTCATACATTTTAAGAAACGTCACTGAAGGATGCAATCAAACCAGTGTTGCTTTCACACAGGTGAGATTAGGGAGGTCTGTTTGGTTTGATCATAGAAAAGTGAACTGTGTTTTAAGGTTTTATCCCCCCACCTTGTGTCCCCATGTTATTTTCCATCCTTATTTGTGGCTTCTTCCCCCTCACCACTAGGTTAAGTTTTTCAGTTAAAACTTTCACTGACTATTAATGAACTACTACACATTCATCTCTATAGAATGTAATAATGATTATTCATTATGGTTGTCAGGACTTGTAGGGAATTTACTCTTCTATCCACAAATAATTTTTGCCTCTGTCACCTCAATTTTAACAGGCTAGTCAAGATGATTCTGGATAATAATTATCTAGTCTGGGCATGATTAATTGTATAAAACAGGCATGAGGTGTTTTTTTTTTAACATCTTACCTATTAAGGATAAAAGTCACATTTTCTATTTTTATTTTGTTTTATTATATTATTGCACCTTTCCAATACTAGTTCTTTACCTTTTGGAAGCTGCAGATCCCGTTAAAATCAACCAACTCTCTGGAAACCCGCAGATATATAAACTATTTCTGCATGTGGTTATAGGTGAGCCACCACTGCTTGTAGTCTGTCCATGGGGGATGTCTGGTTAGGGCCACTGAAAGACTTGAAGAGAGATCTTATACTTTTTTGACCATGACCCATAGGAAAAAGTACATTTTACTTTTATAATTTAGTATACATGCATATTTACAATGAGAAGAAAGAATTTTTACCTCTTACTCAAGATGCCCTGTATTCTGTTCTATTTACTTAAAAAAATAGTAAAGAGACTATTTAATATTTAAGTGTTTGACCTATGAACCAGGAGGTCATAGTTCGATTCCCGGTTAGGGCAAATCCCAGGGATGCGGGCTCCATCCCCAGAAGTGGGCGTGAAGGAGGCAGCCTATCAATGATTCTCTCTCATCATTGATGTTTCTATCTCTTTCTCTCTGTCTCCCTTCCTCTGTGAAATCAGTAAAAAAAAAAACTGTTGATCATGAGTCACAAAATTGATTTTATGAACCACCTGTGGGCTGCAGACTGAAGCTTTAAAATGCTACTCTAGAATCAAGGTATTCTTCAACTTTATTTCCTTCCTGAGAAAACCCTAAGGGGTTAAAGTATTTATGAAGCTTTGCTCAGTAGGTGCAGAAGTCTGCAGTCTAATGGACAAGTAGACTTGGCATTTGTCCTGTGAGTTGTACTCGCTGGGGGTGGTGCGAACTCCTCTGCAAGGAGAAATCAGGAGCAGCTCTGCTGAGAAAGAAACCTGGAAGTGTTGCCTGCAGTGCTGTAAACAGTTAATGTGGATTTCAGCTTTGTCAGATATGGGTCAGTGACTGCCGTAATACTGTCTAGTTACTTCACTTCTCATAGCTTCAGTTTCTTTCTAAACTGACTCATAGACTTTACTGACCACTCCAAGCATTCGTTCGTAGATGTAACAATAGCAGAAATGTAATGTAATATGATACATCCTATATAATAAAAGAGAAACATGCAAATTAACTGTCCCTCTGCTACACTCAAGCCACACCCACAAGCCACGCCCACCAGCCCACCAGGAGCGGTTATGCAAATTAACCCAACTAAGATGGCAGTGGCCACGGAGCTGGAGCGAGCAGGAGACTTGGGTTGCCCCTGCCTGCCCTGAAGGGACCTGGGCTCTGATCAAGGCTACACAGTTTCAATTATAGAAGATAAATAACCCAGAAAAAAAATAAAAAGAAAAAAGGAGAGGCTGGGAGCTTGGGTC
>NW_005359757.1:1132619-1134082 GCF_000412655.1 Myotis brandtii
GCCAGCAGATGGCCATCCCCCAAGGGGTCCCAGACTGCGAGAGGGCACAGGCCGGGCTGAGGGACAACCCCCCGAGTGCACAAATTTTTGTGCACCGGGCCTCTAGTTATAATATAATACACAGTAATATAATACAATGTACTACAAGCATGTCAAACTCAAATGCTAACACGGGCCAAATAAGCAAGGTTTAAGTTTATGTGGGCCACAAAAAAAAAAAGCTTCAATTTTCAGAGAAAGGTAGATTTATTTCAATAGAGACATGCTTAATACAAAGGGCTGAAATAAATGAGTAATCGTTAACATAAAATAATAGAACATTTTAATAAAAATTAATATTTTTCTTGAACATTAACTTACCAGACACTGGATAACTGCACACATTAATAAGCGTAACACAAATAAACCTATTTTTCTTGTTCTCCAAAAGCGAAATATTTCCTGTTGTGCACACCAAACAAGTCAGTTCAAGACTAATGATGTGGCAATTGGATGCTAAAATCTTCGCTGCTAGTATAGTGGCAAGAAATGGTGTGCCTGCACTTAAGGCATGTAAGGGAAATGAATGCAACGCGATTATAGTAATCAGTCATTAGCAAACGTTGTAGTTTGTAAATAATTATGTATAACAGGATATTGTAAAAATTAAGTTACGAAATTTTTATTAGAAGGTTTCTTTTTTTAACTGAGAATTTTTTTCAAGAAAAATGATTTTAAATATAATAACCTTACATGCAATAAACATTAATATTTCAAAAAAACGATTTTAAATGTATGCAATAGAAATTAATATTTCAAGAAAAAAGATTTTAAATATAATAATATTACCAAAACTGTACTAACATAGTGTAATATCACAAAAGCTGTAGGAAATATTAAAAATCTGCAAATAACAGGATTACTTCTAAAATACTTTTCTTTTTTTTTTTAATCTGGCTCTATTTTGATTTATCAGTTTATGTTGTTCATTATATTCCACATATGAGTGAGATCATGTGATATTTATCTTTCTCCAACTGGCTTATTTTGCTTAGCATAATGCTCTCCATGTCCATCCATGCTGTTGAAAATGGTAAGAGTTCTTTCTTTTTAAAATATGAACATAGGGGTGCATATACCCTTTCTGATTGGTGTTTCTGATTTCTTGGGATATATTCCTAGAAGTGGGGTTACTGGGTCAAATGGGAGTTCCATTTTTAATTTTTTGAGGAAACTCCATACACAGTGGCTGAAACAGTTTGCATTCCCACCAGGAGTGCAAGAGGGCTCGTTTTTCTCCGAATCCTCCTCAGCACTTGTCATTTGTTGATTTGTTGATGACAGCTATTCTGACAGGTGTGAGATGGAACCTCATTGTCATTTTGATTTGCATCTCTCTGATGATTAGTGACTTTGAGCATGTTTTCATATGTCTCTTGGCCTTCTGTATGTCTTCTTTCGAAAAGTGTCTATTGAGGTCCTTT
>NW_005359757.1:1135549-1136045 GCF_000412655.1 Myotis brandtii
GTTGCTACTTCATAACTGTATAATTTTGCTTGTTATGAATCATAATGTAAATATCTGATATGCAGGATGGTCTTAGGCGACCCCTGTGAAAGGGTCATTCGACCCCCACAGGGGTCGCAATCCACAGGTTGAGAACCGCTGTTCTTAATACTGTGGGTTTTTCTTGTTACTCTCTTTCTAATTCTTTGAGTTGTAGAGTTAGATGATTTACTACCATTTTTTCTTGTTTTTTGAGGTAGGCCTGTAGAGCTATAAACTCCCCTCTCAGGTCTGCTTTCATTGTGTCCCATAGATTTTGGACTGTTGTGTTTTTATTGTCATTAGTGCCTAGGATGTTTTAAATTTTTTCTTTGATCTCTTTGGTAACCCAATCATTGTTTAATAGCATGCTTTTCAGCTTCCAAGTGTTTGAATTGTTTTTATTGTAATTGATTTCTAATATTATGCCATTGTGGTCTGAGGAAATGCTTGATATGATTTCAATCTTCTTGAATTT
>NW_005359757.1:1136318-1140664 GCF_000412655.1 Myotis brandtii
TTGATATCTTCCAGGAGTTTTTTTTTATGTATGTGGGTGCTCCTGCATTGGGTGCATATATGTTTATCAGGGTTATATCCTCTTGTGGTTGTATCGATCCCTTTAGTATTATGAAGTGGCCTTCCTTATCTCTTGTTATGGCCTTCACTATGAGGTCTATTTTGTCAAATATAAGTATTGCTACTCCAGCTTTTTTTTTTCATTTCCATTTGCCTGAAAGATATTTTTCCCTATTATTTCATTTAGAAATAAAATGTAAGCCATCTAGCACAAAGTTTGACTGGCAATAGACATTAGTCATTGGTCATCATATCATCACCCCTACCAACTCCAAAGAATAGAGTCCTTTATTGCCTTGCTCTCTGGATGCAAAGTCATCTGTGGTTCACTTTCCCAAGTTGGGAAGATCTTGTGTCTCCTCTCAATCATAAGTCAGGTGACCTGACACTTCATCTTCTCTGAGCAGATCCTGAACTTGGGCATCCATCCTGGTGTACATAGGACCTTTCAAGATTGGCTGGACCTGCAAGGCTGCTATCACTATGACAACTAAATCTGGGAAACACATCACGTGTAAAGCAGGAAGGGCTGGTCTTCCACCTGTTTCCTTAGTTTGAGTACATGTGAAGTTTTAGCTCAGTTCTGAAAAATGTTAGTGGCTCATGAGTGGCAAAGCCCGGATAAAACTGAAGCTGGTTCACCCCTACTCCATTGTGTCATGAAGCCTCTGAAATATAAGGGGCACTCTGATCTCCACTTGTAGTTTTTAGACTAAGAGAAAGCGAAGGTGATGAGTCTGAAAAGAGGGGGCTCTGTGTGGAGATTGGGGGAGGATTAGCTTGATTTGCTCCGTAGCATTCAGTCCTTCTGGTAGATAAAAATAGTATTTTAATATGAGTGTCACCTATTCCTTTTCTTTAGTTAAAACAATTATTTTTCTATTAGATAATGGTTGTGTAAAGAATTAGTTTGGAGTTTGAATTCATTCAATCATTTATTAAATGTATGTTGTCTGCCTACTCTGCCAGGCACTAAAAGTGAGAAAAAGCAGAGGCACCCCCTACTCTCATCAAACATTCTTTTGTTTGAGAGAGCACCTGGAGAGACAGGCAATAAGAAGAAAAATGCCCGTGGTTCTTGTTCTTGAGTAAATCTTAATTTAGTGACATCAGGAATTTAGTTCTAGCTATATCTAATTTTAATGTATGCTTTATTTTCACGGTTGACACATTCATACATACAGTGCCTTTACATTTGGGAATAGGTTGGCATCAATATTTTTATTTTCCCTTATTAGTTCCTTTGTTTCTTTCTGTATATGGCAGCTAATATTTTATCACTTGGTGTTGGTTTGTTTTAAAATTTTGTTCCCCCAAGCCCTGCCCCCTTAGCTGTTACATAGTTTTGATTCCACTACCTGGAAAGTGTTTCCATGCTGGTCATGTAGTTCCATTGCATATCCTGTTCTATGTACTATTTAAATACTACTTAAGGTGATTTTAGATAATTTAAAAATAATTATACATTTATATAGTCAATAAAACAATATGAGTAATATGCTACAGTTATTTTCAGTTGTGACTTCAAAAGCCTACAAGTGTCATGTGCACTTGGGAAAATCATTCCTTATCCTTATCTTCCAGGTTTCACCAGTTTCACCCTTTTCTTTGTGCAGCTGATTTTAAAAAGCTTGCTTCCTTGTATGGTAGCGATAAGTTTGATTTGCCCTATGGGATAAGGACGTCAGGTCAGTAATGTTATTCTTACCTTGCCCTATTGAATATGAGTGGTGTTTGATGTGAACTGCATGTTTATATAAAAATAAGGCCTTTTCATCTTTCTGCTTCATAATGATTTCTAAAGAATATAATTTTGGGATGGGAAGAGGGCATCCATTTTAGTATATAACTCCTTTGGAGGCGGGATAGAATAAGAGGATTAAAAAGGGTAGATTTTTATTGTTGTTGTTAAGACACTGCTTTATACTTTTGTTTTACCACCGTATTGTTAATGAGTCCTGATGCCTTACCTTATTCCAATTAGAATTAGCAGGATAACCCTGTGTGTTAACTTCCTCCCAGACTCCCATTTCACCTCTTTACTTGGGAGTTTTCTTTTATTTCATCAGCAAGTTCTAGCTCCTTGACCGAGGAGCTAGATTAAAAATTTAAAATTTAATCAGTGGCTGTTTTATTTTTGCTAAATTTAGAGAGAGAAATATTCCATCCACTAATAATGAGACACTTTCCCCTCTGCTTGAAACCTGATTGGCTTGCACAACTTTATGTTCTCCGTTTTGGGGAGACCCTAAAAGCCCAGAAGGTAACAAGCCTACAGTTTTCTGACTTAGATTTTGCTTATTGATTGTGTGTGTGTGTGTGTGTGTGTGTGTGTGTGTGTGTGTGTTAAAAGGTATTGAAGAGAAATGGTAATTCAGTAAGGTTAAACTTGCTGCATATTGATTTCTATACTGATTTTAGTTTCAGAATTATCTGATTCTGCTAATTTGGGGATTACTTTTTATGATTGTTTTCCCATTAAGCCCCTTATTTTTCTGGGGTTTTTGGAACGTGTCCTTAGAGCATCGACCATTGTGATGTGTCTGTTACGTAGTGCTGGCTAAATGCAGTTGTATCATGAATCTTCATCTCAGAAGAAATCAAATGTAGCCACACCAGTTGTAATGGCTTTGGGGGACGAGTGGGGTTAAAGGTGGCTTACTATGTACCCACGAAGCCATGATTCCTTTCACTCACAGTACTCCATTTGTTTTCTAGCGGAATATTTTCGACTTGCTCTTTCAAAGCTGCAGAGCTGTGACCTCTTTGATGAGTTTGACAAGTGAGTTCATTTCCTTGCCTCTGTTTGACTTTTAGTTTTAGCTGAAGTGGTTCAAAACATGCACACCGATGTAAAATGTCATCACTTGGGGAAATTCCACAGCATTGGTACGTAACTAAAACATCTAGTAGTTATTTCTTGAATAAACAAACAACACTTGAAATAAACAAACTACAAAATTAGTTTAGAAGCTTTGTAATGTAATTGGCTGGCTCAAACCTTTGCAGAAGTCATGAGATGGGTAATACTAGTGCAAAGTCAGGGCGTTTTTAACCCACATTCTTTTTTTCTAACTTGTTACTGAAGAATTAATTCTCATCCCCTGTTAATCAGCTCACAGCCTCCCTCTGGGGGCTGTTTCCCACACCTTCCTGTACATTTTCTAAACTGTTCATAAGGATCCTTTCTGTTTCATTTGAATATTGGATTTCAGAAGCAGCTCTCTTCCTTTTATTCAGAATCATATCTGAGGTAAGCAGACAGCTTGCTTAGATACACACTTTCTGACTACACATGGTAATTTAGCTTTTAGAAAATTTTGATGTCAAGTTCACCCCCTAGAAATTGAATTGCCCGTTGAATTTATAGAGGTAGACTTATTTCACAAAGTTTTAAGCTACAGAGGGATGATATGGGTAGTCTGTAATGGTCTGACCTCCATTAAAAAGTAGAATGCAGAATTTTCCTTCCTGCACAAGAGAACGGAGGTGCTATTGGGGACGGGGGTGGTACAGAAATGGGTTAGTGGACAGAGGTGTGAAAATGAAATAGAGTTTACATAACAGAGAGGGAGGAACAATGCTAGATTTTGACTGAGTTCATCTCACTCGCCTCTGCTGGGGGCCCAGATTATTGATCTATGGATTGTGTTTTATATGCTGGTTCATTTCAGTTTGTACTAATTATCATTTAAAACGATGCCATCAAACTATCTCAATTTCAGTTTTTGATTGTCTATCAACAACAACCACATATATTCTCCTCTCACCTAAAGTTTAGATAGCTCTCATTTGTAGAATATTTGTGTGTGTGTGCAGCCCTTGGGCATCCGTCTGTGCTTCATGTCAATTCTCTCTCATTTTTACCACCACCCTGAAAAGTATCCTTGATGATCTCCATTTTAACTGGAGAAACTGAGGCTAGGCAGACAACTGTACGTGTTTGTTACACCTGCTAAATGCCCGAGCCAGGATGTGACTTAGATGGCTTTATCTAGTGCCTAGATTTCTGATTTACAAGTGATAATGATCATTCCTCAGACATTTACAGCAAGTATCTGCGGATATTTGAAAAGATTCTTGGCCCTGTGATGTGAACTACCGACAGGAGACTTGAGGGGATGTGAATGAAAGTTTCCTTTCTGCTTTGTTTTTATCTTAGAACTAGACTGTGCTTTATTGAGTTGCTTTCAGAACCTCTCAGGCACGGGTGTTTATCATGTGTGCACTGGGCAGGCTGCTTCCTCTTGCTGACTTGTGCTTGTCACTCTGCCCGCCCCCCCCCCC
>NW_005359757.1:1140774-1156605 GCF_000412655.1 Myotis brandtii
CCAAGAGTGCCCCCTCCTTGCACCTCCAACTCAGGGCAGGTTCTTAGCATCTCCAGTGTTGGGAGGGAGGTGGTTATGGTTGGGAAGGAGAGATTGGAGGTCATGAGATTGTACAAGAGTCCTTCAGTCTGAAGTGGAATAAATGCAGTCAGAGACCAGAGACTCGTCAGGTGGAGAGCGATAGAAAACTTCCTTTTGGATCCCCACAGAGTGGCCTAGCCATGCACTCAGATGCTCAGCATTGCTGAGCTGTTTGCGGGACATGTGCACACCTGTTCCCTAGAGAGACTGTTCTGAAATTTGATAAAGGTGGCTGAGTCAGGAAAAGCCCAAACCTGTAGAGAATTTTTATGAGTTTATTTTTGCCAAGCTGACAACAGATGCCGGGGAGCAAGATCTCAGCTGGTCTGGAGAATGGCGCTCTTGCAGTTTATTGTATACATTACAATCAAAGGAGATTTGTCCTGGCCGGGTAGTGCAGTTAGAGTGTTGTCCCGATATACCAAGGTTGCAGGTTCGATCCCTGGTCAAGGCACATATAAGGATCAACCAATGAATGCGTAGATGATCGGAACAATGGGTTGATGTTTCTCTCTCTCCCTCTCTCTTCTTCCTCCTCTTTCTCTTTCCTTCCCTCCCTCCCTTCCTCTCTTTCTGTCTCTAAAAAAATTAATTTAAAAAAAAAGAATCAAAGGAGATCTAAGGAAGGTGCATGAAATCCATTGGTAGTAGATTAAGGGACAGGAGAAACACATACTTTTGCATTGGTGGGTGCAGGATAGTTAATAATGAACATTTGCGGCACATACAGATGGTATGTAGGGAATAACAGTGAGGATTCTGTGGTCTGGTGCTCTGGTGCTGGTGGTTACGCCTTTGAGGGGTAAGAAAAGAAAGTTACTCTGACATTTCAAAGGTATGTTATCCGGGATGCATAAGAACAGTGGACAGAGCTCACTTGTGAGGACTGACCTTTGCTAAGGAAGCTGTAGGCCTGGGACGGGACTACCTGCTGTGACCTACCCAGTGAGGGATTTGTGATCGGACCATCCTGTGCAGTTACTTTTGGTCACTGGGCTTGTCGGGCCTGCATGTGGCCCCCTGAGCCTGTCAGGCTTATTGCAGAGCCCCCTTTCCGTCCACAGTAAGAATATACCCGTGACACTATTATCTTCTCTTTGCATATTAACTTTTGAGAAGGGTTCGCAAGTAATAAATTTTACCTGTATTGTAAGTAAGTCATTCAGTGTTTGTCTGGAACCCACTGTACAATACAAAGACAGTAACAGGCCAGCCTGGGCCTGAGCAATACGTTTCAAATATATTCCAGAAAGCCAGGTATACTACCCTGCCTACTGCTGCCAAGTCCATTCAGACTGTCCCCTGAGTGACCTACCTATACCATTTCTCCTCTAGACCTTGCAAAACTGCTCTGGAAGAAGGAGGTCTGAGAACAGCCTCTCTTTCTCAGGCAGAGGATTTGGACTCCCCTAGTGGGAGAGTCGTCCCCTATGGCCGACTGTATGCGGAGGCTAGCCCCTGGGGTGTGCGGAGGCAGCCTTGTTGGCCTGGGATTGCTCACTCTTTGTGCTGGGTCTGCAGGCCAGAGAGGAGGGACTGGGGTGTGGAGAGGTGAGAGCCATCTTTTCTCGTGCCTTTTCCTTTGGCTGCTCTCTTCAGCAATATGTGATTCTCCCTCCATCCTCTGCATCCCTTCCAGAAAGGTTCAGGCATTTCTTTTTTGTTGTTGTTTCAAATCTGGATCCTTTGTGATCCCACCAGATATGACCCTAGCTTGGCTTACTTATCTTATTGAGCACGCGTGATGCCCTCAGTTGTGGTAGGTTCCACTGGGAATGGGAGCACACCAAATACCAGTTGCATTTATGAGATAGGAGTTTGTTTTTTCTCACAGTTGTTGCGTAAATGAAGTTGGCAGGTGAGCATTCCAGGGCCAGCCCAGCAGCTGAGCCTCAGGGACCGAGGCTTCTCCATTGTGGCTCTGCATTTCTCTATACAGTTTCCTCTGTAGGGTTTCCTCCTTAGGGTCTACATTCTGGCCATCAGGGAGGAGGGAGGGGGAAGGGCCCACCCCATCAGTAAGGCTGGTCTCCTTCTTTCAGGATTTTTCCCAGAAATCACATAAAATACTTCACTGCATTCCTGTGAGAGCTGCAGCTCTTCCCACCGCCGCATTCTGTGCCATCAGGTGGAAGCCTGAGATGACCCCTGGTGGGATGATCTGTGCCATGGTGATTGGCAAACGCTACAAACACAAACACCACAAACCCCGGCCTCTCTCATCACCCTTCTCCCTCCCAGAGAGAACTGGTTGCTAAACATTTAGGAGCAACCACTGATTATGTCCCATTGGCTAGGAATATAATCGCAAGGCCACACCTAGCTGTAAATACGACTGGGAATTGTAGCCTTTATTCCACCTGGCTGTGTGCCCACCTTAAAAAAACAGAGTCCTATTTTACTGAACAAAGGAAACATGATTATTGAAGGGCAACTAGCAGGCTTCATCAGCATTCTCCACCACTGTCCTCGTCCCACCGGTTTGTGCCTGGGAACCGTCAGGATTCTGAGTCAGTTACCTGGTAACTGGAGAGCAACCTAGCCTAGAGCTGGAAGCAGCCGACGGTGGTTTCTCTCTTGGAGAATTGATACACTGTGCAAACTGTGGAAACATACCGGGGTTGTAAAGCATTCTGAGGTGGCATCTCTTATGAAGGTCTTATTTATGCCATATTTGTAAGGTAATGTTGGTAAAGTAACCCTGAGGCAGAGAGAGCCTTTTTCTAAAGTTAAGACCATGAAGAACTTTGGGCCAGAAATAAAGAGGGGAGAGAACAGGAGTGTGTGTGTTTGGCAAAAAAACAAAAAAAAAAACTGTGTGAAGGAGCCTTGGAGCTGTAACAATTCCATGCTTGTTCTTTGCTCTTAGCTCCTCCCTTCCATAGCCACTCCCCACTTCCCTCCAAAATAACCTCAACAAAACCCGCATCTGTGTGTGTTTTCTCAAAGCTTTTTGTCACCTAGTAATAATTATAATAATTTGCCTCCTTTTAATAATCACCTCTGTTAGAAAGACATTCACATTTTAGAAAATCACCTTTCCCCCTAATATTTTGACTGGAGTTCTCTCTGTTCTATGTGAAAAGATATACATGTGCATTACCCATTTTATTTTATTTAATGAACCTTTTTGGTATGTGTTTGTACCAAAATAAATAAATTAAAATGGGTAATGCACATGTCCTATTGCATGATAGGAGGATGTAATCTTGGGCCTTTTCCTTTATATTCTTTCTGAGTTTCTTTCCCAAGCAATAGCCCAGCAGGTTGGGGTAAGGTCAATATTAAGGCTGCTGACTTGTTTCCTAGCGAATCCTAATTACCTAAGCTAACCTGCCCTTGATGTGTTGTGTGAACGAACGAGCCAGACCCAAAAGCAAAGTGGTGAAGTCATAGAGATGGTCAGAGGCAGGACCAATGGGGATCATCTAGTCCAGTGGTTCTCAACCTTCTGGCCCTTTAAATACAGTTCCTCATGTTGTGACCCAACCATAAAATTATGTTCGTTGCTACTTCATAACTGTAATGTTGCTACTGTTATGAATCGTCATGTAAATATCTGATATGCAGGATGGTCTTAGGCAACCCCTGTGAAAGGGTCGTTCGACCACCAAAGGGGTCGCGACCCACAGGTTGAGAACTGATGATCTAGTCCAACCCCCTCATGTTAAAGATGAGAAATGAGGTCCGGAGAGGTGATATGGAAGTCTGAGGCGAGAGGCCGCCAGCCTGCCACAGATCTCCAGTCCCCGCTTCGCATTCCAATAAGCAGAGAAAAGACTCCACAATCGACTGTCTTCACCTGAGCACCATCCTGAGAGGGAAGGGGAAGAGAATTCTGGAAGAGTTAGTTCTTTTGACATATTCTTTAGGATTTCCAGGGCTCTCCATTGCCCCATTCATTACTTAATGTAGCTTATGCTTTCATCCTTAGCCTCAAACCGTGTTTACCCAGATGGGTTAGCACTTTTACAGGGTTAAACTAAAACATCTCCGGAGTACCCGTGTCAGGTCACTGAAAACACAAATATGTTAAATAGGTTCTCTTTTTCCCCTTGAAGATGCCTGATCTTGATAGACTCTTCTCTGAACAGATACCACAGAACCTGTTTTTTTCCCTCAGCTCTCACCCTGAAGATAAGATCACACAGGCAGAGTCAGTGCGGGAACTGGCCTTCTCCCCAGTGCTGCCTCTGCACCAGCTGATCCTCCTGAGTTTGGGAAAGAAAACAAGTCTCCCAGAAACATTGACAAACCGTATTTTTAATTGAGGTATAATTCACATAACATAAAATGAACCATTTAAAGTGAATAGTTCAGTGGCATTTAGTATATTCACAATGTTGTGCTAACACCACCTAAGTTATTTTAAAACAATTATTAGTGTTTTTTTTTCATGTTCCTTCTTTTATGGATATACTAGAGGCCTGATGCACAAAATTCGTGCAAGGGGCTTGGCCCTAGCAGCTGTGGCAGCTGCCTCAGCCCCAGCTTCGTCTGGAAGGTCCTTTGGCTGTCTGGTCTAATTAGCATATTATGCTTTTATTATTATAGATTAGCTGTCAGACCAGGACTTTGGCAGCAGGGGATTGATAACATGCTAGAAAAGGATAGCTTGAAAACCAGGCTATTGTTTTTATGGTAGTGGGTGAAGGTGGGGGGCATGGAGCCATCTAAATAGAGGGGGTTGGTATTTGTGGGGGGTGAGGGGGTGCACTCACTGCTCTGTGACCTTGGGCCAGTTTTTGAATTTCTGAATCTCGGTTTCATGTAAAAGAGGAAGGGCAGAACTATATGTGTGCATTATACCCATGCCAATTTCAGTAGGAAATAGCTCAGTCAGTGAAACCAGGGAAAGTGGGTGAAGGGTGTGCAGGACTTCTCAGTACTATTTTGCAACCTTCTGTGAGTCTAGAATAATTTCAAAATAGGAAGCTTAAATAGAAGACATATGAAAACATAAGACTTACACATCAATGCTCAAAGCAGCATTATTCATAATAGCCCCAAATGCCCAACAACTGCAGAGCAGGTAAATGAATGTATGTCCATGTAACGGCTATTGTTCAGTCGTGGAAAGGAATGAGGTACTGACTCATGCTGCGACCTGGATAAACCTGGAGAACATTATGAACGACGACGAAAGAAGCCAGTCACAGAAGACCACATGTTATACAATTCCCCTTATGCCAAATAGCCAGAATAGATACAGCTATAGAGACAAAACATAGATAAGTGGTTGACGCACACCTGCTACTGGCTCAGGGTTTCTCTGCGGGGTGATGGATGTTCTGTACTTGATAGTGGTGATTGTTACACAACTTTGTGAAGATGCTAAAACCCACTGAATCTTATTATTTCTAATGGTGAATTTTATGGCATGTGAATTATATTTCAACTAGAGACCCAGTGATGGATTCATGCATATTGAAAGGAAATTAATTCGAAGGTGGCTGGCAGGGCGGGACTGGGTGAGACGAGCCAGACACACCCTGGAGCCAACCTCCCGAGGTCCCTCCCCAGTCGGCCACACCTGGGGCGGCGCCAGGGCTTGAGGGCATCTGCGGAGTGAGCAGGATCCCTCCTGCAGGTGGGGTCCCTCTGCCTGGCCTATGGGGATAGGGCCCAAAGGAACCCAAGGCCTGAGATGATTTCTCAGGCCTTGGGTTCCTTTCTTTATTCTCTAAAGCACAGCTCACACAAGGTGGCCATGTTTTACAAACCTCACGAAAGCTCTGCCGGTGTGGCTCTGTTGGTTGGGCATCATTCAGTGCCAGTTTGATTCCCAGTCAGGGCACATGCCTGGGTTGTGGGCTCCATCCCCAGTGGGAGGCATGCGGAAGGCAGCCAGTTGATGTTTCACTCTCCCACCCATATTTCTCTCTCTCTCCTTTTCTCTTCCTCTCTCTCTAAAAATCAACAAAAATATTTTTTTTAAAAGAAACTTAACTAAAGGTTGGGAATACTTTAAGGGGACTGCATCACAGAAAAGTTGTTCTTAAAATGTGCCCATGTTGCAAGGCCCTGACACTTCCCGGCTGCCTGTGTAGCTTCTAAGCACCAGCTTGCTCCCTGGCCCCCGGGTTTGCTGCTTTCTCCTCGGTGGGAGTACATTCTCCCACAACCAGAGCAGCAGCAGCCCCAAATCACAAAATCTCAGCCCCCACTTAAAAGGCAGGAACTCGCTCCCCACCCCCAGCCACCAGCACCACATTCTGGAAGCATGCCACATCCCGGAAGACTGCTTGAGGCCTGCCTAGGTGGTTACAGAGTAACTAGACACAAACATCTTACCTAACGGAAGCACCTGTGCTAAGTGAGCAGGGCTTCGTGAGCGCTTCCAGGCTGCTCACCAGGCAGAATCCATGATGTCAGTGTCAGCAGAGACTGGTGAGGTTGGTAACGAGCCAGGGCGAGCCCATGGCCTTGTGGACAACTTAAAAAGAAGAAAGCGATTTATTGAGTATTTATTAAAAAGAGCCGGGCTCTGTTAGAGGTATCCACACCTGCATCAAACTTCGGACACCCTGCTGGTTTGCAGGGTTTCTTTCCATGGCAGCACTTTCAGCCGGGAGGGGAGTTTGAGGTGTGGCGGGGGGGAGGAGGCTGTGATTCCTAGCAACCAAGTGAGTCATGTGTGGTGAAGGGCGCGGCAATGACGCAGTCAGCTGTTGTGGAACCATAGATACCCCGCACACATGCTGGAGAAAACGGTCCCGTGCAACAGAATAACAACATTGAACCCCAGTGATTCACGAAAGGGCAGACTGAGGTGAAAGGTTAGGTCACTAGGCCAAGGTCCCAGAGATGCTGTCAGGGGTAGCACAACCAGCAGTCAGGTCTCCAGCTGCAGTACCTTGCACAGTGTTTTGGGATCTTTGGGCTGCAAGTGACAATCTTCCTGAGTAAACGTGATGTTAAAGAAGCAGACCTTTAACTCCCGCATCGCATAGGTATGTGGTTACTGGATCTGCAGGCTTGCGGTTCCTCTGGGGGTGTGGGGTGGGGGGACCTGCTTATGGCTGCACAGACTGGGTTGCATGCTCCTGGGAGTACAGTTCACACATGCAGTACCTGAATGGTGCATTGTACAGCTGGACTGTGGACAGGCTGCACCTCTATGGAGTAGCTGTGGGTGTGGGCACTCCTTTAGTCATATCTGCTGGGGAGTGGCAGCATCTCTGGAGCTCTCTGCCTTTCCCTGTTCGTTGCGAGAAACAGCAGCTGCCCTAACTTGATGTCATTACACAGCGTTATCTGAGCAGGAAGGACGGGGTGGATAAAAGGAAAGGGTTCTGCTCAGTCATTCTCTTGCTGGGAGTAAAATCTTTTCCAGAGCATCCAATAGACTGCCTTATCTCTTACTGCCCAGGGATGGGTCACAGGGCCACCTCTAGACCAACCATCAGCAGGCTCATGAAAGCAGGGCTCGGTGACAAGGCACGAGGGAAAAGGACCAGTGGGAACTGCCATAGGTTGTTGAAGATGGAGTGATGTATGTGAATGCATATGATGCTGCTGGAGGTCGAACGACCCTTTCACAGGGGTCGCCTAAGACCATCCTGCATATCAGATATTTCCATTACGATTCATAACAGTAGCAACATTACAGTTATGAAGTAGCAACGAACATAATTTTATGGTTGGGTCACAACATGAGGATCTGTATTTAAAGGGCCAGAAGGTTGAGAACCACTGCTCTACATGATGATGATGATGTTTCCCTCTGCGTGAGGTAGTGCCTCTCCTGGATCGGCCTGCCCTGATAAGGAACATGCCTCTCACCTGGGGGAGTGTAACCTCTTACCATTGCACTGTCAGCAGCTTTCCAGATTTCCCATGAGCAGGTCCAGGCCCCCTGGAATGAGTTTGTTTTCCAGATGAGCAGTTTGGGGCCTGTGCTCTTCCCTACCTGCTTCCAGGGTGGGGAAAGGAGGAACCGCTCTCTGCTTCTCCAGACTCAAAAGTCAGGAAATGACCGCCACACTTAATGTAACAACCAAACCAATTTCTAAACGCACAGCCTGTGAGTCGGATGCTTTAGGTTGGAGAATACAGAAATAGAAGTGACACCATTCTGGCCTCTAGAGGCTCACATTCACTGCAGCTATTTGTGCATGAAGGCTGTGCTAATTAAATGTGGTGGAGTTACACAGACACCCCAGGGACACGGCAAGCTATTGCTTCACACCTCAGGACTAGGAAGAACGGGAGCCTGGACCAACTGGATGAAACCAAGGAGAGGACGAATCGCTCCTTTAGTCGGATATGGGTATCTGCTGGGAGAGGGAAGCAATGAGCTGCAAGGTGTGTGGTTCAGACCATGCATTGGTATATCACATATTCCCGAGTCATGGCGGCACTGTGAACACCAGCTGTAGATAAGCCATTAATGCCAGCCCTGGTCGGTGTCTCAGTGGGTTGGAGCGCCTTCTATATCACAAAAGGTCCTCGGGTTTGTTTCCAGGTCAGGGCACATACCTACATTGGGGGTTCGATCCCTGGTTGGGCACATACAGGAAGCAACTGATCAATATTTCTCTCTCTCCCCACTTCCCCTTCCTCTCTCTAAAATCAATTTTAAAAAGATACTCTCAAAGGGTAGTCCTAAGGGTACCCCCAAACCATTCCTAGTGTTATATAGGATCCCCAGGAAAATGTGTGGGTCTTTGCAATATCCCTTACCAGGAGGAAAAGTGAAAGAGATTTGCCTGCAGCCCTCCACTCCCCCATTTTGTCTTGGCTGGAAGGTGTGGTGTGGGAGGAGGTGCAGGGCCTTGAGTGGGGATCAGGGGTGGGACGTATTAGTATGACAGGTAGTAGTATTCATTTCGTGGGGCTCTCTGGGCCGCACATGCTCCCGGGCTCCATGACCAGCTGTAACCCGGTCTGAGACGACAGGCAACACTGAAGGGACTCCAGTGAACACGGAGGCTCAGCTGGCCTGTTCGTTGCTGAGCAGTGATTATGTGACTGGCTGTGTGTCTGGAACTGAGCTGAGTTAACCTGTTACTGGTGTCAGCTTCAGATACTAGGTTTGTGGGTCGGAATCCTTTGTTGAGACACCAGGATAAGAACTCTGAGGCCTGGAGTTCTTGTCCTGGCATGTTGGGTATGGAGTCAGGTCAGGCTGGGATCCCGGTGCCAGGATGGAAGCTGTAGCCCCGGGGCCACCTGGCCTTAGGTGGCCTTTGACAGGGAAGTGGCCTCCAGCCTTCATTCAAAGGACAGAGCTAGTCTAGCTACCATAACTGTAGAGAAGCCTCCTCCACCCCCACAGGAAGTTATCTGTCAGCAGCAGAGCTGTTATTTCCATCCTGTCCATTCCTAGCCACTTCCTCCCCATTGCCCCATATGCTTAGCATTCCACTGGGGTGGTGGAGCCAGCTTTAAATTCAGCCTCCACTTTGCATTAAGCTGACCCGGAAGTTATGGCAGGAAAGGCCAGATAAGCCTGTGTGTGGGAACTGCCCCTGCTACAGAGCACTCATGGGGTGGACCTGGTGAGCACGATGGCCATATGCCTGGAGAGGGAAGTGCTCCGTTTGCCAGGGCTCCCAGCTCCTCCACCTGCTGCGCATAAGGTTGCCTTCCTGGAGTTAGGATGAATGTCAGGCGTGCATAGAAAAGCACCTGGAGATGTTACTTTCATAGTTAAAGACAGACGTTTTTAGAAGAAACATCTCTAGAATGCATTGTGACAGGCCCATGGTGGAGGTTTGGGGCAGGTCCTCAAGCCTGTTGGACACGCCCACCAGACCCTCCGCAATACTTGTTTTTGTGACAAAGTAGACACTGATTTGGACATGACTCTTTAACTTTGGGAACTAAGTTTCAAATTAAAATGTAAAAATATTCTTAAAATATGTAGTGTTAAACACATAAAATAGATGAGCTAAATATATTCTCAGTCAAAAAGGTAATCTCATGCATATGGGAATGTGTACCTTGTTTCTTCTTAACCTGACAGGGCCAATGCTTGGCTCTTTGCAGTGGTTCCTGTACTTCCGCATTCTCTGCGTTTAACTGCTCTAAGCATTTGTGCAGTTCTGCTACTCATGAATTTCCTAAGGGCCTGACAGATTCCAGTTCATCTGGTCTGCTGATTTCCTAGTTCTTAGAGGAAATGTTTGTTTGTTTTAATATATTTTATTGATTTCTTACAGAGAGGAAGGGAGAGGGATAGAGAGTTAGAAACATAGATGAGAGAGAAACACCGATCAGCTGCCTCCTGCACACCTCCTACTGGGGATGTGCCCGCAACCAAGGTACATGCCCTTGACCGGAATCGAACCTGGGACCCTTCAGTCCGCAGGCTGACGCTCTATCCACTGAGCCAAACCGGTTAGGGCATAAATGTTTTCTTTATACTTCCATGTCATGAGGGCAGTCTCACCGGTCTTCCCCTCTGTAGCTTTGTCCCCTAGAGGAGAAGGACTCCATCTGTTTTGTCATTTCTCCAGGTCTAGCTGGGTGGTGGTGGGAGCCAGGAGAAAGATGGGCCAGGCTGTTTGCTGAAAGCTGACGGTACACAATACATGCTCCTCAGCTGATCCCAGCCAGCAACAGAAGTCCCGCTTCATGTCCTGCTTTACAGCCCTTCGCCAGGAACAGAGAGTGAATTTTTAGTTTGTATTGGTTAAGCTCCAAGGACCAGTACATGTTTGGAATTTAAGTGAGCATGGGCAGGTAAAGGAAGCTGCACTGTCCTCGTCTGATCCCATCTGTCTGTCTCCACATTTACAAGATACAGCAGGAACCCAGAGCTAGAATCTCAGGGGAATGGGTAATGCTGGTAAAAAATAGTGCCCAACAGCAGATGAGTGGATTAGAAATCTGTGGTACATCTACACAATGGAATACTATGCTGCTGTAAGGAAGGAACTCCTACCATTTGCAACAGCATGGATAGACCTGGAGAGCATTATGCTAAGCGAACTAAGTCAGTTGGAGAAAGATAAATATCACATGATCTCACTCATTTGTGGAATATAATAACATAAACTGATGAACAAAAACAGATCCAGAGACAGAGAAGCATCAATCAGACCATCAAACCTCAAAAGGAAGGCAGAAACGGTGGGGAAAGAGGGAGAGATCAACCAAAGGACTTGTGTACGTGCATATAAGCATTACCAATGGACACAGACACTAGGGGGGTGAGGGCATGAGCGGGGAGGTGGGAGGCAATGGGGGGATAGGACACATATGTAATACCTTAACCGATAAAGAAAAAAAAATCCCAAGGACACAGAAAAAAAATAAAGGACAAAAATGTATACATGGGTAACATAAACACACTTGCATCAGTATTAACATGCAAAATCCTGTGTCAAAGGGGGTTTTTGTGGTTCAAAGATCTGTATCCAAATTCCATCCAAAGTTCTCTATCTCTTTGGAGTATGACTTTGAAATGTTAGTTTTCTGAACCTCTTTCTTTGTTAAATGGAACTGTCAGGCTTACTTATCTCTAAGGGTGGTTATGAGATTCAAATGAGGGAACGTGTATGGGCTGATAAGGGTCAATACTAGTAGCTGCTAATGACGATGCACTTCCTATGCAATGTTATTCTCGAATCTTGTTATTCTCGAAGTCTTTCTATTACATCCTTAGACCTATATATGTCACAGCCGGTTCTTTTTCTACTTGTGCAACAAGTAAAATGTGGCTTTGGGTTTCCGAAAGTATGAATGGGTGTGGGAGTCACTCACTCAGTCACAGATGGCTTAATCTCTCACTTGTCTGTTTGCCCAACAGTGTGCCATGTAAACGGTGCGTGGTGGTTGGTAATGGAGGAGTTTTGAAGAACAAGACGTTAGGAGAAAGAATTGACTCCTATGATGTAATAATAAGGTAAATATATTTCTCAGTTGCTAAACTGGAATTGTTTCAAAAGAACGTGGCTTCCTGCTTGAGTACAGCTGTGTTTTAAAAGGCAGAGGAGTTGCTTTGATATTTTTAAGTACATTACATAACCTTCTCTCTCAGTTGTTGGCTAGAGACTTCAGGTCATTCACTTAGCACATGCTTATTAAGTCCCCTTCATATGCCAGGCAGTCCTGGCCCCAGGGGATACAGCAGTAAATAAATAAGGCTCTCCTTCTCTGTGGAGCATACATTCTAATGAGGGAAGACAAAAGTAATTGAATAAGGAAATACAATAATAAATGCCATACATACAATTAAAAATAGATAGAGAATGATTGAGTGGCTACTTTAAGATGGATGAGCACTTTGAGGAGGAGACATCTAAGCTGGACTGAGTGAACAGTCAGTGCCAGCCACATGGAGCTCAGGGAAAGGCAATGCAAGCAGAGAGAATGTTTACCGCAGGCCCTCGGGAGGATATGATCCTGGGTTTGAGAGAAGTAGTAAGGAAACCAGTGAGGTGGCAGGGCAGCGGGCTGGGGAAGGGGGTGCAATTGGAAGCTAAAGAGGTGGGCAAGGAGCAGGCTATGTAAGCTGGGATTAGTCTTTGTAAACTAGGATGAGAGCTTAGATTTTACTTTAAGAACGACAGGAAATGTTTGAAGATTTTTAAGCAAGAAAGCAATTTGACTTGGTTATCTTTAAGAGTCTGGCAAAGGCCTGCCCAATGGAATGTGAGGGACAAGGGTGGAAATGAAGAGGCCAGGCAGGTTGCTGTTTTCAGGTAGATGATGCGGACTTGGATCAGGGTTGTCTTGGCAGAGGAGTTAAGAGGTTGGATAGATTGAAACATGTTTTAGAGGTAGTGTTATCAGGATTTGTTAATGTATTAGATATGAGCAGAGATGGGAATAAAGGAACCAGGGATACTTCCTCCTAGGTTTTCACCTTAAGAGACTGGCTGGATAGTGGTACCATTTATTGAGTTGGGGAAGACTAGGGTAGGAACAGGCTTAGAGGAGAACCAAGATTTCTGTATGAACATGTTAAGTTTGCAGTGGGCAAGTCCAGTAGGCAGTTGGCTAAACATTTTAAGTCTTGATGAGCTGATAAGCTGTACTGAAACCATGGAGCCGGTGAGATTTCCTGGGGAGAGACTGAGAGAGAAAAGAGGGCCCAGCACTGAGCCTTATGGTGCTCAACAGTTAAGAGGTTGTACAAAGAAAAAGAGTGAGTAGAAGAGATGGAGAAGACCCACCAGTGAGGTAGGAAGAGTCAGGAGATCACAGAAGCCAAGAGAGCACAGTGTTTTAAGACAGAGGGAGGGACCACCATGTCCAAACCTGGTGAGAGGCCAAGCAAGACAAAAACAGAGTTCACCCTGGACAGGCAGCCTCAAGCTCACTGACATTCTTGACAAAGCAGATTGAAGTGTGGGGAAGCCCAATGGGAATGGGTTGAGGAGAAAATGACAGGTGAGAAAGTGGAGAAACCAGTATAGGCAACGCTTAAGGACTTTTGCTCTGAAGCTGAAAAATGAAGTAGCCAGGGATGGTTATAAAATCGAAGGAGGATTTCCTGTGTGGTTTTCTTTTATAAAGATAGGAGATTCTACAGCACACTGGTATACTGATGGAAATGAAGAGGTTGGCGTGGGAAAGAAAGGGGAATGGGGTCCAAAGCACAGGTGTTGTTAGTCATTCATAATGGAAAGGACAACTGGGATTGTGGTTTACAGCTACCAAGAGTCCCAAAGAGGGAGTGGTGGGAAAAGCAGGACATTTTTGTTTCCCTCATTGAAAGGTCAATGGAAGGTCATCACCCTGGAGTAAGTTTGTGTGTGTGTGGGATGGCTGTGAATAGTCTTTTGAAGAGTGGAACCTTCCCATGGGCAGTGCATTGGGATGGCCTGGCAGTGCCTGGGGGTTTTGCTGGGTCACAAACTGCCGAGGGCTTTTGCAAGTGATGTCACCTTATTTTCTGTTTGTTTTTTTTTTTTTTTTTTATCCATTTTGAGGAAGCTGTGAAAAGTTACCCACAAAACAATTTTGAAACACACATTTCTTTACCTATAATTGTCTAAAACAGTGGTTCTCAACCTTCCTAATGTGGCGACCCTTTAATACAGTTCCTCATGTTGTGGTGACCCCCAACCATAAAATTATTTTCGTTGCTACTTCATAACTGTAATTTTGCTACTGTTGTGAATCGTAATGTAAATATCTGACATGCAGGATGTATTTTCATTGTTACAAATTGAACATAATTAAAGCATAGTGATTAATCACAAAAACAGTATGTAATTATATATGTGTTTTCCGATGGTCTTAGGCGACCCCTGTAAAAGGGTCGTTCGACCCCCAAAGGGGTCGCGACCCACAGGTTGAGAACCTCTGGTCTAAAACCTGATCACCTAGAACTACAGCAAGCCCTTGTGGGAAAATGCCCTGGGCACAACATTCCAAAGTCATTTCAGGTGTTAAGACTGTCTTTTTATTACACAGACAGTAGCAAAGGGTAGAAGAGTATTTATTCTCCTAGGGCACACTGTTTAGGAAACAAAGCATTTCTCTTAATAGCATGCCTTCAGAGTGTCTGCATAAATAGTGCATGTCTAACCTTGGCTTTGAGCACACACAAACCCAACCGATTCTATGTGGTTCTTTAGTTAATTCTAGCAATAGACATTCGTTTGGTTGTGGTTAGGTATAAAACAGCAATTTTATATTGTTACTTTATTTCAGAGCATAACAGTTTTGATGGGTCTTCACCTTAAATGTGATTCTTGCCTGTCAGTCACTTAGACACATGCCTACGGGCTACATGACTGTGTCACCTCGGGCAAGTAACTTTCTCTGGACCTCAGGTCTCTTATCTGTATATCCAAGGTGTTTTGTTGGGATGTCTTTCAAGTTCTCGTAGTATTGTGGTTCTTACGTTCCCATGATTTATTTGCCTCCAGTGTCCCTGGAGTAAGACTGAATTACCAGTAACACCACAACCAATTTTCAAATACAACTGCAAGTTTCTGCTTTGATCAAGCAGCTGTTTCATGAAAGGGAATTATTTCCTTGGCCGTTATGTGTGAAAGATTGATTGCCTTATGCCATTAGAGCACTGGACACATGGCAGATGTTTGTCGGACAGATACCTCTGGGAACTGGTGGAAACAGCTCATACTGCACTTGGGTCTACATATCTTGTGTTTTTCTGTCCACAGAATGAATAATGGTCCTGTTTTAGGACATGAAGAGGAAGTTGGGAGAAGAACAACCTTCCGACTTTTTTATCCAGAATCTGTTTTTTCAGATCCCAAACACAATGATCCTAACACCACAGCGATTCTCACTGCTTTTAAGCCGCACGATTTAAAGTGGCTGTGGGAATTGTTGACGGGTGGCAAAATAGTAAGTTGGCAAGATTGATCTCCCTTCTGATTACCTTAATTGTTGTTTTCTGTAACAAAAGACAACCACAATGTTTTATTTTCTATATTCTTGCTTTATTTCAGAACACTAATGGTTTTTGGAAAAAACCAGCCTTAAACCTGATCTATAAACCATATCAAATCAGAATCTTAGATCCTTTCATTATCAGAACAGCAGCTTATGAACTGCTTAATTTCCCAAAAGTGTTTCCCAAAAATCAGGTATGTATTTTTCTTAGTACTTTCAAACTAAGGATCTGGCTGGAGTAGAACAGGGGAATCTTAGGGGTCTCGTCTGAGTCAGTAAAATTAGGTACATGTGTATATTGTCTTCATGTTTTTCTTGCAAGAAGAAGAACCTTTAGTGAAGGTTTCGTTCTGCCCTTGCGGGGGCCCTTCTGGGGTCTCCATCTGCATGCCCAGGTGGCTCATCTCTTGCAACTCTTCTCTGTTC
>NW_005359757.1:1156969-1188666 GCF_000412655.1 Myotis brandtii
GGGCTGAGAGGCAGGCTGTGTTCTGAGCAGCAGGACTAGTTTCAGGACAGTGCATGGCTTTCCGCTAAAAGGAGTGGTCTGAAGCAATCTGCCATAGAAATCCCACAGGAAAACCAGAGGAAAGGCGAGGAAGGACAGTAAGGTAGCCCAGAAATATTTCTGCAGTCACGAAGGAGACATGGGCACTAAATTCTCAGCAAATGGTAGTAACAGCAATATTGACAGTTCTTAAAACTCCCAGTTCTTTAGTTAAGAGAAATCTCATTGACTGTGACTTTTGCAGGCCTGTTTGTTTATAATCTAGAAAACAATGACTAGATCTGTACAGTGGCGGAGATGTTTTTCATTTGAAGCTTGAGTCACTTGTGTACATGCTATCACAGCTAAAGTGAGTGTTTTTCTTTCTCTTTTTGTACTCCCAAAGGGAAAGTCCCAAGAAACACACCTCATGTACCTTTTCTTTAAGCATGAGAAAAACAATTCTAAAGTATTACATGCTAAAAATGAAATAACTTACAAAGAAATATTTTGAAAAGGACATACTTCTCCTCCCTCAATAACTCACATTATCTCCCAAGATTTTTTGCTTTATGTCCTTCTAGGCTTTCCTATGCATTTAAAAACACATACACATTTTGTTTGTTCAATGTAATTGCAATGATACCATAGATAATAATGTTTTGCTATTTCCCCCTCCACCTAATTAATAATTCTTCTATTTAGAGACATTTAGGTTTGTATCTAGCTTCTTCTTCCATAAGTAACATAAAAATGCATGTGCTTAAAGGGGTTTTCTGCACACTTGTATGATTTCTATAGGATAGATGCCTGAAAGTGAAATTCCCAAGTCAAAAAACATAAATGTCTTATGTTTAAACCCCATTTCTTGGTATTGAGAGAAAAGCACAGATTCCTCGTAATTCTGAGGTGAAAAGGTAAGAGATAATTTTCCTAAGAAAGGTACGATCAGGTTTAACCTTTTTAAAAAAAAAAAAAGATTTTTTTTAAATTATTGATTTTTAGAGAAAGGGAGAGAAACATTGGTGTGAGAGCAAAACTTTGATTGGATGCCTCCTGCATGCCCCCTACTGTGGGGGGGGGGGGTCAAACCCTTAACCCATGTATGTGCCCTGACTGGGACTTGAACTAGCAACCTTTTGGTGCACAGGACACCACCAACTGAGCCACACCGGCCAGGGCATTACCTCTTTTACTTTAGGTGGCCTCCTAACTCCAAAAGCAGAGCAAGACCTTGGTTTTACTTAGAGATGGTAGTGGAACTAGTTGTAACTACGTTAAAGTTCTGGTAGGACATGGTGTCCCAGAAGCCAAATGAGGAGAGGACACAGCTGGATTTTAAAGGTCACCTGTGTCAGAGGCCATTCAGAGGTTGAGCACAAACAATAAACCCTGGTTCTGGAAACATGGAGGTCATATGAGTGAAGAATAAGAAAGGAAGAAAACCTGTTTGAAATGGATTAAAGAAAACATGGGACACAGCAACAGAGGCAAATCTCTAATAGGGTTTTGCTAGAAAAGGAAGCAGAAAAATGACTGGAACATAAGATCAAGGATATTTTTGTTTGTTTTTTTAAGATGTTTGCATGGTGAAGGAAATGATTCAGTAAAAGAAAATATTGATGATGAGGGCAGAAAGTGGGTAACTGTAGAAGCAAACTAGTTGAGAGATGTGGTATGGTGCCCTCGTGGAGAAGTTGGCTGTAGGTAGAAACAGGACATCTGATCCCTGTAAGAGAAGTGAATCCTGAAAATCTGGGTAAAGATGAAGGTAGATTTGGAGTTGGGAAGATGATGTAGTTTTTGTGTGATTGATCGTTTTCTTAGAAAAATGAGGATTCAATTGTTGAAGAAGAAAGGAGGTTAGGGCTGTTGGAGCATAGAGAGGTATAAAATTGTCATCTTGGAGAGCAGGAATGGAAATTCACTCGGGGGAACTTTGGTCATAAATGTAACAAGCAACCAGGCAAGTATGATGTTTTCTCATGCCCATTCTGCTGCTTGGGTGTGGCTTTATCCAGGATTAAGATTGTCAGGAGATAAT
This sequence comes from Myotis brandtii, assembly GCF_000412655.1. Lineage (NCBI taxonomy): Eukaryota > Metazoa > Chordata > Mammalia > Chiroptera > Vespertilionidae > Myotis > Myotis brandtii. The sequence goes on from NW_005359757.1 coordinate 1,159,032, forward strand.
ATAGGTTCTGTGGGTGATAGGTGCAGGAGAATTGTCTGTCCCCATAAAGAAATTATTATAACGATGAAGTACTCTAAGGTGTGGTGAAAGGAAGTACATGGCATTAAGAGGTACAAGAGCCAGAAACCGTGATGGATCAGTGAGTTGGGTGACTCCTAGGTTTTAACCCAACCATTAACTTCCTTTTCCAGCACACGATGGTCACCATAGTGCCCGGGGCAAAGAAAAACTTACACAAACGTCTGTCAGGCTTTCTTTGCCTTCTGCTGTTTACTTGATTTTACTGTTTCTTTGATTGTTTTCTTTTCCTCAAAATCATAGTTAATCACATATAATGTCCGTGGGATCTGTGAAAAACATTTAACCAAAAGGAAATCTTGAATTGTTGATAAAACGTTGATATATTTTGTTTATTCCTTTGAAGGCCATCAATTTCGAATGCCAAGATCCTCCTGTCAAACAGCTGTTACAGCACTTTTCTTAGTAGTTGCACATGTGCAGGGGATGTAGAATCTGTTTGTAAATTATTGAGGATCCGGTTGAGACTGTGAGGACACTGTATATATCTGGAATCCTTGTTTTCTAGTCAGGTACTTACTAGTATAGTTTATCACTGCAGTTACTTGGTTAAAGTTAGTTAGCCTTTTCCTAGAACTAGTTGAATTATAAGATTCATAAGATTAGGCCTCCCAAATATGCCTTGGGAACAAATATCTCATTTGGATTTTTAAAGAAAAATTTTCCTTCTTTCCACAGAAACCCAAACACCCTACGACAGGAATTATTGCCATCACCTTGGCCTTTCACATATGTCACGAAGTCCACCTTGCTGGCTTTAGATACAACTTTTCTGACCTCCAGAGTCCTTTGCACTACTATGGGAATGCCACCATGTCCTTGATGAACAAGGTAATAGATTATTTGTTAAAGTCATTGATTTTTTAGAGTTGGAAAGCCTATTTTCTCTCTTCTCACTCTATCATTTTACATAGCGAAGAGCTTTTGAGAGATTGAGGGCTTAATAGGGGTTACAGAGCTACCAAAATCAAGTGCAGCGTTCTCTACTACAGCGATTCCCAATCTGTGGGCCTCAGACCCTTGGGAGAATCTGTTATTGTAAAGTACTGACAACCCATACAGGGACCAAGACTTATCTTAGATACTGTATCCTATTTGCACGATTTAAATATACACATAGCCTACTGTTGGAGATATTACACATTCACCTAAAAGCATTGCCATGTCCATAGTAATAATTTTCATGTATTTTTTTTCCAGTTAAGTAGACAAGGTCTATAACATTTTAACCCCATGAAAGAATCTTTATGGTCAGAAAGGTTGTCATCTTTGACACTAGCTCATGCTTCTCTTGAATTAGGGATCAGTGACAGTAGGTTGGATCCTTCATATTTTTATTTTTATTGACTGGGAGGAGTTTTCTATTTCCCAAATTCTAATTTAGATTAGTGGCACAGCACAAGTGACAGGATTAAAATGTTATCTGTACATTTTTAATACTGAAATATGATTTGCTATAATGTATATGGCTATATCCCATGAAATCCCAGGCCCCTGAAATTATCATCTCCGTGTTATGTCAGGGTAGATCTTGATACTGACTTGTTGTGTCTTCCCCACAACGTGTGACAGAGACTTTAGTTGCCGAGTTAGTTGCTGGGGACAGACTTCAGGCTCACTTCTTCTCAGCCCTAATTTCTCCTGCAGCACACTTGGCATTTTTAGTCCTCTAAAGAACCACACATTAAAACACCTTCCTAAAATTAGGATGCCTGTCATTAGAATAGAACAATTTTCTAAAACCTGCGTTCCTGGTGATGCATTTATTACAATGATCAACCCGTTTGGATTTACAATTTTGGTTTCTAGACTTCCACCACGACTCAGCAGACCAGGAGATGATGTGAGGGAGCCCCTTACCTATGTGCTGGGTTGAGTGGAAAGAGTGGGTTTTAGGGAAAGCTCTGGCATAACAGTGAGCAAAGACAAATAAATTAGAAAGGTTAACCCAAGTCCATGACACTTGTTATACTTGAAGTTTTCATTCAGAAGCTTTTCAGATACAGCACATTCTATTGCTGTTGTTGAGATCGGGATAAACAGTGATTTTAGTTTATTTTTATCTTTTAGAATGCATATCACAACGTGACTGCAGAGCAGCTCTTTTTGAAGGACATTATAGAAAAGAACTTTGTAATCAATTTGACTCAAGATTGATCCTACAGACAGAGAAGATAATGCTGACAGTATTAGTTTTATTTTTATACTGGCAATTTATAGTTTATTTTAAAAAACGTTGGATGTACTTGTCAAGAAATTATGTATATTAAGCCTGTCGCTGCCTGGTGATTTCATAACCACCAGCTTAATTTCTGTAAATATAATTTATGAAAACCAACATATACTGTTACTATGTCCGGGTAAAGTTGTAATTGCATTGTGTTTTTAAAAATATTTTTAGTTTTTTCATTTTAGACTTTTGAAAGGATGTGACTTCCTAATAAGGGGACTTAAGTTGACGGCAACAGATTTGAATGCAAAATGACATATTTGGCTACTATAAAATGGTGGGGAATTGGCATGTGGTTGTGTTTTGATGTGGCAAACTGGAAGCACGCCAGGTCTATATCTGGCTGACTTTAGTGTCTTTTTGTTCTAATTAAGGAACATGAAGTTTAAACCAGCTCTGAATACAGCAGTGTGGATGGTTATAGAAATCGAAGGTCATACTGGTATATTTAGGCTCCCCCCTTGCAATTAAGTAAACCACGATTATGAGTAATTAGGTAGAATGAAGATGGTATTTTTTTGTTTTTAAGTTTGTCTAGACGAGTAAATAACCAAAGAGTGTAATTACTAAAGTCTGGTGACTGCATTATGTTGAAGAAAATTTTTTAAAAAGTTTATACAAAGAAAGCTGAGTAAGACATGCTCAAGGAGAAAATTCTTAAACTTTGTTTTGCCTGGTTTAATTCATTAACTTTTAAAACTTTATTATTTGAAGTAAATTAGGAAAGATGAAAAAGACACAAGTAAATCCGTAGGAAGAGCCAAGGTGTTCTTGGATTTAGATGGTATTTTCATCTCTCATCTTCACATGGAAAGCTCACCTGACTAGGGTACTCCAGTGAAGAATCCTATGGATGCAAAGAAGCCAGTCCTACAACTGTGGTGACCTGGTCTCCCTTTCCAGTTTAATGAATATAACTAACGGCTATGGTGGGGTAGGGTAAGTGGTGAAGGAGAAAGGAAGAGAACAGAAGGTATAAGAATGATGGAATAAAAAGCTATCAGAAGAGGTATGAGTTGAAGAATTAGTACCGTTTTTAAAAAATATATATTTTTATTGATTTCAGAGAGGAAGGGAGAGGGACATAGAAACATCAATGATGAGAGAGAATCATTGATTGGCCGCCTCCTATTGGGACCTCAGCCTGCAACCTGGGCATGTGCCCTGACAGGGAATCGAACCTTCGACCTCCTGGTTCATAGGTTGATGCTCAACCACTGAGCTATGACCGGGCGAGAATTAGTATCTTTTGAATAATTATCACTGGGGACATTGATGTCATTGACAATCAACCTGCCTCTCTAAAGAAAGTGTAGAAAGGGTGGAATAGTAGACCAGAAACAGGAATAAATAAGGTACTTAGAAAGCAGGGTAGGGGAGAAAACTAGTAGTAGATTTAATCCAGATCTAGACATTAAATATGGATGATGTCCTGTTAATAGCATACGTTTGCACTGGACCAATTTCATCTGATTCTTCTAATAACGTTGAGGTGGAAAAGGCAGGAGCCATGCTGAAGTCCCCATGTTCAGTGACCTTTTCCTCCCACTGCACAGCCGGAGGCTGCAGCGGGGCTGCTGGAGTAACTCCGGCTTCAAAAAGGATACTGTGGCTACAGAAAAAATCAAAGTCAAAACCAATGGTGGCATTCCCTAATGTTACTGTGAATAGTATAACATTGGCCATTAAATTTTCTGATGTTCAAATTCAGGAATCTGGCATTTTGTGTAGTATAAGAGAAGGCTATAAACCTGAAGGTGGTTTTAGTTAAGCCAAAAAAAAAAAAATCTGAGCAAGACACATATATACAATTTATTAAAAACACATGAACACATTAAAATCTCACTATTTATACAATCTAAATTCTAGCAACATATACAAATACTGAGTGACTACAGTACATGCCGAGGTAAGAAAAGTACATTCTGGGAGAATTTCACTGACACTTAAGCCATTTTTGTTTCCAATATGTATTTCAATACATGTTTTGTTTCCACCCTTCCCAGTGTCAAAAAAAAAAAAGGAGAGAGAGAGATGAAGAGACTAGCCACAAGTTGGTGTGACTAAATGACCTAAAAAGTACTTTAATAACCATCCAACTCTTCAGATTTTGCAGTTTAGGGACTTCAAGTTCAGAACTGAAAGGCAAAGCAAATAGATAATTTGTTCTTCATTAATTTCTCTTAAAAAGGTCTGGAGAGCATAATCTGTTAGTTCTTTTTAATCATATCACCTGACATGGTGCTTTTATAGCCATCCTGCTCTCCAGGTGACAATGTGGAGTCAAGGCAAGTACCTGAAAGCTTTACCACTTTCCATACAATTAGAGCTGCATTCATATTTAGATGAGCTCACTTTCTGCTCCCTGCTGTGGGAGGAAGGGCAAGTACATACACAACGTCATAATTTCAATTACTGTATAAATCCTCTACTCGAACCATTTCGTCAGCAAACTAAACCCATTGTTCAATGCAAAGTGCAAATAGTGAAACATGAACTTAAATAACTGGACCAGACCCTGCATACAATAGGATCTATTTAGATTTACAGCTTTTAATAAAATATAAGTCAGCATTCACAATATCTTACCTCTAACTGTGCTGGTTCCTAAGATCAAGTAACAGCGAAGTCAGTGTAATTTTACAAAACATGTAATGGCCACACTTGCTGCACCACTGTCTGATTCTATTTTTATAATTGTATTAATAGGAAAAAAATTTAAACCAATAAACCACAGTGACTTAAGTCTTTTACATATTTCAAGCAAAGAATAAAAATTCGAGGACATTTTTGTAAAAAATGGTTACTTTTCACATTTTCAGTTGTTACTTGATTGTCTCCAAAGCTGTATATATATATATCAGACATATAAATGTAGTAAAAAAAACAAACAAAACCCAAACCCCAAAACTCTACTATGAAAACAAACTAAAAGTACAAAACCAGAACAACCCTTTATATCAGGCTCAGCTCTTCATTTTGAAAGTAAAATATATAAAAGTAGTAAAAACTAGATATTTGTAAGAATCATTGGCAATTCAAGGACAGCACAGTGGCATTTTGAATCAAGTCTTAAAACATGCATCATTTAAGAAAACATTTGCTTCTCAAAAAAAAAAAAAAAAAGGTTCCATGGGAAAAGGAGGTGCACACAGTTACACAAAAATAGCAAGCATCTTTGGGAAAACAAAATAGTTATTGAAAACATTTCTCTTAAAGCTTCAAAAAGGTATATGATTCTAGGAAAGGTATATTCTCTCTGTACTAAGGATGAATAAAAAAATAAAGCGATTGGTTTACTCTCTTCCCACCTGAAAGGGGAGGGCTGCATTAATACATGTGGAGGTGCACACAGTTACACAAAAATAGCAAGCATCTTTGGGAAAACAAAATAGTTATTGAAAACATTTCTCTTAAAGCTTCAAAAAGGTATATGATTCTAGGAAAGGTATATTCTCTCTGTACTAAGGATGAATAAAAAAATAAAGCGATTGGTTTACTCTCTTCCCACCTGAAAGGGGAGGGCTGCATTAATACATGTGCTTTACACATTCATATGTTCTAATAAAAGTTCAACACCTGTGCTTTTTGTTTCAAATATTTTGAAACAAAATATGGATTGGGTTTTCAATGAATAAAATTATGCTTCATAGTATGTATGGAAAAGGAAAAGCAAATGAAAATAAAACCAAGATCATACAAGGAGAGGGCGGGAGGCTGTAGAAATAAACAGTTCTATTTGGAAGCAATGTTTTAGATTACTGATATACTTGTGGAAGCAACAAAATGAAGACTGTTCACCTTCAAATTTAGCAAGTTCTGGCAACATCATAATCTGGTGGCCCAGGCCAACAGAAATGAGTAGGACCTGATGGAATGGAAAAGTACATTTCCATTAAGACTACAAATTAAAGTATATAGAAGGGATTTCAAATTTTAATCACATGGGCAGCTTATGTCGTGTTGCCAGTCTAAAGACTTTTAATCATGGTTTTTACATTCTAGACTGATAAACTACAGATGATTTCTATTTCACCCATCTAAACTTAGCTCTGTTCTGGGTAAATGGTAACAAGGTGCCCAGGGGAATAAAAAAAGACACATGAATAGCCACGTGTGAGGATGCTGTAACACCTCTTCCCTACGTGTGAGATAAAGAACTACTCACCTTCTCACACGGATGAGGCACAAACACACTGAGTTTATAGTTTGCTTTGGAAAACTAAAACACTAAAAAAACCCCAAAACATACCTTGAGATTAAAAAAAAAAAATCTACATATTTTAAAAGGGGGCAAATTCTGGTTATCTTTTTTAAAGGTAATTTACAGGACTTCTGAAGAATGATTTTGCCTTTGCTGTGATAAATAGAAATGGGGCATGTTTACAGCGTCTACTTGGAAGCCCTCAACTTTTCACAACCCTCCTAGAAAAAATCCCATTGCAAATAAAGTTGGAGGGGAGGAGTATCTCTTTCATCGCTTTTTTAGAGAGGATCTCTTTTATAGCTTTTTTAAATTGCAAAGTTCCTGTTTCCACAGTGAGAAGTAAACTTAAACACATTAGAGGATCTGAATTCATGAAGTTTGATAGAGCAAGTATAACCCACTGAAAAAACAAAACATTTTACAAACACAAGAACGGGCTGGCCATCAAGGCCCCAGGCGGAATAAGCAGAGACCAGGCCAAGTCATGTACCGCGGGTGTCAAAGCACCTGAGTGTCAAAAAGTGACAGTCACCCTGCTCATTAAATCGGAGTTTCTCACCTGTACTCTTCTTAAGGAAAAATGGATACGTGTGTATGACTGCAATCAAAACAATGATTATGTATCACTAATTATTATTTTTTTAAATCCAGAAAGGAATACAGGAATAGAAGAGGAGGAAATCATGATAGTACCCACCTTCACACAAAGCAGAATTTCAAGCCATTAGACATTTCAAGAACAGTACCATGCATTATTACCAGTCAGGCTTACAAAGCCTTATTGAGTTCATCAAATGTACCTGCAGCACTGGTAATAAATACTTACTTTCAGTGATTTTTAATTTCTTTGAAGTGCATAGTAGGGAGCTTTTTCTGTATTAAAAAATAGTGTTTTACAGTAGTAACAAACAGGATGTTCGAAATTTAACAGGCAAGCAGTAACTGCTACAACAACACTTCTAAAGCAAGATGGCAAGATTAGTAGTTTCCTGTACCTCGGTCATCACACGTCCCCCACTACATCCGTGACAGATATGTAATACATTCTATATATTACTACCACTAATAGGGAAAAAAAAAGGCCATGTGCTTTAAAACGATGCTTTGTAAAAAGCAGCATCACCTTCAAAGGATTTCTTTAAAAACATCACTGTCACCATCCCTCCCTGTTCCTGACACCTCCTGTGTGCTCTGTGGCACCTGGTACACCAATTCCTCTGGGGCATTTGGACCTGGCTTCCCACCTTTTGGGGTGTCATACTGGGCCCGGGCTGAGGAGCAGCTGTCAGTCCTGGCGAGAAGAGTGTTGTATGTTCCCACTAGAGGAGGAGGCTGGTTCCCTGTAGCTTTGAAAGTGGACGTTGAGGGTAGACCAACTGAAGCTGGGGTGTGCCCCGAGATATCCATGACAATGGGGGTTGCATACTCAGGCCCCGTAATTGGGAGTGGTTCGGCATAGGCGTGGTACACTTCTTGCATCGGGGAGTTGTAAGGATCTAGGTCAGCATAGCCTGTTTCTTTTCCTTCTTCTGGTTTGAAGGTCGACCTCTGATGAAGTGTGCCAACAATTCCTCCCACAAGCGGCTGGGCATACTCTGTGAGTATCACAAAGGACAACAGAAACGTTACCTCATTGATATGGGCCTCATATAATTTAGGGTGCAAGCTACAGACTTACACCAAAGCAAAAACTTCTCCATGGAACTTTTGTTGCTATCAACACAGACCCTGTAAGGACCAACTTCAAAAATTAAAATTAAAGATGTTATCTTGTGTATCATGGTAATAAGTTAATATGCCAGAACACCTCACTGTTCATGTTATTTTGCATCAAGAGTGTTTGTATATGTTCTTAAGATACATACAGTCTTTCACTCGAAAAGAAATTTTCCATTGTTGGAATAGTATTAGAATATAATTTCAGTTGTTTTTTCCCCCAAATATGAGGAAATGTTTACAATAAGTACAGGCCAGGTTAATGTGATAAATGCTGTCTCACTATATCTTTTTTTTTTTTTTTACAAATAATTCTGTTATTTATTTTGAATAAAAAGTTGGCCGCGATAACAATACTAGTGGCTCTGCGTACAAAACACAACACATTTGAGATTATTTCATCACATTTTTACAAAACTGCCGTTATGTACCGCACTTGATATTCACAGCAACTTTATTAGACTCTAAGGCAGGGGTGGGCAAACTTTTTGACTCGAGGGCCACAATGGGTTCTTAAACTGGACCGGAGGGCTGGAACAAAAGCATGGATGGAGTGTTTGTGTGAACTAATATAAATTCAAAGTAAACATCATTACATAAAAGGGTACGGTCTTTTTTTTTTTAGTTTTATTCATTTCAAACGGGCCAAATCCGGCCCTTGGGCCGTAGTTTGCCTACGGCTGCTCTAAGGACTAGAATCAGATGAGCAACAGGAGAAACAAAAATGGAGAAAAGCTAAAAACCAGTGGTGTTTCCTTAGCTAGAGAGCTGGCCGGCAGCTGACTGGTAAGGACAGAGGGTCTGTTACACCTTCTTTAGTAATAACAGGGCTACACATTGACAAACACCCTCCAAGATTTCTATTACATTTTCTCTATAACCTGCCCCACTTCAAACTTCCCCAGAAACCTCCTCCCTAATCCTATCTAATAAAAGAGAAACATGGTAATTAGCGTACGACCGCTACCCTTCCCACTGGCTAATCAGGGTGATATGCAAATTAACTGCCAACAAAGATGGCGGTTAATTTGCATATGTAGGCGCAATGCTGGGAGGTGAAAGGGGAAGAAGCCGCCTGCCACAGGTGATTGGAAACCCAAGTGGCAGCTAAGAGCCGGGTGGCAAGGCAAAAGTGGCCCTGGGCTCAAACGGAAGGAGGCGATGGTGGGGCCCCGCCCCCTGTGCGGCCAGGCCATTGGCATGGAGATCAGGCGGAACATGGGGATGACAGGGTCCCCCACCCCGTGTGCAGCCTGCTCCATGCACGGCCAGGCCATCGGCAGGCAGCTCAGGCTGAAGGAGGGGATGGTAGGGGCCCCCGCCCCGTGTGCAGCCCGCTCTGTGTGCAGCCAGGCCATCGGCTCAGAGCTCAGGTGGAAAGCGGCAAAGGCGGGGTCCCCGCCCCGTGTGCAGCCCGCTCCATGTGCGGCCAGGCCATCGGCGCGGATGTCAGGCTAAACAAGGGGATGGCAGGGTCCCCGCCCCATGTGCAGCCCGCTCCGTGTATGGCCAGGCCATCCACGCGGAGCTCAGGTGGAAAGCGGCGAAGGCGGGGTCCCCGCCCCGTGTGCAGCCGGCTCCATGTGCAGCCAGGCCATCGGGGCCGAGCTCAGGCTGAACAAGGGGATGGCAGGGCCCCCGCCCCGTGTGCAGCCCGCTCTGTGTTCAGCCCTTCCTGAGTGCAGCCCCAGCCATCCGCAGGGCTCAGAGGGAACATGGCAATGGCGTTGGCCCCGCCCCCTGTGCGCCCAGGCCATGGGAGTTGGGCTCAGGAGGCTCCACCAGCAAAGCAGGACTGTGGATTGGGAATGGGCACAAGGCAGACCTCCTGGTCCTTCCCCTCAGCCAGCAGGCTCCTATCAATCTTCAGTTTCTACTGAAAGGAATGTGGCGCCTCCACTGCCTGAGTTGAGAGGTTCCACCAGAGCAATAACAGCTGGACCAGTGCAAGGATGGAGGGAGGGAGGGAGGGGAAGGAGCAAGGGGGAAGCCCTGGTTCCCTGCTCCTCCTCTCTCAGGCATGGCCCTTGCTGCTGTTACAATAAAAGGAGTTGTGTTTTTCTAACTTTGTCTGGGTAAAGGAAACAAGTGTCTGTTGACTTCTGATCTTACTCTCTGAGCTTCCAGTTAATCCCTCTGGATGCATCATATCCGACCTCCAAAGGATCCGAGGGGCAGGATCAACCTTCGTTCCACAGTTGAGGAAACTGACCAATAAACACATGTGTCTCATGCCTCAGTGTCAACTCCCACAGAAATCTCTGGGTAATGACTCAGATTCTATATCTAAGGATATACTTTATTCTGTTTTCATGTTTAATTCAGCCCCAGGAATCAAATAATACAATAAAGAATAAAATGTGTTCAGAGGGCTCAGCATTGTATTCCCAGGGCCTTTGGTCCCACACAAACCGAAAAGCTCAGTTATCCTGAGATGAAAGGAAAGGAAAGAGAAACGTGAAAGGTTTCCCAGCTCAGTCACAGAGACATCTCATAACCACATATTAAGGACACGGCATTAACTTAGGGCTGGAAAGGACACAAATGGAATAGAATATGGAGCCACTTGGAGTGAGCAGGCCAGCAGGGGGGCAGTTGGGGGCAAGCAGGCCAGCAGGGGCTGGGAGCAGTTAGGGGCAAGCAGGCCAGCACAGGGGGTAGTTGGGGTGAGCACACTGGTACAGGGGGCAGTTGGGGCTGATCAGGCTGGCGGGGGGGGGCATTTGGGGGCGAGTAGGCTGGCGGCAGGAGGAAGTTGGGGGCAAGCAGGCTGGCAGGCAGAGTGGTTAGGGGCAATCAGGCAGGCAGGCAGGTGAGTGGTTAGGAGCCAGCAGTCCCAGATTGTGAGAGGGATGTCCGAATGCCAGTTTAGGCTCGATCCCTGTAAACCAGCAGTAGGACATCCTTCCAGGGGTCCCAGATTGGAGAGGGTGCAGGCCGGGCTGAGGGACACTCCCCCCAGCCCCCGAGTGCACAAATTTTTGTGCACCGGGCCACTAGTATGACATAAAAGCTCAGGACACTGGTGCATTATGTTCAGGAAAGGAAGGCTGAATGGTGCTGAGGATATGCACGGTCTGGTTCAGCCCAAGAAGCTCAGTTCAAACCCAAGAAAGAAGTCGACCCTCTTTAGTCATGAGGTTCTTTGCAGTTTTGAACACTCTGGGAAAAGTGAACCATGCTCCATCTTAAAGGGGCAGGAAGTTCCTCACTCACTCTACATACCACGAGCACCTTCCTTCCTGTGCAAGGCACTTACTTGCCCTTTGGTGCTGCTGGAGGTACCAAGACAGAACAGACAGTTCCTGCCCTTGAGGAGCTTACAATCTAATAATGAACACTATGTACATATGTGCAATTGAGAAAAGCAGCCATTTTTCTGGATGGTGGGATATTCCAAGCAAAATGTGTTGTTATTCTTTTTTAAAATATATTTTTATTAATTTCAGAGAAGAAGGGAAAGGGAGAGAGAGAAATATCAAGGATGAGAGAGAATCATTGATTGGTTGCCTCCTGCACACCCCCTACTGGGAATCGAGCCTGCAACCTGGGCACATGCACTTGACCGGAATCGAACCCGGGACCCTTCAGTCCACAGGCCGACCCTCTATCCACTGAGCCAAACCAGCTAGTGCTGTTATTCTTAAAGTTATCATTTAAACACGAAGCCTTATCGCACTACCTAATGAGATGGCAAACATTTTTTTTAAATCTTCCTTTTATAACCTTAAGTTTTTAGATGCCTGTTCTTTTTATTTCAAAAAATGTAATATGTAAACATACAAAAATTCAAAGTGGAACACAAAGATGCACAGGCATTGGGTAAACAAACTACATATCAGTACACACAACACAGACTTATTTTCTATACCAGTGATGGCGAACCTTTTGAGCTCGGTGTGTCAGCATTTTGAAAAACCCTAACTTAACTCTGGTGCCGTGTCACATATAGAAATTTTTTGATATTTGCAACCATAGTGAAACAAAGACTTATATTTTTGATATTTTATATATTTAAATGCCATTTAACGAAGAAAAATCAACCAAAAAAATGAGTTCGTGTGTCACCTGACACGTGTGTCATAGGTTCGCCATCACTGTTCTATACAGTGTTATTTTTGTATAAACAAGTTTGATATTCCCTTTCCTTTATACATTAAAGTACAAATCTAAGTCAGTTTTGAAAAGACTTAACTGATTTTTATATTCTATCTAATACCAAAACCAAAACCAAATACCCTAAACCCTCTCAGTCTGTTAGCCAAGTGACAAACTGATGAAGTCTGAAATGCCTCAAGGCCACCACAGCCTCTTACATCCTCTAATGTGACTACTTTGCAGGATCTTCCTGTGAAAATAACAGGATTTCATGATGGCGAAGTAAGCAATTCTTTACCTTATAAATACATATAAGATTCAGAGTTCTGAAATGTAACTCTCTCAACCCACTTACAGTATTTCAACCAGACAGCCTACACCCCTGCTTTGTCGGCACGAGAGTTCCACCTGTCCCTTTTCAACTCCCCCCAAGCCTGGAATGAATGGACAGACACCGTGTTGGCAACCCCGTAGTACTGCTCTAACTAAACTCACTCCCTAGGACCTCAGGTGGGGTGGTAAGTCTCCCCACCAGAGTAAAGTTATAACTCAGAGAAAAGGCAAGCTACGAAAAGCAGAGCCACCCAAACTGGATAAAGACTGGGGGAGAAATATTCATACACCAAAAGGAGTAACTTACCTTTAAGCAATTTCCCTGTTAAATTTGTTAATTTCACACCAAGTTTTCAGAAACAGCCCTGTCTTAAAACAAACTATCTGCACGTGGGAGGCCACAGCCCATCGACCAGCTAACAGTCCTCACACTGATGGACTGCAGTGCCCTGGGAACAAGCTCACAATCTCCCGAACACTCGTCTGTTTCATCGGGTGCTGAGGCTACAGTACTTGAGATCACTGGAAGCAACTCTACATCTGTAAGTCTGACTTCACTAAAGAACAGTCAAATTTCACGTGCTTTATAATCAGTTTGAATAGCGGAGATCATGTTAGCAGATGTGAAGACCTTAACTCCAAAAGCCCCTTTTAGCTTCAAGAAAGAACAGGCAAAGTTTAAAACTCTGAGACTTGAAACATAGTCTAAAACCATGGTTAAAGCTGCCAATGGATACTTCCACTAAAAACTAAAATGAAAACCACGTGAGTGGGTTAGACCCTTGAGGGGAAGGTGACTCTGGACACACTGCATTGCTAATCCACCAATACACAGAAGGGCGGCTTAAGCGCTTCCAGATACATTCACAACGAATGACCAAGCCAGGCAGAGGCTCGAAGCTGCCCATGCTGGGCTAACTATAAAGAGATTCATTTGTCTTACTGTTTGTGCTGCCCAATCTCTTAACAAGAAAAAAGGGCAGAATGTATCTTTCCTTTAAAAAATTTAGGCTGCCTGGCCTGGCGGATGTGGCCCAGTTGGTTGAGTGTCATCCCATACACCAAAAGGTTGCTGGTTTGATTCCCAGTCAGAGCACATGCCCCAGTTGTGGGTTCGATCCCCAGAGGGGGTGTGTGAGAAAGGCAATGGATCATTCCTCTCTCTCTCTCCCTCTCTCTAAAAATGTAGGCCTCTGACTCTGAATATAACCCATTCAGTTTAACTTTAACCAGAATTTTTGCTTGTCAAGAATAATATTTGGGCCCTGGCCGGGTAACTCGGTTGGTGCACCATCCCTTACACCAAAACATTACACATTTGATTCCCTCCTGCTCTTCTTTTAATATTCTTATATACTCAATAAAACCAAATAGATTTCCAGTTAAAGAGACAAAAAATGCCCATAGTTTTTAGAAATGAATGGCTCAGCTTTACAGATCTAACATCTGAGGCACAGAAATGACTCTCTCAAGGTAATCTTTAAGGAAGTGGTCTACTTTGGAAAACAGCTCATCTCTCACGCATGAAAAAGATAAAAGACATTTTAAATCCCAAAGCGCCTCACAGCAAGCAGAGCAGCTCCTCCCTCTGCCTGGGGCTGAAGGCTCCAGGAGTTACCTGCAGAGTCCGTTTGCAGCATTGTGGTGACCTCTCTCGCACTCAGGTGATTGACTTCACTGCTGCTGTAGCGAACGGGGGTTTCCTCGTGCTCCACGGATTTGGCCGGGAGAAACTGCTTCATTCCTTTCCACCAACCTTCATTGTAGCGGTAAGCAAAAGAGACCATTAAAGAAAAAACTGTTTCTAAAATCGTAACAGTATATTAATAGAAATCCTGTTGTATTTAACATGTCTATAACAAATAAATGTCTATACAAACTAGCCTTTATGTTCAAGCGTCTTTTTTTTTATTGTGGTAAAATATAAAAAACATAAAATTTGTCACCTTCACCACTTTTAAGTATACAGCTCAGTGTTATTAAATACATTCACACTGTTGTGCAAACATTACCACCATCCATCTCTGTATCTTGTACAACTGGAACTCCATACCTATTAAACAGTAACTCCCTAAGTCTCCTCACTCTTGGATACTGGCAACCACCATTCTACTTCCCCTGTTGAGGATTTTAACTATTCTAAGTACCACACATGAGTGGAATCATACAGTATTTGTTTTTTTGTGTGTGACTGGCTTATTTCTCTTAGCATAAGGTCTTTAAGGTTCATCCATGTTGTAGCGTAATACAGAATTTCCTTTTTAAGGATGAATAATATTCCACTGCATGTATATATGTTACAGATCCATTCATCAGTCGATGTTTTTACATTTTAACTGTTGTGAATAACACTGCTAATGAATATGGGTGTAGAAATATTTCTTCAAGACCCTGCTTTTAATTATTTTGGGTATATACCCATAAGTGGAATTGCTGAATCATATGGTAATTCCATTGTTAATATTTTGAGGAACTACCATATTGTTTTCCACAGCAGCTGTAACATTTTAGCCAACAGTGCACAAGGGTTCCAATTTCTCCACCTCTTCACCAACACTTGTTTTTTTTGATAGGCACCTTCTTAATGGGTGTGAGGTGGTATCTTACTGTAGTTTTGATTTTCATTTCCCTATAGATTAGTGATGTTGAGCATCTTTCCATGTGTTTATTGGCCAACTGTAGATATTCTTTGGAAAAATGCACATTCAAGTCCTTTGCCCATTTTTGAATCAAGTTGTTTATACGTTGTGGAGTTTTACAAATATCCTACATATTCTAAATATTAATTCCTCATCAGATATATGATTTGCAAATGTTTTCTCCCATACTATGGGTTGCCTTTTTACTCTGTGGATAGTGCCTTTTGATGCACAAAATTTAAAATTTTTCATGAAGTTCAATTTGTCTAGTTTTTCTTTTATCTGGGCATTGTGTGTCATATCAAAGAAATCACTGCCAAATCCAATGTCATGAAGCTTTTGTCTTAGGTTTTCTTCTAATAAGAATTTTATTGTTTTAGGTCTTATGTTTTGGTCCTTGATCCATTTTGAGTTGACTTTAGTAAATGGTGTTAGGTTAGGGTGCAACTTCATTCTTTTGCATGTGGATATCCAGTTTTCCCAGCACCATTTGTTAAAAAGACTGTCTCCTTTCTCCAATGAATGGTTTGTACACCCTTGTCAAAATCATTTGTCCATATTTGTAAGGCCTTATTTCTGGGTTTTCTATTCTATTCCGTTGGTCTATTATGTCTCTCTTTATGCCTATACCACACTATTTTGACTGCCTTGTAATTAAGTTTTGGAATCAGAAAGTGTGAGTCTTCCAGTTTTGTTCTTTTCCAAGACCATTTTGTCTATTAGGTGTCCCTGAATTTTAGGATGGATTTTTCTATTTCTGCAAAAAATATCACTGAGATTTTGATGGAGATTCCTAATGAATCTGTAAATTGCTTTGGGTAGTACTAAATATTAACAATATTAAGTCTTTTAACCCCTGAACATAGGATGTTTCCGTTTCTTTTAAAATTTCTTTTAGCAATGTTTTCATTGTATAAGTCTTTTACTTTCTTGGTTAAGTTAATCCCAAAGTATTTTACTCTTTTTGATGCTATTATAAATGGAATTGTTTTTATAATTTCCTTTTCAGATTATTGATTATTCGTGTATAGAAGTGCAACTGATTTTTGTGTTGACTTTGTATCCTATCACTTTGCTGAATGCATTTATTAGTTCTAACAGCTTTTTCTGTGTGTGGAATCTTTAAGGTTTAACTCTTCTTCAAATGTTTGGTAGAATTTACCAATGAAGCCATCAGGTCCAGGACTTTTGTCTGTTGGGAAATTTTTTATTACTAACTCAATCCCTTTACTAGTTAAAGGTCTATTCAGATTTTCTATTTCTTCATGATTTAGTCTTAGTAAGTTTTATGTCTCTAAGAATTTATCCATTTCATCTAGGTTATTCAATTTTTTGGTGTACAATTGTTCATAGTATTAATAATCCTTTGTGTTTTCATAGAATTGATAATGTTCCCAGTTTCATTTCTGGTTTTTCAATCTTCTCTCCTTTTTTCTAAGTCCATCTAGCTAAAGGTTTGTAACTTTTGTTGATATTCTTAAAGAATCAACTTTTTATTTCATTGATTTTTCTCTATTGTCTTTCTATTCTCTATTTTCTTTATCTCTGCTCTAATCTTTATTTCCTTTCTTATGGTAGCTTTGGGTTTAGTTTGTTCTTCTTTTTCTAATTCCTTAAGTTTTTCAAGATTATTTTTTGCTTTGATAGGATATATAGTGTAAAGCAGAATATGGTAGGAATCTCTATCAAAAGCATATACAGAAGCAGAGCACTGGTCAAATATAGTTTGTCTGTGGTAGGGGTGGTTTAAAATGTTTTTTTTTTAAATACTTTCCAAGATCTACCCTAGCAGCACCTAATTAGCTCCCACCACTGCTCTTGTCTACCCTGGTCACAGTGGTGAACCCTTTTGGCTCCTAACAGCTGTTTTGGTAGTGAGACAGGGAAGTGGGGGACCCAGAGGGGACCCCTGGTGTAACTTGCAGCAATATGCCACCTACCATACAGAGTTGGAATTCAGAAGATGACAACTTATCACAGCAGACATGGCAGACTTCAGGATTCCTAAACTGCTGGACTCCACTTAAATACCCAGAGCAGAGTGACAAACACATACTTTTACTAGGACCAAACCCCTCTGCCTCTTACAGTGTTCACATAGGCCTCAAAGAAAGCTGGTCTCCTCCAGATGAAAGTTTTCCAGGAGAAAAATAATTCCTTTCCATTTCATTACTTATTGACTAGAAGAGATCTGACAGGAGAGTAAAAATGATCAGAAGGAATGCCAGCTTCCTAACAGTGCTGGGAAATTTCAGTGGGCCTGAAAACACTCCTTTCCCTGCTGCCATCTGGAGGGGAGGGACTTCCCGCTGACGGAAAAAGATGTAAAGTCATGAGTTACCTGCCCGGTCCCAGTAAGGTAAATCATAGGTGCCTTCAGTTTTTTTCTTTCTGGAAAAATACAGGAAAAGAAAGTGAGCAAATAGAATGATTTCACTAGTAAGACAGCTCTGAAACTGCAGGATAAACACCAAAGTTAATAATTAGTCAAGAGTACACATTCCCACTTGCTGATCTACCCAAGGGAGGCCTCTATTTCATTTGACTTTGTCGAGGCTCATAAATTCTGGATTCTCAATAAACATTAACTGCCTCCTGGGACAGTTATCTGGCTACTCAAATATTTCAAAATGAATATAGAAATAAAAAAAGTCCAGTCTGTAGATAAAAAGACTGAATTAAATCAAAGACCCAAACATGACATGTGGGTTTTTATGGGAAATCATGTCAGGTTTGATTTGGTTTTAAATACAAACTTCACGGAACAACAATAAAAAAAAATCTAACATTTTCTCCTGCATTGTTATATTTCCAATTTTCTCCGTTTCTTCTATGGTCCTTTGTCTCAGAGAAGTTCTAAGAGTCATATACCCTTCATTGTATAGACTGAATTCCCCCTACTGTCCTAGGATAAGTCAACTCTGGCACAAAGTGACAAATGGCTGAGGGAAGAAAAGGCTTCTCCAGGCCTGGGAGGTGAGAGCCACGGGTACAACAGAGACGACTCTGCCCAGTCCACCCTCAGAACGCTGACATATCCTCCCCAGGAGAAGTCTCTCATCCCTCAGCTAAGAATTACTATCTACCAGGAGCCTTTTACAAAGGACAGTTTCTGATTCAAGCATGTAAATCTAATTAATGTTATGCTTTGCAAGCTAGAGAGAAAGTAGACATGTTCTAGTGCATATAAGAGGACAAGGTGGTTATGTGATTGCTCAAGATCACAAATGGGGCTTTACCAAAGAGCCCAAGCTACATCGACATGCACTTCCTACTTGGAAACATTCTTCTCCAGTATTAGATTATATTTTTATTATTGATATTAAAAACTTCTCTATAATTAGTTATTTCTCCTTGAAAATCCTCTACCATAAGAATTCTAAATAAAAGGAAATCAATAACCTTTCCTAAATGAAAGTTAGAAACTCTGCACAGGTAGGACAATTAATTGAATGTTATAATTATTACCAAGGCTGTACTATAAGACTTTGTAGACTCTCAAGTGACAAAGCTTCAGGTTATTTATTCATTACATGTCAAGTGCTTAGAACAGTGCTTGGCACGGGTTAAGGTTTCAATAAATTGCAGCTGTTTTTATTATTCTCCTCCTCACTATTTTCCACAGCCCTTTAATAGCATCTCCGCCTTTACTCCTTGTCGTGAAGCTGGTCATCAGCAATTTCAATGACCACGCTTAGAAGTGACTTCAGTTCTGCAGCTCAGACCTTTGGTCCTGAACAGATGTGTATTCCATCTGCCTCTTGGGAGTCTGAATGTCCACAGGATTCTTTAAACACCATCCCAAACTGATTCAAGACTTGCTTCCTCTCAACGATTCTACTCTTCCATCCTCACTCCCTCAGAGCTGTGCTCTGACCACAGAGGATTATACTTTATTGATGGTACGTTCAGAGGCCGCAGTGTTTAGGAGCATGGGCTCTGCAGCCAGGTCCAAAACTCCGCTCTGCCATGTGCCGGCCAGGTGAACCTGGGCAAGTTATTTATGCTCCCTTCTCACTTTCTTCTTCTGTAAAATGGGATTTATAACAGTACCCTTTTGATAGGATGTTTTAAGGCTTGGTTAAAAAATGTAAAGCATTTAGAGCAGTGGTTCTCAACCTTGGCTGCACATTAGAATCACCTGGGAATCTTTTTAAAATCCTGATTTCTGGGCCTCATCCTCTGGAAATTCTGTTTCTTTGTTACTAATGTTGTGGCCCCACCCCATAACAAAGAAACAGAATTTCCAGAGGATGAGGCCCAGAAATCAAATGCTTAAAATAATTTTCTATAAAATTAGCTGTTGCTGCTATTCTCATCATTACTACTGTTGCTGTCCAGTTCCCTGAAAGCAACATGAATTTCCTTTCCTATATGTCCCTAAAGTCCTTTTCCCTCCTCCTTTCCCTACTGCTCTCATACTAACTTACTGGGTCTCTGCTCAGACAACCTCCCCAACACCATGAATCTGGGATCCACTGGGATCCATGTTGGT
This sequence comes from Myotis brandtii, assembly GCF_000412655.1. NCBI lineage: Eukaryota > Metazoa > Chordata > Mammalia > Chiroptera > Vespertilionidae > Myotis > Myotis brandtii. The sequence goes on from NW_005359757.1 coordinate 1,178,828, forward strand.
ACCATAGCCGCAAGTTTTCTGCACTGTATCCTCTCCCATTGTGTAAACTTTGGCGTTCATCACTGACCTCCTACCACAAGGCTCAATACTTGGCACAGGGTAGAAACTCAAACATTGACTGACGGAACAAAAGAAGTCACTCCCTTGCTCCACCAAACCTGCCCTCCTGCTATTACCTCATCTCATGGAATCCCTACTGATCTAATTACACGAGCCAGAAACTTCAGATCATCCTAGATCCCTCCTACTTCCTCACCATGACAGCCAGTCATGCATCCCATCAATGCCACTGGGACATCTCTCCCTCTCATGTCTCTTTTTTCTAAAATTGCTATGTTCCCGCCAGGCCTCAGCAATTTCCTACTTCATCTTTCTGCCTCTTCTAGGCTCTCCCCTTCAATCCACTCTGCAAAACAACTGCCACTACCTTTGTCTAATCATCTGCTTAATACACTCCAATGATTTCCCCATCTAGAGAATGCAATCCAGATTTCTCTCTCGCTGATCCTGGTCCAGGCTGCACTTCTAGGTTCTTTCTCAGTTCTCGCCCAGGCCAACCCGAGCGATGACTCGCTATGCTGCCCACATCCCACATCTTCGTGCCCTTGCTAAAGCAGTTCTCTCAGTCTGGGCATTCTCTATCTTCCACAATCTAGCCAAATCCAAGTCTTTCTTTTCACTAAAACATGCTAATCTTAAGAATTTCAGAAAACTCTCATGGTCCTTGCATTTGTGTCCTCCGGCACTTCATAAGTAACTCATCAAACTTCATTATAGTTCCTCATTTTGTGCCAGTCAATCCTTGCTAACACCTTGGAGATAGTAATTATGTTTCATTCTTTCAGTAAATATTACTAAGCACCTACTATGTGTTAGACATTTTTCTTATTAATCTGTATATTCCAGTGTGCATTGCAAAACTTGATACAATAAGGGTACTCAGTAACTGACTGTAACTGAACATACTCATTTTTTATGGGAATATAGAAGAAACATGTATTTTTATTTTAATGACTGTCTTAACTCTCTCTCTCTAAAAGATAAATTATAGTTCATCTTCTGTATTTAGTTTCTATTTCTCATTTGAAAACACCCCCTTCTAGGACCAATTAGGTGAACAGCTTATATACTGACCTGTTTCTCCAATGCCAAGTACACACTAATATGAGAATGAGAGTGGTGAGGACCATGACCAGCACAGGGACAAGCACTGCGGCCAAGGCTACATCTGAAATAGGCCAAAAGCAGAAATTATGACTGGCAACAGTGAGAACGAACCATATCAGCATTCAAAGGTTTCTATCTCAAGAAATACTATAAACATTATTTATGAAATGAGACTAGGCTTGAGTAGGTAACCTCAGGAGCTTTCATGGATGCGTGAAAATTTATCACATTATTTGATCCACCTTTATATTATGTTTTAAAAATTTCATAGTCACTTGATTTTTATAGAGATAGGAAGGGAGAGGGAGAAAGAAAAATCTGGATGTGAGAGCAGAACATCGATCAGCTGCCTGCCCCTACTGGGAACTGAGCCTGCAATCTGGGCATGTGCCCTGACAGGGAATCAAACCTTCACCCTCTTGGTTCATGGGTCAATGCTCAACCACTGAGCCACTCTGGCCAGGCCATAGTAACTTCTTAAATCACCAAGACAATGATTGAAAGACAAATGATAAAATGAGACAATATGTTCTGCATGCGATAAAGGGTTACTATAATTAAGATGTGACAGGATATACAAGTCAAAATCAAAGAACAGAAAAGTTGGCGGGGATGAATGAACAATACATTTAAAAGAACAAGTGACCATTCATGTTAGTCTCACTAGTAATCAGAGAAATGGAAGTTAAAACAAGAATAAGATCATATTTCTGCTTATCAAATTGGCAATTACTTAAAAATAACTTATTGTTGAAGAGAATATTGGGAAAAAGTTATTTTTATGGGAATATAAAATAATACTTTCTGTATCATTTTGGGGCAATATGTCTAAACAATGATTACTTAGCAATTCCACATCTAGAATTTATTCTTAGGAAAAAATAAAGATGACATTCAAGGATGTGTCTTTAAAGAAGTTTGTTTCTGGAAATAATCCAAATACCCAACAATGAAAAGGAGTAAGTACATCCTTACAGGAAAATATTCCCAACAAATGGAAATGTTGCAGCACCAGGGCACAATATTTATAGATACAGAAAGGTGACAATGTTGAGTTAAGTATAGAAACCCAATGTGTGTATCAACAGGGCAGGAACTGACACAGTACTGGATCCTACAGGAGGAGAAGCTCATTTAATCCCCTTATCTCACTTCACAGATAAAGAATCCTGGGCCCAGATCCAGAAAATGGGCTGCCTAAAGTAATTTGCAACATTAGTTTCTTCCTTCATCTGTCAACCCCTCCTGGCCATGAGGATGGCACAGCTGCTGATGTCCACAGGGGGCTGAGTGTCAGACACTGTGCCACGCCTTATGCATTTATAATTGTATCCAAGACAGAAAGAGGCTGACGATAACAGGACAGGGAGAGGATGATCAATAACAGGGGGCCTCTGAGAAGCTGGATGGATGGGGCTAGGGCAGCCGTGGGCAAACTACGGCCCGCCGGATCCGGCCCGTTTGAAATGAATAAAACTAAAAAAAAAAAAAAAGACCGTACCCTTTTATGTAATGATGTTTACTTTGAATTTATATTAATTCACACAAACACTCCATCCATGCTTTTGTTCCGGCCCTCCGGTCCAGTTTAAGAACCCATTGTGGCCCTCGAGTCAAAAAGTTTGCCCACCCCTGGTCTATACATCACTGTCCCAGAGAAAAGGAGACAAGAGCTCTTCAATTTAAAAAACCTGCACATTCTTCGTTATTCTTTTTAATCTTACAGGGATCCTAGTTCTGGAAGATAATGCTTTAAGGACACTTTAAGTTTGAGATTTTAAGGTTCTATAATCAGATTTTGAACAATAAAAATGACTGTTCCTCCCTCCAGGAAGTGGCCTGAGATTCTTGCATGCCTTCTGCAAGCTGTAAGAAGCACTCTGTGGATGCTAAGATCTCTTGACTCTGAGAATTCTTGCTTCCCTCTAGATTTTCCTGTGGCATGAGAAAGAAATCAGTCTGTTTGGAAGATAGGAAAGAAACTGACACTTGGAAAGTTGGAGAAAGTTATATGAATCCAGACAAATTTTCAGAAAATGAGAATGATTCAAGTTCTATATGGCACAAGTTACTCTGGATGAATTGCTTTCTCTTCTCTGTTGCTGTCTTGAAAATAGTGTGCTTTATTTGTCTGCCAACACTGAAACTAATTCCTCTAGAACACCGAGGCTTTGTTTTCTGCATTCAACTGAAATTTTGTTTCTTGACAACCTATAAAATAAAAGAGCTACTATGCTTTGTATATGTTAATACCTTACTTATCATTAATAAAATCTGAAAGTAAATTCTACTAATACATCTATATTTATAATCTGAAAAATTATAATAGCAAACATTTTAAGAACAGAGACCACTTTTTTATGAATGTTAAATAAGAGTATTTTTAAAAAGTATTACCCTAACCCTAACCAAAAGTTTCACCAAAACTTGTTTTTTAATCTTCCCCCCCCCTTTTTTTTTGCCACAAAGTTCCCTATCCAGCAAATCTAATAATAGCATAATATGCCCCTGGCAAAGGGCAAATAGCAATATTAAAACACATTGTTTGCGGGTAGTAACAGGTGGCTCTACTACTTACAGTCAACGTAAAACGTATAAATATGTTTCCCGCATACAATGTGTTAAAATATTGCCTCTAATTAATTCCCTTTTAATGTGCACGAATTTTGTGCACCGGGACACTAGTTGATATATAATAAAGAAAAAAAGGTTTTCTGCTAGGCTTTTAGTTATTTTTGGAAATATTTCTAGGCACGAGACTCCATGTGTTTTGCTGTATAGGAACAAAAATTGCAAGAGGAGGCCTAGAATACAGCAGCCATCTGTAAATATTTAAAGACAATTCTACATGGCTCGAGAGAATAAAACTTTGAGCAAAGCAGTCAGTTTTTTCCCCCAAGGAAGGGAATCAATCTTTTTGCTATACTTAAAAAACACAAGTCTGAGGAAAAGATTTAAAAGCTAGAAATGTTCTTGAAAACTTAAGTTGAAAACAGTAAAACATGACTACATAACAGGTGTGAATGTTGGGTTCACCCACCTTTGGTGACATCTGGAGTTACGGTAGTGTTTTTTATATCAGGAGTGGCAGTTGTTTGTTCTGTCTGTGCAGGAAATTCATTGCGACTGCGAGGTTGTAGTGGTTGAGTAAATTTGGGGCCACGACCTTTAAAAAAAGATTTAAAAACTTTATTCTTTTATCTACATCAACTTGATTAAAATTGTTACTCTAGAATGCTTTTTAACATATTTATGGAAAATTATATGATAAACCCAGGGAATATGAACATTTCACGTTCAAATGAGGCATACCTTTGGCTATTTTTGGAGGGGCTGTAGTGTTTTTGAGGTCATTGCTGTTCCGAGGAGATGGAGGTTGAGTAAGTTTTGGAGGACGACCTTAAAAAATGGTTTAGAAAAGTTTACATGCTTTGCTTATAAAAACCATAGTTAAAAATAGTAATTTAAATGTCTTTACCATTTCCTAGAATACTTAATACTGCACAGTAATTTTAAATCTCAGAGAAATATGTCAGAAGGATAAATATATTCTGTGTTAAAAGCCCATATATACTGGGATTTCTCAGTTTTTAAATAAACTGTCTGAGAGTAATCTTCTTAAGAAGGAAAATAATGGGGAGGCAAATAATGTTGAACTCTAAAGCTATAAAAATTTAATTGCATTTTGATAGACTACCCAACAATTCATTTGAGAAATATTTATGGAGGGCCCCCTATGTGTTAGGCACAGTGGTAGTTCTTAGAGCTACAATAGTAAACAAAGTATTAAAACATTATATAATATTGAAGGAAGTTACTCCCATTTTTAATTTATTCAAAGTAAAAGTCACTTAGACTGAAGTTACTATTATAATCAATCATTAGTGTTTATGTGATATGAATATTATATTACACGAGACCTGATTAAAAATTAAGATTGAGAAAAAAAAATTAAGATTGAGGATAGATTTGGAAAGCAATCTCATTATATCATCTCATAAATGATGCCCTCTATCCAACTTGTAATTTTGAAAATAACTTTGATGTCTAACTTTTTAAGATGATAACTGTTTCTTTTTAAAAATTCCTTTAAGAAGATAATATAATTTAGAGGTTAAACACATTGTTATTAACTACCTTCTCTGAGAACAGCAGTTAATTAGCATTTTTAATTAATCCAGTGAAAATACCATGTCTGAAATATACTGTGGCTTTACCTTTAAGAATAAACTGGCATCCCAGCAGCTCCACTTTCATGGCAATTTTCTGCTGCCATTGGGTAGGATTCACTCTAATAAAACGTGCAATAATTGGTGGCAAAAAGTTATTACGCACATCCTGGTGATAATCTTTGTTTCCTTGAAATATCTTTAAAAAACAACAAAAAATTGGTACTTTACATCAAAAGAGGCCAGGGCTAAATTGCTCCACTGAAACATGTTTTTGTTTTGGGCCTTAAATGAGATCTGCAAAGTATGACAATAAGAATTAATTTTTAAGAAAATAAATGAATCACAATTTTGAAAACTATTAAGATGTTGCACATTCTTTCTTTTAAAAAAAAATAATTTAATTTTTCCCATCACCATTTACCCCCTCTGTGCCCTCTTCCACCTTCTCCCATCCCCCCCTACCCAATCACCACACTGTTGTTCATGTCAATGAGCTCTCTCTCTTTTTTGCTCGATTTCCCTCCACCCCCCTCCATACTCCTCGGAACTGTCTGCCTGCTCTCTATCTAGAGTCTGTCTCTATTTTAAGAAGCTGCACATTTTTCATCAAAAATTTATAAAAAAAACCCACTATGAAATATAAAAATGATTTTAAGATGATGCAAACATAACAAGAATGCTAACTTGGCAATCTGAGACGAGAGCTTCAACTGTAATAATATGGTATATTGTTATTAATAAATTAGTAACTCCAGTCCTATGGAATTACCAACCATTCCGTATTTGTTTAAATATGTTGACTTTATTTTCAAAATAAAGCCTAACTGAACATATGAGATCTTAGAGGAAATGCTTTACTGTGAACTTTTCATAATTTTTCTCCCAATAAATAGACTGAAAGTGAGCATATACTAACACAACAGATATATACCTCCACCTAGTGGATAAACTACATAAACACAGTTCCTATATTCTGTTTTCTTGTTGCTCTTTGAGCCAGAAAAGTGACAGTTACTTGCCTAATTTAACGATCATCACCAAATTTAACGATATGCATTATATACCCCTTAGGTAAAAATATGATTTTAAAGTAATATCTCATTCCGTCAACTATTCAAGCAAATGACAGTACCTTACACTGGAAAAGCTCTTAATTACAAAGCATTTCATAGGATTAACTCAGTTGCTCTTCATGACAACCCTGTGATCAGACAGAACCCAGGAAACTGAAGCTCAGAATGGGATCCCACGGCCAGTCAGTGATAGAGCAGTGACTTGAATCTGCGTCTTCTGATTTATGCTCAGGGCTCTACTAAGCAAAAAAGAGCCCTCCTGTTCCTTCAGGCCAAATCATCTATAGTTAGTTTCTAAAGACCATCAATAAGTGAGCACCTGCCTAAAATCAAAGTGGTTTGTTTTTACTAGTTAAGGTAAGAACAAGTAAATGTTTACTTCCTCAATCAAGCCATTTCCAAATATTATAGCTATTTTTTTCCTGGCTGATTCACATGGCATTAGATTGCAAATTTCTAGGATGTATTAATATCCTTCATTTTCTAAGAGGTTTCTTTTTAAATTACAATAATCCCCACACTAGTAAGCTTCCATTATTTCCTCAAATATACTTTGAAATAAAATAAAGGCAATATTATTTACAGTTTATTGAATTAGTGGAACAAACAATAAATAAACATAAAAACTATATCCCTGAGATTTTACTCCATACTGCAGTCTCACTTTAAAAAAAAAATTTAAAGGAAATAGATTTTATAAAAACGAAGTAAGCCCTAGCTGGTTTGGCACAGTGGATAACAGTGGATAGAGTGTCGGCCAGCGGACCAAGGGGTCCCGGGTTCGATTCCAGTTAAGGACATGTACCTCGGTTGCAGGGTCCTCCTGGCCTATGCCCTGGTCAGGGCTTGTGAAGTAAAATAGATTTGCTATATTTTGGTCAGCATGGCTCAGTGGTTGAGCACTGACCTATGAACTAGGAGGTCATGGTTCAATTCCTGGTCAGGCCACATGCCTGGGTTGGGGGCTTGGTCCCAGGTGGGCGGCATGCAGGAGGTAGCTGATCAATGACTCTCTCTCATCATTGATATTTCTCTCTCTCTACCTCTCTCTTCTTCTCTGAAATCAATTTTTTTAAAAAGATTTACTATAGTTAACCTATGAACATCTATTATAAATTCCTATGTAGAGGGAGGTTTGCAAGGTGTCATGAGGCAAAAATGAAAATGGAAGTCAAAGTTTCCATTCTCAGGAAGCTTAAATTTATTGGTTGTTAGCACACACAAATATGGCATACTATTAAAAGCAACATATTATAAAAACAAGTTGTACACACATTCCCATTTCAAAACTCTCTCAATCTGCATGTATGTGCTCATGCACATCTGCATGCTTTGAAAGGGTGTGAAGATGAATACACCAATTATCCTTGAATTGGGGGCAGGTGAGGGAGCTGATGGGCTAACATAAGTGAGGTAAAAGACTTATTTCGTACAGTTCCATGCCAGGACTTCCATTTCTATCCATGATTGGATTTAACCTTTTGCTTTACATTTCTGAGAAATCAAATAAAATATATGAAATCAAATAAAAATGGTTTTCAGACACTGGACAACAGGCAGCATAGGGCGATAATCCCTAAGAAAAGGGAAACAATGAGGTGAGCCCTTCTCCTGTCCCAATATTGCTTAGAGAGAGCCTGGTGTTTCACTGAATCAAGGAGACAGAGCTCAGAGATGAGAGGCCAAGGCAGCCAGAATTTGTAGGGTACAGTATAGGAGGGAAGAAGACTGCAGAAAGACTTCTAAGATCTCTGGGAGGTTCCCCTTAAATCTTCAGCTGTATATGAAGAAACTGTCTGAGGACAGGTGAAAAACCACCAGAAAGGAGCCAGGAGAACAATTCCGAGAGCCACAGAGAACTGGGAACAGCTCACACTGCCAACAGCCAGAGTGAAGAAACACATGGGATGTTGGATTGAATATTTAGAACGCTATTTCCTCAGTAGTAGGGAAAAATTAGAAAAGGCTGCTCAAGTCCTACGTAATAAAGCAAAAATGCAAGCTTTGAAAAGATAAAGATTTTCAAGTAATCTGTGTCCCAGAATGAAGTTTAAACAAAATTAAAGGAATAATACAAAATGAAATCTAGCACCAAACAATGAAGTTTACAATTTCTACAATGTAAATATAGTTTACCAGTCAAAATTTATCAGACATGTAAAATATGACCCATAATATCAATCAACATAAAAAGATCTAGGACATATTAGTAGATAGAATTAGTAGGCAAGGACATTGAGTTATTATATACTCCACATATTTCAGAGGTAATGGAGAAAGCATGAGCATGTTAGTGAAAGACATGGAAGAAAATTTAAAGCCCCCACCTGAAAATCTAGAGGTGAAAATACAATATTGAAGATAAACACACAGGACAGGATTAATAGCAGATCAGACATTCTAGACTAGATTACTAAATTTGAACACAAAACAGTAGAAATTTTTAAAGCTAGAACACAAAAGATGAAAACAATGAATAGCATCAGTAAACTGAAAGACATCTTCAGAAGTCATAATATTCATGTAATTAGAACTGAAGAGGAGACATATTTGGGTAAAAAAAAAAGCCTACAATTTTCCAAATCTGATGCAAATTATAACCCACAGATCCAAGAAGCTCAAAGCCCAAGAAGAAGAAACAATAAGACAACTACATAAAGCACATCATAATCAAGTAACTTGAAACAAATGATAAAAAGAAAATCTTAAAAGTAGACAAGGGGAAAAAAAAGACACATTACATATTGAGCAACAATGATTAAGAAAGTAGCAGAATTCTCACTCAAATAATGCAAACCAGAAAACAATGTAAGCATAATTAAACTATTGAAACCAAAAACTGTCAACCTAGAATTCTCAACTCAGTGAAATTATCTTTCAAAATGAAATTTAAAAAATCTTTTTCAGAAATATAATTCAATGTTCTTAGATGTTTTTATAATATAAATATGGACAATTTTTACAATTTCAAAAAATTCACTATACCTCATAAATATAAATATTATACAAATAAATGTGGATGTGCTAAGAATAAAAGGTAGTCAAGTTTGGGGGCATTAGAAGATAGAAATGGAGACAATATTGTTATTTGCTTCAATGGGCTGAGGCTCACCAAATATGAAGTTCATGTGATACCAAGTAGGAGAGAGGAAAGAAGGCCTTGAATAACAGCAGAAGAGTTTAGATCCATATGAAAGACTATAGGAAGCCCCTGCAGTTTTTGAACAGATGAGAAAAGTGGTAAATGAAGATATATTAATATCTCTCTATATAAAAGCCTAAATGACCATTAAGACCAGTAGCTATGATGTGCACTGACCACCAGGGGGCAGACGCTCAACACAGGAGCTGCCTCCTGGTGGTCAGTGCACTCCCACAGCCAACCTCCCACGGCCAGCCAACCTCCCCCGGTGCCTCCCGGTCCCGC
>NW_005359757.1:1188723-1199518 GCF_000412655.1 Myotis brandtii
GCCGGCAGGAGGCCCCGGCCAGCCCAGCCCCAATCGGGACTGGGCAAGACAGCCCCAGTAGGTCCTGATCACTGGCCAGGCCTAGGGACCCCACCCATGCATGAATTTTGTGCACTGGGCCTCTAGTATCATATTTCTGATAGAGAACTGATAGTATCATGTAAATAAAACAAAACTCACAGAGAACTGATAATATCGTGTAACTATCAAAACTTGTTAAAAATATGTGCTCATCTATCAATTCTAGATAAGAGGACTCTACCTTCCCTGGGACATGGACTCTTGTAATTATAAGATCCTTGTGGTGGAGCAAGGGCCAGGAGCCAGGTGAAAGTGATAAACATCTAGATGGGAGCCACCTGTGCCTACTCTCAACCCTTCTCAACCCCTTCAGCTGGTCTAGCACGTTTCAGCACTGTCATGTTTATTAATTTATGTACCACAGTAGAAATCTGGAAACAAATTAGGCTTTTCCAACATTCTGTGTATTGAAATGAAAAGCTTTTTAAAGACAAGAAATTATAAGTTCCCTTTTAGAATTTCCTAATAAAGTATCTAAAAATTGAATTAAAATGTAGTGAAAAAAGAATCAATAAATTATTTAACCCTCACAATCATCAAAAGTGACCTAGAACCACTGAGAATTTCCTAACCATGCTAAAATGACCAGAAGAGGGCAGAGTAAGATCAAATGATATTTAACTTTTAGATCACACAGGAGCTCCTGTGACTTTTGGCAAAGGTTCATTTAAAAAAATGTTCTTCAAAATACCTTGTTAATCATTTTACCTTATCCTGCTCCACACCAGGCTCTCTGTACACAGTCCACCTCTGCCCATCATCACTGTATAGAATTCGGTAGGCTGACACATAGTAGTTATGCTCCACCATGGTGGAGCCAGTGGTCACAATGCCTGAGGAATGGAGAGTTGCTTTCATTAATGCACATGGTCTGGTCTTTGAAGTCTGTTCACCACTGAAACATAAACACTGTTCAAACATCTTTGCCCATGACACATTACCACATCTAAGTGCAAGGTTTCATTAAATAGTACCGAAATCCTGGGCTTTGTTCCCTTGTAGAGGCTGGGAGAATTATGAGCACACATAAGGAAAGAACCATTCTATTTTAGCAGCCCGTGTTCATATCATTGTAAAATATATTGCACCTATGGAGTAAAAATGACTTCCTAGGAATGAACAGATTAAAGATGATTACTAGTATTATTTTCGGTACCAAAGCAAAATAAATCTTTAACAAAACCAATCCCAACCAATTATGCTGATCACTTGCTAAATTGCTCTAAATAATTAAATTCATACTCAGCACATGTGGAATATTATTTATAGCACTTAGAGTACACTCGTTGAACATAAATTTCTTTTAATGACTATAATAGATGGCTATTTCAGATGTCTCCAGATTCCTTTACTGAAACACTACCTTAAAAGAATCTTATTACAATAAGAAAAGCTAATAAGACTCAAATACCAACTCCTCTCCTCTGTCATGCTTTTTATAAAACCATCTTTAGTAACACTAACACCAGTAAAAAAAACTTAAAACCACATAATTAAATTTGCAGTGACTTAAGTTTCTATAAAAATCTTAGATGTCACCAGGTTTTAAAATAAAATCATAAGCTGTTCTAAAAAAAATCATAAATTTTTCTAAAAAATTACATCTCTTAACCTGTTATCTTCTTTTCCTTGTTGAGATCTATTTGTAACCACTGATACTCATCAGTGGCAAAGGCAGCCCAGGGAGGCCCCGGTTTCTTCAGCCTGGCCTTTTCGGGTCTCCAGCTGTTCTCCTGCCCTGTGTGGTCCGTCCACTCCAGCACAGATGAAGCTGTTATCTGAGGATCGGCAATCACACCAGACTCCATGCCCAGAGTTCCATAACAACCTGAAACAAAAAAGAAAGTCACTGTTTCCAGCTATAAACTTAAAATCTATAAAAACTTGCTCACTGCAAACTTTCTATTGTACCTGTACACACTAAAGCAAATACTACACTGTAATAGAAAAATTTCAAAACTAGGCATATGTTTTTTGTTTCTGTGTTTTGTGTCTTGTCAGGAACTGTGTATATTTATTTATGAGCAATCATTAGTTTAATGGTGATATATTACCCTCTCCCCAGAACAAGCTCCCAGGTCAATGGGTGACTCACACTCCTTCAGGTGTTTGCTCAAATGTTCCATTCTCCCTGAGGCTTGTCCTGATCCCATCAGTACCTCCTGCACTGCCTAGCCTTCCTCCTTCATTTTCTACATATTTTATAATATTATAAACAATACATAAATAATAACTGACTTATTCACTATTTATTGTCAATCTCTCGCTACCAGAACTTAAGCTCCAGGAAAGCAAAATTTTGTTGATTATGCTCACTGTTGTCTTCCTAGACCAGAACAGTCCCTGACGAATAAAGGAGGGCACTCACATATTTTCAGTCAAATGAATGAATTACTTTTTCAAACAAGTTCAAAAATCACCTTTCCTAGAAAAAAATTCCTTGCTTCCATCATCATTTTCCTATTAACATAGAACTTCACTTATTTCATTCATTATTTTATTAAATGCCCCTCTAACCTAATAGGTGTTATTGTGGCAACTAAATAAGAAAGTACAACAAACAGCAACTAGCACAATGTCTGGCATCCAGTGTTATAAAAATTATAGTACGTTATAAAGTCCATGAAAGGCTTACCACTCGTCTTGAATGTGAAAAGACTTGAAGATAAGTGTCCCCTGAAAGAGAGAAAGTATTTTTTTGTGTGACATATCACATAACACATGAGTTCCCCATATTTGTCTTAGTAAACCTTTTTGTGTTAAATGTATAAAGAACTAAGAGTATTCTCTGGCTATATATTGGACAATTGATAAACTCCTAGTTAAAATTAAAAGTCTATTTTCTAAGCAGAACTTCTGACATCAGCATAAATAACTGTCTCTACAAGTATCTAGTTCCTAGTTTCATATGATTGTGCAAATGTGTTCTCGTAACACATTTCTCTTTTATTTTGAGTATATATTTGAGTATATATTTCTCTTTTATCTCTTTTTCATGAAATAGACTCCTAAGCCTTTCCTATGGCAACTGCTTCTGGTGAAGGTGCACTGAAAGTGGTAAGTCTGCTGAGAGAGACTGCATTTGTTACAGGGAATCAGCATGTCTAGAACAAGTTATGGTGTTGCAGGGCAGCACTGCACTTTGATTTCAAAGATTGGGGCTCCTGCCTTGAGCATAACATCCAGGTCATGACAAGTGGATGCAACTTGTCCTTATTTAAGTACTAGAGGCCCAGTGCATGAAATTCGTGCACAGGAAGGTGGGGTCCCTCAGCCCGGCCTGCACCCTCTCCAATCCGGGATTCCTGTGGGATGGGGCCTAAAACGGCAGTTGGACATCCCTCTCTCAGTCCAGGACTGCTGGCTCCTAACCGATTGCCTGCCTGCCTGCTTGATCACCCCTAACTGCCTCTGCTTGCCGACCTGATCGCCCCCTAACTGGTACCCTGCTGGCCTGGTTGCCCCCTAGCTGGTCCTCTGCTGGCCTGGTCGCCCCCTAAATGCCCCCTGCTGGCCTGTTTGCCCTCTAAATGCCCCCTGCTGGCCTGGTTACCCCCTAACTGGTCCCCTGCCGGCCTGATTGCCCCCTAATTTCCCCCCTGCTGGCCTGGTCGCCCCCTAACTGTCTGAAAGGAAGTTGGACGTCCAGAAGATTTCTGGTCAATCTGGTCTAATTAGCATATTACCCTTTTATTAGTATAGATGAGAAAGAGAATTCATAAAAAACTCTGTCCAAAGATAGACCATGGGAAAGAAAGAACCTTCATAAAAGCATCTAGAAGAAACCAAAAGAAGGAAAGGAAGCTGACTGCATACTAGTGATGGGTATATAGCCCTGGCATGGCTTGTTCTGTGTGGCCCGCGAGCAAAGCATCATTTTTACATGGTTAGAGGGTTGTAAATGAAACAAAAAAGGGAGAAGTGACAGAGCCATGTGCCCCAGAAAGGCCTAAAATATTTGCTAGCTGGTCCTTTACAGAAAAAAATCTGCTGAGTCCTGCTTTCTACAGCTGAGGGTGTGGTCCACTCCTGTCTTCTGCATGGAAACTGGCCCAGGGCCTCTGAAGAGAAGCTGGTTTCAGACAGACTCAGTACTGTGTGTAGGACTGAGCATACCCAAGAGGCAAGATTCACAGACACAGATGAGGAGTACTGGATTTCTATCTAATGTCTGAACTTCTGCTTATTTATGCCTAGTCTAAGTTTTGTAAAATAGTGGAATGTCATGGGAACCATGAAAATACATTCTGAATATATTCTCTGAGGATGAGAGGGAGATTCATAACACTACCACTTCTGATTAATGTCAAAATTTAATTCACATCAAAGTGTTTCAATTATTCTCAGTTCATCCTGGGTCACACAGGCTATAAGGAACACAGTAGTTACGTGTTCTGGTCTTTAATATCAAGTATGGATTCAACAAAATACTTCTAGACTCTTATTCTACGCTTTTTCAACACTTAGAAAAGAAGAAACAAACCAATCAAGCTTGCAAATGACTACCTTTGGACAGAGAACAAGCCAAGTAATACAACCTTGCCTGTCCTCCTCAGTACATGCAGACACTGAGCACACAAAAATGTAAGAGCTAAGTGCACAAATGGTATTTCCTGAACACCACTAACTGTTACATTGCCGAGGCCTTACCAGTCCCCATCCCGCCCCTGCCCAGCCTGCTTATTATAAACAGCATGTATACTTACACCACAGACGTGACGTTGTTAGCCAAAGAACTTTCATAGTACGGGATACCTTTACTAATTACAACACTGATCTGGCCACCCAGGGTGTTTGACACCACTCCTGCATGCACACCAGCCATGCACAATGGCGAGGACTTGAGAAAGGGGAAAAAAAAGTCAGTTTTTTTCTTTTCTTTTGATAATTCATAAATAAGACTTACACTTCCTCAAGAAATTAGTTTATCTGGGCAGTTTTCTCAATAAACATGGGACAGATTATTGATGCCATAACATACATTTTTTAGAAGAAAAATAATAAAACATTACATATTTCCAAAAACAAACAATTCCTAGAAAAATATCACAACAAAGATGTGCAATAGGTACACATTTACCTAGTCTGAAATTTAAAAACATAAAGTCATATCACAACTTTAACATAGTCTACAGGCAACTTACATCTCTATATCCATGAGGGACTGTTCCAGATATCTCAGCAAAAGGAAGCAGACAACCAGCTGGACAGTACTTACTATGAAATAAAAACAAGTTAAAGGGCATATACTACTGTGTTTTTTTGGGGAAAAGACCAAAAGCATCACATATCCATTTTTTCAGTTCAATGTGAATATCATCATCATCATCTCACCACTCTGAGAACCAGCACTCCTAAAAACCCTTTCAGACTTTCTCCGATCTGCCCACACACATCTTTACCCACAAATTTACAACAACTGTCTCTTATTTACAAACAGCTTTGATCATTTCATTTCACAATGAATACAGACATATTTCTACTGTAAAATCTATTCACCATATTTAATAGCTACATGATATTCTATTTTGTGGATAAACCATATTTATTTTACCCATCCCCTATTGATCAAATTTATGTTGATCTAAAAGAATGTTTTGTATTCTTTCATTCACTCATACATTCACGCACTCACTTACCCACCTATGCACTCAACACATTTACTTGAATGTCTAAGTGCTGGGCTGTGTGACACACAGGGTTTACAAATGTCAACCAAACAAACATGGCTCCTGTCCTCAATGCGTTTACCTTCCAGTGGTGGGGAAGACATTAAACTGACACACAGATAGTTAATTAGATTATGATTCGGCTATGAAGAAAAGGAACTCTATGAAGTAATTGGGAGGAATCTAACTTAATAAAAGTAATACACATTTGGAATAGACTTACTATGTGCTAGACAGCATTCTAAGTGCTTCCAGTAATCCACGTAAGAACCCTACGTGGTAGGTACTATTATTATCCTCATTTTACAGATGAGGACACTGAGGAACTGTTGGGTCACGTGGCTGGTAAGTGGCAGATGCCTCCAGGGTCTGCTCACAACAGACTCTGCACTGCCTGGGTCAGGGCGTCAGGGAATGGGCTCTGAAGAAGTGTAACGCATCCTCATCAAAAGGCACTGCATGCCCTTGAGGCAGGGAACTGTGTGTGGGGAACTGAGGATGACCAGTGCAGGTGAACTGCAGTCAGCAAGGGAGTTAGTGTGAGAGGAGGCTAAAGTGGGGGCAGGGGCCAGATCATGCAGAGGCCTTGTGGGCTATGGTGAGGAGTCTGGAATACAATTCTAAGTAAAAACAGAACGTCAGTAAAGGCTTTTGACAGTACCTGTACATAATCTGGTTCATATTTTTAAGAGAGTACTGTGACCACTAGGAAGGAACCATGAGTGGACGCTGGGACAGTTAGGCAGGCAGCGCAGTAGTCCAGGCGAGAGAGGATGGCAGCTCGCATTTGGGCAGTGACAATGAAGCTAGAGAGTGGAGGGCACAAGACAGCATACCCTCTACCAGGCTGTGTGCCATACACTGATGCCAGAGCTAACTCTGCAGACCAGGATCCCCCACAAGTGCTGAAGAGCGACCCATCCCATGGAGACAGAACCATTTCTGAAGACAAAGCAAAGGTTCTTTGTGAAGAGGCAGCGAGTTGCAGGGAGGTTAGTGAGATGGTCTCAGAAGATGAGAATGACTTTGCCAAGTAGAGAGGAGTAAAGGGATCCCAGGCCAAAGTTCTGAGAGTTCAGAGCAGTGTAAGCGATCCACAGCTATTTCAACATGAATGCATGAGACGAGATTAGAAAAATGGCCAAGACCCTGGGCCAGGATCCTGAACACCAAGCTAAGGAATCTGGATAACTTTTGTCTTAATTAGGAGCACCTGGAGATTTGTAAGCTGGGGAATGATGAGATATGTACTTTAGAAAATAACTTGGCAGCAACCTCAATAGCAGCATAAGGCCAGCAAAGGTTAGAAATAAAAGGAAAAGTCAATTAGAGGTTCATTCTAGTCGAAGCATGGAATGAGGGCATAAAGCACGGAAATTGTAGTAGAAATGCTACTTGGGTAAGAACACTGAAATTCCATAATAGCCTAAACCATTCTCTTGTCCTTTTATAGAAAAGACTAAAGGCCCAGTGCATGAAAATTCGTGCACTTCAGGGGGGCGGGGGGGGAGAGTCCCTCAGCCCGGCCTGCGCCCTCTCGCAGTTCAGGACCCCTCAGGGGATGTCCGACTGATGGCTTAGGCCCACTCCCTGGGAGATTGGGCCTAAGCTGTCAGTCAGACAGACATCAATCTGGCAGCCCGGGAGTCCTTGGGCAATGTCTAAGTAACGGCTTAGCGCTGCTGCAGAGGCAGGAGAGGCTCCTGACACCGCCGCTGTGCTGGCCACCCAAGAGCCAGCTTCTGGCTGAGCGGCGCTCCTCCTGTGGAAGCACACTGAACACCAGGGGGCAGCTCCTGCATTGAGCATTTGCCCCCTTGTGGTCAGTGTGCGTCATAGCGACCAGTCATTCCACCGTTAGGGTCAATTTTCATTTTACCCTTTTATTATATTCATGCACTAGAGGCCTGGTGCATGAATTTGTGCATGGGTGGTTTAGGGTCAATTTTCATTTTACCCTTTTATTATATAGGACTAGAGGCCTGGTGCATGAATTTGTGCATGGGTGGGGTCCAGCTGGACCCACGGGAGGTTGGCCAGCCAGCCTGCCCCCTACAGTGCGCATCATAGCGACCAGTCATATAGGGTTTTATATATATAAACTAGAGGTCCGGTGCATGAAATTCATGCATGGGTGGGGACCCTAGGCCTGGCTGGTGATCAGGGCCTATCGGGGCCGTCTCGCCCAGTCATGCCGGCTGGGGCCTGCCGGCTGCTGGCCAGAGCCAGAGGGACGGGGCCAGAGGGACAGAGGGAGGGGCCGCGGAAGGTTTGTCAGCCGGGGGAGGGACTGGGGAAGTTGGCTGGCCATGGAAGGTTGGCTGTGGGAGCGCACTGACCACCAGGGAGCAGTGCCTGGGTTGAGCCTCTGCCCCCTGGTGGTCAGTGCGTGCCATAACAACTGGTTGACCGGTCGTTCGGACATAACGGTCACTAAGGCTTTTATATATATAGATAACTCTTCTACTTTTATTAGCAGTTTTGCCAGATTTTGAAGAGCAACTAGTTTTACTTTGAAAGTATATTACAATTACATTTTCATTGTGGAGAGGATCCAAATGCTACAATTAATGAAAAATGTAAACATGGTAACTCAATGGCTTTAAATAAACTCTGGTTTATTGAGTGAGGTCTTAAAACAATGTCTATGTCACAATGTACATTAATCTTAAGTGTATAAAGAATGAGGATGAAGTTGATAAAGGTAAATTTAAGGGGGAAAAAAGGGCACAAATATGGTCATACCTGAACTCAGGTTCCAAAAAGCTGGATGCAGTGTCTAAACAAGTAATTAGATCTGGAAAAGCAAAAATAAAAAAGGTGTTCAGTAATACATAGATTCACTTTTGCTGAAACACTGTTTCCAAATCCCAAATCATATTGTTCTAAATTTCAAAATTCTCAACAGCGGTCAAAGTAGTACTAATAACGTTTTACAAATTTTTGTTAATCAAGATTTCTTTCTGTTTTAAGTATCTTGATTTCTGGGCTATGCATCCCCAATGCTGTTTACTACATCACCTAGGTCACATATATACAGGGTGGGGCAAAAGTAGGATTATAGTTGCAAGTAGGTGAAACAGAGTTTATTCTTGTATTATTTTCCATACAAACAACTGTAAGCCCACTTTTACCCTACCCTGTATATGGAAGGTACATAGGTAAGTATAATTTATAGCCTTTAAACGGCTTCTATAAAATGTAACCCCTCCCCTCCAAAATACTATTTTAGTTATTGTGTGACTAAACATGATCCTTTGCTGGTTACCACAGGAAAATGATGACAAAAGAGAGGTGAGTTAATTCTGAATAACTGCAACTCAAATCTGGTCCATGGCAGGAGCAGCAGCATCAGCATTTTCCAGAAACTTATTAGAAATTCATACAGAGTATGGAAGTGTGCCTTCCTCTGGAATTTTTAGGAATAGCCTGAGGAGGATAGGTTTTAGTTCTTCTTTGACCGTTTAGTAAAACTCCGCTGTGAAGCCATCTGGACCAGGGCTTTTATTTGCTGGAAGGTTTTTGATTACTGCTTCAATTTCATAGGTAGTTATCGGCCTATTCAGGTTTTTTATTCAACCTGATTGAGTTTTGGAAGATTGTATTTTTCTAGAAATATGTCTATTTCATCTAGGTTGTCCAATTTGTTGGAGTAGAGTTCTTCATAGTATTTTTTTTACAATCCTTTGTATTTCTGTGAGATCTGTTGTTATTTAGCCTCTTTCATTTCTGATTTTATTTATTTGGGTCCTCTCTGTTTGTTTCTTGGTAAGCCTGGCTAGAGGTTCATCAATCTTGTTTATCTGTTCAAAGAACTAGCTCTTGATTTTATTGATCTTTGTATTTTTTTTTTTGTCTCTATGTCATTTATTTGCACTCTGATATTTATTATTTCCTTCCTTCTACTTACTCTGGGTTTTTCTTGTTGCTCTCTTTCTAATTCTTTGACTTGTAGGGTTAGATAATTTATTACGTTTTTGTTTTTTGAGTTAGGCCTGTAGAGCTATGAACTTCCCTCTCAAGACTGTTTTCACTGTGTCCCATAGATTTTAGATTGTGTTTTCATTGTCATTTGTTTCCAGGATGCTTTTTATTTCTTCTTTGATCTCTTTGGTAACCCATTCATTATTTAATAGCATGCTATTTAGCCTCCAAGTGTTTGATTTTTTTCACTGTTTTAATTGTAGTTGATTTCTAATTTTATGCCATTGTGATCTGAGAAGATGCTTGATATGATTTCTATCTTCTGCCTGTGTCCCAATATGTGTTCTATCTTTGAAAATGTTCCGTGTACACTTGAGAAGAATATATATTCTGCAGCTTTGGGGTGAAATGTTCAGAAGATGTCAATTAATTCCATCTGATCTAATGAGTCATTTAGGATTGCTGTTTCTTTGCTGATTTTTTGTTTAGAGGATTTATACAGTGGTGTCAATGAAGTATTAAAGACCCCTACTATGATGGTATGAACCCTCGTGCATTGCTGGTGGGAATGCAGACTGGTGCAGCCACTATGAAAAACAGTATGGGGTTTCATCAAAAAAGTAAAAATGGAACTTCCATTTGATCCAGTAATCCCACTTCTAGGAATATATCCCAAGAAATGAGAAAAATCCACCAGGAAGGATATATGCACTCCTATGTTCATAGCAGCACAATTTACCATAGCTAAGATTTGGAAACAGCCTAAGTGCCCATCAGCAGATGAATGGATTAGAAAACTATGGTACATCTACACAATGGAATACTATGCTGCTGTAAGAAAAAGAAAGAACTCTTAACATTTATAACAGCATGGATGGACCTAGAGAGCATTATGCTAAGTGAAATAAGCCAGTCGGAGAAAGATATATATCACTTGATCTCACTCATTTGTGGAATATAATGAACAACATAAACTGATGAACAAAAATAGATCAAGAGACATAGGAAGCATCAAAGAGACCATCCAACCTCAGAGGGTAGGCAGGGAGGGGGGTAAGAAATCAACCAAAAGACTTGTACGCATGCATATAAGCATAACCCATGGACACAGACAGTAGGGG
>NW_005359757.1:1199820-1231898 GCF_000412655.1 Myotis brandtii
TATGTAATACCTTAAAGAATAAATAATTTAAATTTAAAAAAAAAGGAAATTCAAATTCCTGAACACCATCCAGACTTACAGAATATCTGGGAATGGGACCCAAAAATCTGTTTTAACAAGTCCTCCAGGTAATTTTTAAACACACTACAGTTAGAGAAGCACCTCTCTAAATACAACAAAACTTTAAAAGCTTAGCAATTTCTATTTAAATATCAACACATCTGAGTAAGAGCTCAGTTGCCTGAGACCTAGTTCACAGGCTATGTAAAGGTAGCTTTTGGCTGGAGCATTTCAATGGCTTCTTTCTGCTCTGAGGACATAGATAAATCTTCAACATGACCCACAAGGTCTGGAAGTGCCTGGTTCTGTTTCAGTCTCATCTTGTATCCCCCATGGCTTCTTGCCACTGTAGTCTTCTCTGGACCATGCCGTTCTCTTGGTCTGGGAGTCTTTTCAAGTACCCTTAGATAAGCTGACTCCCCTCTAAGGTCTCAGCTTAACTGTCACTTCCTAAAGGAGCTCCCCCTGACCTTGGCAAGTTAAACACCTTTAGCACATAGTAGGCAACTAGGCTTGTTTTGTCTGTTTTAATGAATTGATAACTATCACATGCTTTTGTAGTAGCGTGTGTTATATATGAACGATTTGTTGATGCATTACAGAGTTACAAGCAGCATCCAATATAATAAAAGCCCAGTGACAGAAAGAGCATAATGACCAGAATGACCAGAGATCAGAACTACCAGCCCCTCGCCCAGGCCGTCCCCGCCCCCCAGCGGGGACCCCCATCCCGATCTGGGGTCCCCTTCAGGGCAGGCCAGCTGGCTCCCACTGGTGCACCAGACCTCTATCTTATATAATAAAAGGGTAACATGCAAATTGACCCTAACAGCAGAATGACCAGAACAACCCCTGGACCAGTCACTATGAGGTGCACTGACCACCTGTCCGTCTCTTTCCCTGGCCGGCAGGCTCCGATTGCCTGATGGCGAATGGGGAATCAGGGTTAGGTGGCGGGGGATGCAGACAGCGCCAGGCCAAGGCCCCCGCCCTGCCGGTCACCTCACACACAGACAGCAACCTGCGGCGGAGGCGGGGCTGGAGAGCAGGTAGGAACAGCCAACCTCTCAGTCCCTTCCCCTGGCAGTCAAGCACCAATCACCTGATGGCGAACGGGGAACTGAGAGTGGGTGGCGGCAGTGGGCAGGGTCGGCTGCAGTGGGCAGGGTCGGCTGCAGGCAGTCAGGGAAAATGGCCCTGATCGCAGGTAGGCCTAGGGACCATACCTGTGCACGAATTTCGTGCACCGGGCCTCTAGTCATTAGATAATGCCGGGTCTACACACAGAGACAGAGACACGTGGCACAACAGGAGGATTTTAATTACCATTTATTAAAGACATGGATGAGTACATGATTGTTAGCATGTTTGGCTAAGTCCAAGCATGTTCTAACCGGTAGGGAGAAAAGCCTGGAAGAAAGCCCTAAGGCAACCACAAAGGTAAGTGACTTCACATAGAAACTCTTGGCCAAACAACTTTGCTAAGGGAGACAGTACCTCACATGTGTCCCAGAGTACTGATGGTACTCAAATAGTCATTAAATTAATGGCCACCACAGCAATGATAGGATAGCTGATGATGCATTCCACAATTCTGACAAAACCATGTTAGCCAAATGAAATGTGTCTTGAAAGAACTAGAGCATAACAATTGTTACACCAACAGAAAAGTGGTATTTTGAGAGCAATTATATGGATTATTATCTATATACCACAGGCATTTGAATGATGATTAGGTTAAATCTGTGTTTTAGGAGTTGAAGAGGATACATGCCTGGATAGGGTTCACTACCACCAGGTTTACTGACTGAGAAAAGAAACTGAATTACCTATACTCTAGTTATTCCTGGCAATCTTTTCATTGCATTAGTAAGAATTAATTTTCCACTTTCCTGCTCTACCAAAAGAGTTTCCAGTTTCTAAGATTAAAAATTGAACTTCTAAGATTAATAGCCCGAGATAAAAAGGTACCTGTGTGGTCCAACACGGTATTTAAGCCACAAGAAGAGTGCCAGCTGGCCCCATTACCTTCAGGCCATGTGCCAGAGTGCTGCTCGACTACGGATATACTTGATCAGAACAGGGCTTTATTACAAGTCCATTCAGGGCTGAAACTCCAGGTTATGCCAGGCAAATGTATGCAATTCACTTGACCTTGCTCTCAAATTCCTTGGGAGCTCAACTGGGAGAGGCCACGCTGTCACCGTCTGAACTAGCATGTCCCAACATGAAGGTGTCGGCTGTGGTACATGTTTAAAAGGAAATTTTCAAGGCTGCAGATATGTGTTTCATTTGCTACAATGACAATCTTTGTGTCTTGCTATGAAAGTGGTGTAACAACAATGAATACAACAGACCACCCAATGCAGTCCACACTAACAAAGGTAGGTTTTGGCTTGTACTATGGTGGGGAAGCTTTCTCTATAGAGCAGCCACAGCCTTACCTGTCCCTATTGTGGGAAAATGGGCTCTATGGAACATGCAGAAGTGATTTGTCCCGTATGTGCAGCATTACCTGGAGGCGGTCTACTCATGTCACAGATGACTCTGCAGCTCATCTTACACTTGAGCACAGAGCCCCTAGAGGTTCAGATGAATCGAGGGGTGTTCCACATGTACGGAAAATGTTTTCCCCTGGCTGAGGATTAGGAAGTCCTCATGCTCATAGATCAAACATGCACTTATTAGTATGAACTTTTTCTTCTCAGAGTTCATATTCTCCAGCAATAGGGAAGCCATGGGTCCTGTAGCTGAGCTTTTCTCTCAGTTATCAGGAGTGAGACATTCTGCAAGAGGACAGTTTAATTCTTCCAGCCCTTCTGCTGCTCAGTTAGAACAAATGCAGCTGCAGCTGCAGCTAGAAAAGCAACAAGCCCAGGCAGTGCGACTGCAGACAGCACGCAGCAAGCTGGCGCACTGATACAAGGAGTATCACCACTACAATCACATTATCCACTGCAACAACCAAGATGGCTAACATGGAAGCAGTCAGCAAACTCTCCAGAATTCCCAATTTCTTTTAACAAGGTTGAATGATCCTAAAATGTGTGACACACAACACCAAACCATGCAAAGTGAGCGTGCAGACCGCAGCCTGTTTGTTCAGGAGCTCCTGCTGATCACTCAGTGTGGAGAGAGTTCCCCTTAGATGAGGACGAATGGGGAGGGGGGATGGCAGATTTTGGTGCTATGGGCTGTGTAGATGTTATGCCTTTAGATGTTGCTTTAGAAAACCTAAATTTAAAAGACAGTGATAAAGGAAACGAGCCTTCACCACCTCCTCTTTGATGTCTCCATTTGCAGACAATGCCCTCTGTGCTGTATTTGCCAAGGAAAGTGGACAACAACTATCTTGGGTTTGTTTGGTGATTGCAATTTCAGGTCTGTCACTCTTGTTACATAGTGTACAGTCGAAAGGAAGAGAGAAATATATATAATAACCACTTCCACTTAACAAATGTTTACTTCTAGCAGGTAAATGCAGGTAGCAGTGCAGAGGTGGTCTCGGCTTCCTGTACCCAGACATGAAAAAGGCTCTCCTAGTACTCCACATGCAAACTGAAGAGGAAAATGGAAATCTCTAATAAGTATTAATGAATAAAAAACACTTTATGGTTTACCTTAAAAAAAAAAAATTCCATGGGACTCGAAAGAGCTCCCTAGGAGGAAAATAGAAATTCAAAATTGACAGCTATAAGGAGAGCCAAGATAACTCAAGACAGAAAAAGTAAGTCATAATTATAGACTTTGACCTTTACAACTCCATAAAGGCAAAATAATATCGATTAAGCTGGGAATTGTAGAAGCCTTAAGATGTGTCTTTCTTGAAATCTTTTCCCAAGTAAACAGCTTTCCTGAGGACCACTGTTACTACAAGGCTCCCAACTAACAAGAAACATTCTAGGCAAGAAAAATACAGCTCAAAGGAAACCATCTGCTCAGAGACTTCTGCTAGCAATCCTATCTAAGGAGGGAATATGCTAATTGACCCTCATGCCTTCTCAAAGATAGCAGCACCCACAGCCAATAAGGAGGGAATATGCTAATTGATTGCCCCTCCCTCAAAGATGGCAGCTCCCACAGCCACAAGATGGCCGGCAGGGGAGGGCAGTTGGGGGCGACTGGCCGGCAGGGGAGGGCAGTTAGGTGTTGATCAGGCTGGCAGGGGAGTGGTTAGGGGGCAATCAGGCAGGCAGGCAGGCGAGTGGTTGGGAGTCAGCAGTCCTGTGAGAGGGATGTCCGACTGCGGGTCAGACATCCCCTGAGGGTACATGCCAGGTTCATGCCAGGTTCCTATTATGAAAACAAAGAATTAGGCACAGGATCACACAGTTATATTGGTAGGAGAACTTAGCAGCAAGATAAGCTTTGTCCAGCATCCTCTAACACTTAGAGCAGCGGTTCTCAACCTGTGGGTCGTGACACCTTTGGGGGTCAAATGACCCTTTCACAGAGGTCACCTAAGACCATCGGAAAACACATATATAATTACATATTGTTTTTGTGATTAATCACTATGCTTTAATTATGTTCCATTTGTAACAATGAAAATACATCCTGCATATCAGATATTTACATTACGATTCATAACAGTAGCAAAATTACAGTTATGAAGTAGCAACGAAAATAATTTTATGGTTGGGGGTCACCACAACATGAGGAACTGTATTAAAGGGTCGTGGCATTAGGAAGGTTGAGACCCACTGACTTAGAGGGTCACTTAACAGGTCAGTTGTCTATACACTACAGTGCAATTTACACATATAAATTATTGTGATTCAGTCAACTAACATTTACTATGTCCCAGATACCTTATTAGGTATGTTCCATCTTATCCCGTTACATACTGAGCATAGGACTAAATCTTATATTTCTTGTAGAAATATTACAATGCCATCCTTGGTAGCTAAGACCACAGTAGGAGCTCAGGAAAATTTTTCTCAAATGAAAATACTCAATGCTTTCTTTTGGATGACATAGGCATGGCTAAGCAATAAACACTGTAGTCAGATAGGCTATTATCTAGATACTAGAGGACCTGTGCACAAAATTCATACAATTGGCGGGGGGAGGGGGGGGACGACGGGAGGTCCCTCAGCCCGGCCTACACCCTCTCATAGTCCAGGAGTCCTCAGGGGAGAAGCCCTGAGGGGCAATCGGGGCGGCAGTCGCCACTCGCATCCACTGACGGTGCCTGGCGCTAGCAGTGGGTTTGAGTGGCGCTCCGGCGCCGGCAGCGGGTGCAAACAGGGCCGGCACCAGCAGCAGGTGTGAGTACCTGGCGGGACCACGGCGCATCGGAGCAAAGAACCACCACAGGTTCGCTGATGACAGCGACCGACACTCCACCTTGGTCTGGCGCCCCCACTCACCTGCCCCACCATCCGGCCGCGGCCAATGCCTGCCATGTTCCACACTATGCCACCTGCTGCCGACACCCGCCATGTTCCGCATGCACCCCCTGGTGGTCAGCGCACATCATAGTGACTGGTTGTTCCACCGTTCAGTCTATTTGCATATTAGGGTTGTATATATATAGACTGATTTCAGAGAGAAAGGAAGAGAGAGAGAGAGATAGAAACATCAATGATGAGAGAGAATCATTGATTGGCTGCCTCCTGCACGCCCCCTACTGTCGATAGAGCCTTCAACCCAGGCATGTGCCCTTGACCAGAATCAAACCCGGGACCCTTCAGTCCACAGGTCAATGCTCTATTAACTGAGCCAAATTGGCTAGGACTTCCCTCTCTTTTTTATCACCAAACATTTTAAAAGACCACATTCCCTTCCTCTTTAGCCCATTCATCCAAATGCCCTTAAAACTTGGTGTCATTCCCCACAATTCTAACGAAGTCCATCAGCAAACTTCTGGTTGTTAAGTCAGGCTTTGTTCTCTTAGATTCTGCCTCCTTTGGACTTCTTCTCATTTTTTCTTTGAGACCACTATTCTAGGCTTCCATTTATTGTGTGCTCTGTCTTCTGCCAACTGCTCTGAGTATTCCTCTAACAGTTGACTTCCCAAAAGAGGTCTGTATGAGAATGACATTTCTTAGGTCCTTCTTTTTTTAAAAAATATATTTTTATTGATTTCAGAGAGGAAGGGAGAGAGAGAGAGAGAGAGAGATAGATAGAGAGATAGATAGATAGATAGAAACATCAATGATGAGAGAGAATCCTTGATCTGCTGCCTCCTGCATGCCCCCCACTGGGGATCGAGCCCGCAACCCAGACATTTGCCCTGACCTGGAATCGAATCATGATCTCCTGGTTAATAGGTCAATGCTCAACCACTGAGCCATGCAGGCCGGGCAGGACCTTCCTTTATGCAACTACTTTAAATATATTTTATTGATATTTTACAGAGAGGAAGGGAAAGGGATAGAGAGTTAGAAATATCGATGAGAGAGAAACATCAATCAGCTGCCTCCTGCACACTCCCTACTGGGGATGTGCCCACAACCAAGGTACATGCCCTTGACCGGAATTGAACCTGCGACCCTTGAGTCCGCAGGCCGACACTCTATCCACTGAGCCAAACCAGGTAGGGCAGGACCTTCCTTTATGGACTATGGGTCATTATGTTGGCAATTTACCTGCAATTTGAAGATTGTGGTTTTATGGCAAGCTTTCAATTAAATTGGTGTAAAATCTCTACCTGGTGGGAACTCAATACAGGTTTGTTGGAATGATTTATTCATTCAATTAATCATTTATATGTTCAATAAATATTTACTAATTGTCTAACCAGCAAATTGAATGGATTGTTAAATTTAATAGTAGGTTACATCTTTTTTTCAAGTTACGTAAATATGGTTTTGTCTTTTTCTTTCAACTTTTGGTGAAGCTTGTTATTTGTCTGTTTTGTTTTGTTTTGTTTCTAATTTGAACAATAAATAGCTATATGACTCTTGGATAAGTTACTTAACCTCTAGAAATACGTTACCTAATTTTTATTGTAGGGATAGTAACAGTGCCTACCTCCTGGGTTTTTTTTTAAGGATTAGATGACAAAATGCCCCTAGATCACATAGTACATGCAATCATATAGTAAATGGCTCAATAAATGCCAGTTATCATTATCCTTATTATTAGAAGCCCGGCGCATGAAATTCATGTGCGGGTATGGTCCCTAGACCAGGCCTGCGATCAGGGCCATCTTCCCGACTGCCCGCAGCTGGCCCTACCCCCCTGCAGCCACCCATCCCTAGTTCCCTGTTTGCCACTGGGTGATCGGAGCCTGATGGCCAGGGGGAGGGACCGAGAGGTTGGCCGTTCCCTCCCGCTCACCAGCCCCACCCCCACTGCAGGTTGCCCTCTGTGTGTGGGGCGACTGGCGGGGCGGGGGCCTTGGCCTGGCGCCATCCACATCCCCTGCCACCCACCCCCGGTTCCCTGTTAGCCATCAGGCGATGGGAGCCCACCGGCTGGGGAAAGGAACCTAGAGGTGGTCAGTGCACCTCATAGTGACTGGTTGAGTGGTCGTTCTGGTAGTTCAGCCGTTAGGATCAATTTGCATATTACCCTTTTATTATATAGGATAGACAAATCAAACGCCTTTAACATCTAAATGCTTTATAATAAAAAGTGAACATAAGACATTAAAAGATCAAACAATTCTTTTGTGACATACACAGCATCTAGGCCACTAATATATCTACTGGATAGCACATAAACACACCCAGTCCCATAGCAGCATTCCTAATATAGTAAAAAAATGAAACATAGAAATCACTAAAATCATTAAGGTGCTCTCAGGTTATTTGTCAGTGTGAAATAAACTCTATCCCGTAGGTTGAACTGCCTCTTTGAGTTAACACTGTCTTAACAGATTTTGTTTATAAATGTTTTCTCTGCAAAACTGGTAACACTTTGCTCATTAGTACCTTTGTTGTACAAACAGACACCAAAATACAGATATTTTTCTACATGTGTACTGTATTATGTTTACAAACACGATGCATATTCATTTTTGTATAAACAAGGATAAATATAAAGATATGCATGTAAACTGATGCAATAAAATCTTACTAGACAGCTTAAAAGTTTTAAAATGTTTGCCAGAAACAACATAACAAAAATTAGGAACACAATAGAAAAACTAAATATAGAAACCTAGCTAAGTATAGTACTCAAAACAGAAAAGATTCTATAAAATTACTGTATGATTAAGGTAGCAAAAAATCTAAGGAATTCACGCTCTATTTTCAAAACT
Source organism: Myotis brandtii (assembly GCF_000412655.1). NCBI lineage: Eukaryota > Metazoa > Chordata > Mammalia > Chiroptera > Vespertilionidae > Myotis > Myotis brandtii. The sequence goes on from NW_005359757.1 coordinate 1,208,093, forward strand.
AAAAACATTCCATGAAGAAAAGAGAATTACAGAAATCTGGATTCTATTACAAAGGAATTCTCTATTTCGCCCTATGTTTCATTTATAAGTTGATATAATCTGATATAAGATGGAAGAAATGGAAAATATTTGCAAAAAATGTGGTTAGAGAATATAGCAATCAGAAAATTGTTAACACTATTGGTGTTAACTCTAAAAATAATCTAACATATAGCAACAATTACACTGTCAAATGGAAACATTTCCCAAGCCCAGCTGTTCACAAGTCTTAAGCACATTGTCCTCATGGGTCAGTGGGGAGTGAGTGAACAAGTGTTTATGAGTTCCAATTAGGAAGTACGGTAATATCTACACTGGTCATTTTATTTCAAATGAAATTTTAAACCATTTATGATTTCTCCTCACAAAAATAAAGGCAACCTTTAGATTGAACACTACAAAATTCTGGATTAATGAAATCTAAAGTGATGAGGTTTAAAATTACCTTTAAATTTATGATTTCATGCCCCACAAAAGAAACATCAGACTACTACTTTTCAACTGTGTACGCATACACCACCCAATTTATGGCAAATAGAAGCTGCCTTGAAGGACTTGAAGCTTTCAATGGAAATGTAGATATGTCAGCTGAGCTCCCTGTCCTAAAACTAAAATAACTTTAAAAAATCATTACCCAGAATCATTCCAGAAATGTTGAGCTTTTCCTAGAAACTGACCAATGTTGAACAGATTCAAAACTAGAAACTGAGATCACTCACCTATAAAATTTATTTTAGTTTTCAAGTCCAGGGGTAAATGCTGTTTTTAAGTTTACGTTTGAGAATGGAAATGTCAGTAACATTTATTAGCATCCTATATAATAAAAGGCTAATATGCAAATTGACCGAATGGTGGAACGAACGGTCACTATGATGCACACTGACCACCAGTGGGCAGACGCTCAATGCAGGAGCTGCCCCCTGGTGGTCAGTGCACTCCCACAGGGGGAGCGCAAATCAGCTAGAAGCCAGGCTCATGGCTGGCGAGTGCAGCAGCGGTGGCGGGAGCCTCCCCTGCCTCTGCAGCAGTTGGACATACACTGAGGGCTCCCGGACTGCAAGAGGGTGCAGGCCAGGCACCGGGCCTCTACTAGATTAAATGATCTGAGTTACTAGGTCTGGACCTCTGAGTAACTGGCTGGTTCTGCCTCTTGCAGTAAGATTGGAAGAAATAAAGAAGTTTCTCTCTACAGAACTTCTAAATAGTGCTTGTTAATATCCAGATGTCCAGACCACATATATTTTTAATTTTCAGGTGAAAAGTTCAATTTCAGAGAGTCTAGTTGGAATTTGATGATATTATACCAAGTCCAAGTAGAAATCCCAGTTTTCTCATAATTACTAGAAGTGCTGACTTATACTTATATGAATCTGCCTGCTACTTAATGGGACAATGGGAAAACTTTTCCTTTCAATGGTAGATACAATCTTTCAAAATGAGGTTCACAGGTGAAAATTTTAAAAATAGCAGTTAGTATAAAATACTGGAAACTACTGCTCATAGATCATTAAAAATAAGAGGATAAAACCATAAAAGTTATAAAAAACATAAATCCAGTCAAGCTTCAACCCCTACATTTTCTACAAAGTCTTGAATAATGTGACCTACTCACCATGCACTCACTTCACCCCAGATGTGCTGGCTTCTGTTCTGCTTCCTCCAGAACTCCTTCCCACTACGAGGCCTTTATACCTGCTGTTCTCTCCCCTAGGATGTTCTTAATTCCTTGTCTGTCTGGAACTTTCAATTAATCCTTCAGTTCTCAGCTTAAAAGCGACTTCCTGAGGAGAGCTTTGCTCTTTATCAATTTTCCACTCCCCACTCTGCTCTGGCCTCTTATCTGTTGACTGTATCCTTCATTGTACTTACTGGACTTAACTGTACATTGTTTCATAACTACAATTAAGTAACCTTGTGTTTGATATCTTTTTTCCAACTCTATACAGAAAACCCTATGAAAGTATGATTGTATCTGTATTATTTGCTGCTATTTCCTCAATGTCAAGCATATACCAGGAAATAAGACATTAAAAGAAATATAATTTTGCACTGTGCTCTTGCACAAAGTAATGAAAATTAATCTATCTCACACAAAATCAGGATTCTATCACACATTTGTGAGAGTTTAACAATTGAAGAAGCTGTTGAAGCAAGATTTTTCATAATCTTCATTTCCAAATGCTCTAAATCTTTAACTAGGTTGCTAAGCTGGGGACATGGAGTGATGTTCCTTGAAAATATTCATGGAATTCAGTGTGGCAGCTAAGTTTCCTGGATGGAAATAAAATAAGGCTCTCAACCAAAGCCAACCAGCCTTCAAATGAATGAGTCATAAGAAATTATGACTAAAAGGCCACCCAAGAAGAGTATGTAATAAGAAATTCAACCTATGTTCATTTGAATTTTGACAATTCACTCAACTTCAAATAAAACAAATGCTTGATGAATGGGACAAAGATATGTTTTTTTTTTTAAAGGTAAAAACTCAGGAGAGATCTCTGAGATAAGGATTTCCCAAGATGATTATGAATTTTGAAAGTATTATTATAAAAACTTCCAGATTTTGAGGACCAATTTTTAAAAAACTTTGGAAGTTATAAAATAAAGTCATAGCTATTTGGAATTTGTCAATTCTTAAGAAACTTTAATGCAGGACACCTATGGATCAAGAAGCTCTATAATTTAAATATCTGATGTAAGAACATTTTTTTAAAGAGAGAATACTTATTTTCCAAAAACCTTCAATTCAATAAATAACAAAGAGAGAAGGGGAACATATGAAGCAAAATAAATAATTAAATCTGATATTAAGACCAAGGAACTTAAGAATAAGAAGTAAACTGCTTACTTTCTATCCTCTCATATCAGCCCAAGATTCTTAGGAAATAAAGCTGAAAAGATGGAAATCTATCATCATCTCTTTCTCTTTTACCTTACTGTTTTGATGGTTAGGGGTGGGGGAACATGAGTATGTGTATACAGTGGTGAAAGGGGCAAAACTAACATTTGTTTGTGCCTACTATGTTGTGTGCCTACAGACACTACACATGTATTATTAGACTTACTAGAGGCCTGGTGCACGAATTTGTGCACCAGTGGGGTCCCTCAGCCTGGCCTGTGGGATTGGGCTGAAGCTGGCTCTCCATTTCCCCAGGAGTCCCGGATTGCAAGAGGGTGCAGGCCAGGCAGAGGGACCCCACCAGTGCACGATCAGGGCTGGGGAGGAACGCGGGAAGTTGGCCAGCAGGGAGGGGCCATGGGAGGGCTCCAGGACATGCCTGGCCCGTCTTGGTCAGTCCCAATCGGCCGGACCTCAGCAGCAAGCTAACCTACCAGTCAGAGCATCTGCCCTCTGATGGTCAGTACACATCATAGTGACTAGACAACCAGTCGACTGCCCCCCCTGGTGGTCAGTGCACGTCATAGCGAGCGGTTGAGCAACCTTAGCATATCATTAGCATATTACGTTTTGATTGGTTGAATGGACGAAGGGACAACCGGACACTTAGCATATTAGGCTTTTATTATATAGGATTCCTCACAACTAATCTACTTGCAGATGAAGTTCAACTGACCGGCTAGAGGTCACTTGGTTTTCATTCCAGGACTACCTAAGTGCCCCTTCTAAACACTACATTGCCTTAGTTTTCCTGGTTGTGTAAAAAATTTTAATTGCTCATTAGCATAATTTTCAAGTTTTCTTCTTTCCATTATTCCATCCAATGATTGTTGTTTCTCACATGAGATTAGCCTTCACACCCTGATCCATCGCTTAGAAGCTAAGGGAAACACACTCCTCCCAGTGCCTAACATTCTCACACCTGGGAGGTTTTTGACAATTTTCTTATTTATACAATTTAAAAACCCAATTTTTGATTTTTAATGGTGAACTTAGATAAATTGTTGAATATTTAAATTATTTAAATGATTATTTTGATATATCCTTGTACTAGCAACATATCTTAACTTTTCTCACCACAGTACTCTAATAGCACAGGGGAATAAATACATGCCAAGCAGTCAAAATACATGAGAGATTTCATTCAAGTCTTGCATTTTATCTTAGTGATTTATAAATTGTACATTTTATTCCACTTAATAGCCTTGATTTTAGCCACCCTCCCCCCTTTAGATTCTAAACATTAACAATCTGGAGAATATCGCATGTTTATTTTACAGTGTCTCAGATAGCACTTGTACTCCTGGTGGTATGAGATTCTATTCTCTGAGAAAAATGGTAAAATGGTCTTTAGCACAGTACTATGAAATGGTAAAATGTGGATAATAAAGCTTTATATCGATATACTACATTTCAATAATTGACAGATTTTTAAAGTAATTATTGTGTTCCAATATTATAAAAGTGAAAAAACCGGGCCTCTAGTACTAGATTAAATGATCTGAGTTACTAGGTCTGGACCTCTGAGTAACTGGCTGGTTCTGCCTCTTGCAGTAAGATTGGAAGTAACTTAGAAGTTTCTCTCTACAGAACTTCTAAATAGTGCTTGTTAATATCCAGATGTCCAGACCACATATATTTTTAATTTTCAGGTGAAAAGTTCAATTTCAGAGAGTCTAGTTGGAATTTGATGATATTATACCAAGTCCAAGTAGAAATCCCAGTTTTCTCATAATTACTAGAAGTGCTGACTTATACTTATATGAATCTGCCTGCTACTTAATGGGACAATGGGAAAACTTTTCCTTTCAATGGTAGATACAATCTTTCAAAATGAGGTTCACAGGTGAAAATTTTAAAAATAGCAGTTAGTATAAAATACTGGAAACTACTGCTCATAGATCATTAAAAATAAGAGGATAAAACCATAAAAGTTATAAAAAACATAAATCCAGTCAAGCTTCAACCCCTACATTTTCTACAAAGTCTTGAATAATGTGACCTACTCACCATGCACTCACTTCACCCCAGATGTGCTGGCTTCTGTTCTGCTTCCTCCAGAACTCCTTCCCACTACGAGGCCTTTATACCTGCTGTTCTCTCCCCTAGGATGTTCTTAATTCCTTGTCTGTCTGGAACTTTCAATTAATCCTTCAGTTCTCAGCTTAAAAGCGACTTCCTGAGGAGAGCTTTGCTCTTTATCAATTTTCCACTCCCCACTCTGCTCTGGCCTCTTATCTGTTGACTGTATCCTTCATTGTACTTACTGGACTTAACTGTACATTGTTTCATAACTACAATTAAGTAACCTTGTGTTTGATATCTTTTTTCCAACTCTATACAGAAAACCCTATGAAAGTATGATTGTATCTGTATTATTTGCTGCTATTTCCTCAATGTCAAGCATATACCAGGAAATAAGACATTAAAAGAAATATAATTTTGCACTGTGCTCTTGCACAAAGTAATGAAAATTAATCTATCTCACACAAAATCAGGATTCTATCACACATTTGTGAGAGTTTAACAATTGAAGAAGCTGTTGAAGCAAGATTTTTCATAATCTTCATTTCCAAATGCTCTAAATCTTTAACTAGGTTGCTAAGCTGGGGACATGGAGTGATGTTCCTTGAAAATATTCATGGAATTCAGTGTGGCAGCTAAGTTTCCTGGATGGAAATAAAATAAGGCTCTCAACCAAAGCCAACCAGCCTTCAAATGAATGAGTCATAAGAAATTATGACTAAAAGGCCACCCAAGAAGAGTATGTAATAAGAAATTCAACCTATGTTCATTTGAATTTTGACAATTCACTCAACTTCAAATAAAACAAATGCTTGATGAATGGGACAAAGATATGTTTTTTTTTTTAAAGGTAAAAACTCAGGAGAGATCTCTGAGATAAGGATTTCCCAAGATGATTATGAATTTTGAAAGTATTATTATAAAAACTTCCAGATTTTGAGGACCAATTTTTAAAAAACTTTGGAAGTTATAAAATAAAGTCATAGCTATTTGGAATTTGTCAATTCTTAAGAAACTTTAATGCAGGACACCTATGGATCAAGAAGCTCTATAATTTAAATATCTGATGTAAGAACATTTTTTTAAAGAGAGAATACTTATTTTCCAAAAACCTTCAATTCAATAAATAACAAAGAGAGAAGGGGAACATATGAAGCAAAATAAATAATTAAATCTGATATTAAGACCAAGGAACTTAAGAATAAGAAGTAAACTGCTTACTTTCTATCCTCTCATATCAGCCCAAGATTCTTAGGAAATAAAGCTGAAAAGATGGAAATCTATCATCATCTCTTTCTCTTTTACCTTACTGTTTTGATGGTTAGGGGTGGGGGAACATGAGTATGTGTATACAGTGGTGAAAGGGGCAAAACTAACATTTGTTTGTGCCTACTATGTTGTGTGCCTACAGACACTACACATGTATTATTAGACTTACTAGAGGCCTGGTGCACGAATTTGTGCACCAGTGGGGTCCCTCAGCCTGGCCTGTGGGATTGGGCTGAAGCTGGCTCTCCATTTCCCCAGGAGTCCCGGATTGCAAGAGGGTGCAGGCCAGGCAGAGGGACCCCACCAGTGCACGATCAGGGCTGGGGAGGAACGCGGGAAGTTGGCCAGCAGGGAGGGGCCATGGGAGGGCTCCAGGACATGCCTGGCCCGTCTTGGTCAGTCCCAATCGGCCGGACCTCAGCAGCAAGCTAACCTACCAGTCAGAGCATCTGCCCTCTGATGGTCAGTACACATCATAGTGACTAGACAACCAGTCGACTGCCCCCCCTGGTGGTCAGTGCACGTCATAGCGAGCGGTTGAGCAACTTTAGCATATCATTAGCATATTACGTTTTGATTGGTTGAATGGACGAAGGGACAACCGGACACTTAGCATATTAGGCTTTTATTATATAGGATTCCTCACAACTAATCTACTTGCAGATGAAGTTCAACTGACCGGCTAGAGGTCACTTGGTTTTCATTCCAGGACTACCTAAGTGCCCCTTCTAAACACTACATTGCCTTAGTTTTCCTGGTTGTGTAAAAAATTTTAATTGCTCATTAGCATAATTTTCAAGTTTTCTTCTTTCCATTATTCCATCCAATGATTGTTGTTTCTCACATGAGATTAGCCTTCACACCCTGATCCATCGCTTAGAAGCTAAGGGAAACACACTCCTCCCAGTGCCTAACATTCTCACACCTGGGAGGTTTTTGACAATTTTCTTATTTATACAATTTAAAAACCCAATTTTTGATTTTTAATGGTGAACTTAGATAAATTGTTGAATATTTAAATTATTTAAATGATTATTTTGATATATCCTTGTACTAGCAACATATCTTAACTTTTCTCACCACAGTACTCTAATAGCACAGGGGAATAAATACATGCCAAGCAGTCAAAATACATGAGAGATTTCATTCAAGTCTTGCATTTTATCTTAGTGATTTATAAATTGTACATTTTATTCCACTTAATAGCCTTGATTTTAGCCACCCTCCCCCCTTTAGATTCTAAACATTAACAATCTGGAGAATATCGCATGTTTATTTTACAGTGTCTCAGATAGCACTTGTACTCCTGGTGGTATGAGATTCTATTCTCTGAGAAAAATGGTAAAATGGTCTTTAGCACAGTACTATGAAATGGTAAAATGTGGATAATAAAGCTTTATATCGATATACTACATTTCAATAATTGACAGATTTTTAAAGTAATTATTGTGTTCCAATATTATAAAAGTGAAAAAATCAGTTTTTCCTCTACTAAAGAAAGGAAAGTATATGGGCTTTATATAAAAGTTAATATATTTAAATTATTGGAATCTAATACTGATCTAATCTTACTTGTAAAATTTATGTAAGTGTTCTTAACTGTTCAGTCCATCTACCCTATCCTAAGCTTATGGAACAGGTATTTAAAGAAAAAATTCATTTTTGGTTTTAGGAAATATAAAATGCAGGAGCCATGGTATAAAGTGAAAATTACCTTGTTTATCTATAACTGAGTATGAAGCCAAAAATCCTCGTCCAGAAACATGGATTCCGCTCATGAACAGCACTGTAATTTCATTGCTTTTTGATTCAATTGAATGGTTCATCTGCAATCCCAGACCACAGTATTTGCCTAGGAATGAAGAAAAGCAGATCTTTGTTGTGACTCTTATGAAGTCAATAATATTTACCATGTAGATAATAGAATCAGAATAATATACCAAACTCTGCATGTTAAATAGTGTAAAATGATAAGTAGGATGTTTAGTGATTAAAAATCCCATTACTCTGGAGGGAAAAAGAAAAAAAATCAAGTAATAACTTCAAATGATGCAAAAGAAAAAAACCGTACAAGCATTACTGACCTTTTGAAGAGTCAATTTCCTGTGAAATACATGTGTATACTCTTTAAAAGAATAACCAGGAATTTTTAAAAAAAATTGCAGGCAGGCAGGTGGCCCACAGATAAATTGACAATCAGTAACCCCACAGGGTGCGCCAAGGTTCCTGGCCTCAGGACAACACCTCTCAAACCTTTTATGAACCTTCTCAATTTTTCCGCCCAGGCCTGTTGAACTTCTGGTCAACTTAGGTGATAATTTATATTAAAATAAGAAAACTCAATTCAGTCTATAACTTTTCAATTTATTTAGCATTTAATAAGTTAATACCAAACATCAAGGTAAACATGCACTTTTCTTAGATGCTATTGTTTTCAATATAAAATATGTCTTGCTCATCTGTACAAAAAAAAAACACAAAAAACACATACCACCTTCTATTTCTAAATATGGAATGTAATTTTAGCTATCAATGTTTTTAACATTTAAGCAAAATAACACATTATCGAATAACACTACAAGTTATATGAATATATAAGATGATAAAATCTTCAGACTTGTTTTTTAATACCAAGTAACTCAGAAATAGTCTAGTAAAGAGGATAAATATTAAATATTGTATTGCTTTTGAACATAAAATATTTAAACATAGAGTAATATATATTTCACATTATTCTAATTATCTCAAAGCTATATAATTTGTTAGCAAACCCAACTGTGTATGTGCAGAACCAGTGCCCATCACATTAAATCTTAAAGCCCAATGGGAATAGTTAAGGCAAGAGAAATTATGGTCACTAGTATCTTTACACAAGATTAATTTTTGTAAAAGTGAACAGCAGTTTGATCTGGGCCCATCAGTACTAGCTGTTCTTTGCCATGTAAGGATATATGTAGGTGTGATTTTATTACAAGCCTGATTAAGATGCTCAGTACAAATACGGACTTTTCAGATCCTTTCAGGTACAAAGGAAAAAGATCCTATTTAAAGAATACCTAACATGCCATACAATGATGTCTTCATAAAAAGTATATTATTAAAGTGAAACAATGTGCAAAAAATAGTTTTAACCCTTTTTATATGGACAGAACCCCAAAAATATTTTTTATTAGCATGGAAGTTTCATCTTTTGTTTATTTGTTTATCTGGACTTATCTTGTCCTCTAAAATGTGAGTAAATTTAATCTGTGGTAGAAACAAAACATTTTTTAAAAATCACTTATGTTCTGTGAAACTCAAAAGGCAATGCTGAAGAATGGATAACCACAATTTAAAAAACAGAAGGAAGAAAAAAGAAAAGTACAATAGCTGACCTTATAAGTGCTTAAATGAGTTCAAATATACAAGAAAAACGCCTGCCTTCACCTGCTATTCCCAGCCAAGATGACCCTCCTTCTCCTCACTTGGCTCTCCTTTGACCACCGGCTTTACCCGCTGTACAAATAATGCAAAGAACTTGGCAAAGCACTCTGGGAAAGGAAGAAGAAAAACCATTCCTAATCTGGGCAACATAGTTGTTAATTCTTTAATGCCATTTCCCCAGTTTGGCCATTCAAAGGTACTCCTAAATCAAAATAAAGCATTTAATTGCCAACAATTATAAGTTCTGCTGATGGCTCTTAAAGTCAGCAGAAATCACTATAGTTTCTCATGATTAAATAAGAAAGGTATTTGAAAAAATATTTTGTGAATATATAGAGGACATTAAAATATAAAAGTTAAAATTATTAATCACCATAACACCCATGAAACACTTGTTTTAAATATAAAAGAACCCATGTTCCAGGAAAATAAAAATGCTTAAAAGTTATGAGCCTTTAGGAAACTAGGAAAAGAAACCGAAAGCAGGTTATTTGAAAAAACAAAACAAAAAAACAACAACAACAAAGAAAACAACCTAATGAGACTCTAGTAAGCCTAAATAAGAAAAAAAGAAGACACAAATCACTAATATCCGAAATGAAGGTGGGGACAGATCCTTACAGATCCCATAGACATCAAAAGGATAATAAAGAAATACTATGAAAAACTCTACATCCAAAAATTGGATAACCTTGATAAAATGGGCAGGTTCCTTGAAATACACAATTTGCCAAAACTCAAACAAAAAGAAACAAATTATCTGAATAGGCCTATATCTAGGATATTAAATCAATAATTAATAATACTTCAAAAGAAAAAGCACCTGGCACAAATGGGTTCACTGGTAAATTTCACCAAACATTTAAGGAGAAAATTATACCAATTCTCTATAATCTCTTTCAAAGGATAGAAGCAGAGGGGATATTTCCTAACTTATCCTATGAGACCAGCATCACCCTAAAACCAAACTCAAAGACATTACAAGAAAACTACAGACCAATGTTTCTCATAAAAATGGGTGCAAAAATACTTAATAAAGTATTAGCAAATCAAATCCACAGTGTACTAAGTATACCGGTTAATAATGCGGATTTTTTTCAATAGATGGAGTTACACATATGTTGATATATATGCGATTTGATATGTATGTTATTTTGTTGTATTGACGGCAAGCTTCAAAAGTTCATGTCAAATTTGCTGAAGGTGTTAACATCATAGATATTTTTACGTTTAAAAATGTCGAATTTCGTGCCCAAAAAAAGAGCCTTTGCATGAAGTTTTAATTCATTACTTTATTTTGAAGAAAAGTGCTGCTGGAAGTTACTGTATACTTCGGGAAGCTTATGGTGAACATGCTCCATCTCAAGATACTTGTGAACCTTGTGAACGCTGGTTTAAACACGTTAAAAGTGATGATTTCGATGTGAAAGACAAAGAACGTCCAGGTCAACCAAAAAAGTTTGAAGACCAACAATTGCAAGCATTACGGGATGAAGATGCGTGTCAAACTAAAAAACAACTTGCAGAAAGATTAAACGTTTCTCAGCAAACAATTTCCGATCATTTACAAGCAATGGGAAAGATTTTAAAGGAAGGAAAATGGGTGCCACATCAACTGAATGAAAGACAAATGGAAAACCAAAAAGTCATCAGTAAAATGTTGCTTCAACAGCACGAAAGAAAGTCTTTTTTGCATCGAATTGTGACTGGCGATGAAAAGTGGATTTATCTTGAGAATCCCAAATGCACAAAACCATGGGTTGATCCAGGTCAACCATCAACATCGACTGCAAGGCCAAATCGCTTAGGAAAGAAGACAATGCTCTGCATTTGGTGCGATCAGGAAGGCAGGAAGGTGTGGTGTATTATGAGCTTCTAAAACCAGGTGAAACCGTTAATACTGATCAGTGCCAACAACAAATAATCAATTTGAACCACGCTTTGATCGTAAAACGACCAGAATGGGCCAGAAGACACAGCAAAGTAATTTTGCTTCATGATAATGCACTATCACCCACTTCAAAACCAGTTAAAGACCCATTAAAAGATCTTGCCTGGGAAGTATTAACCCACCTGCTATATTCACCAGACCTTGCTCCTTCAGATTACCACTTGTTCCAATCAATGGCACACGCACTTTCTGAGCAGCACTTCAAAATGTATGAAGGAGTGGAAAATTGTGTCTCTGAATGGTTTGCCTCAAAACAAGAAAAGTTCTACTGGACGGTATACACAAATTACCTGAAAGATGGAGGAATTGTGTAGCTAACGATGGACATTACTTTGAAAAAAGCACTTTTGATGTTTCTCTTGAAATTATTGTGTTTTCTTTGATTACAAAATCCGCATTATTAACCGGTACAACATTCCACAATGATGTCATTATACATTTGTTCAAATCCATGGAATGTGCAACAACAACAACAAATTCAGCCATTAGGAAATGCAAATCAAATTCATAATGATATTCCACTTTACAGCCACTAGGATGGCTAGAATAAAAAAGACAGATAGCAAGGATATTGAAAAATTGGAACCCTCATACAATGCTTGTGGGATTGTAAAATGGTGCAATCGCTTTTGAGAACAGCCTGGTAGTTCTTCAAAGGGTTAAACATATAATTAGAGTTATCATATGATCCAGTAATTCTACTCCTAGGCATCTATACTAATAAAAGGGTAATATGCTACTTAGACCAGGAGACCTTCCAGACATCCTTCCAGACAAAGCCATGGTGGCAGGGCCGAAGCAGAGACAGTTAGGGGCGATCAAGCCGGCAGGGGAGGGCAGTTGGGGGTGATCAGGCTGGCAGGGGAAGGCAGCTGGAGGCGAGCAGGCCGGCAGGAGGGGGAAGTTGGGGGCGATCAGGACAGAATGCAGAGTGGTTAGGGGCAATCAGGCAGGCAGGCAGGCAGGTTAGCAGTTAGGAGCCAGCAGTCCCGGATTGTGAAAGGGATGTTCGACTGCCGGTTTAGACCTGATCCCTGCAGGAACCGAGGGGTCCCTGATTGGAGAGGGCACAGGCCGGGCTGAGGGACACCTGCCCCTATGCACGAATTTTGTGCACCAGGCCACTAGTACTAGTATATCCAAGAGAAATGTAAACATATGTCCACACAGAGTTGGACCTGATATCTCACAGCAGCATTATTCATAATAGCTGAAATTTACAAACAACCTAACCAGCATCCTGCAGTTCCTAGGATAAACTGGCATGGAAGGGTGGTGATAAATCTCAAAGAATAATGCAATCTTTTACAAACAGGAGGAGCCATAAACTATCACTCCAGGAGGACGCTAAGAACGAAAAGCAGTCCCTGGCCCAGTTTTACAACTGCAAGGAAGTGAAATCTGCCAACCACCAGTGAGTTTGGAAGAGAATCCTCATCCCCAGCTGGTATCTTGATTTCAGCCAGGCAAGACCCTAAGCAGAGAATCCAGTCATGCCATGCTCAGACTTCTGAGCTACAGAAACTGAGATAATGAACTGTGTTGTTTTAAGTCTGTGGTAATGTTATGAAACAACAGAAAACTAATACAACCAGAAATTTACTTTGGTTGTATGGTGAGAATACACTGATTTTTGGATCATCAAATCTAAAAGAACTATAGTGCACAAGATGGAATCTATGGCTCAGGGTCGTAATCAGCAGACAGATACATTTTACTTGGCCTCTTGGCCAGCAGTTTGGGGCCATGCACTATTTCAAAACTATTTGAATTAGTTGCCAAAATTTTAAAAATCTGGAAACTTCATATTAAGTATGAATTTCTAACTTCTCTTAGAAAATCACAAGTAAAAAAAAAAAAAGGAAACCTGGGCCAATAATGACTGTCTTCTTTGAAAGTCACACTCCGGTTGGTAGTGAATTTGTATCCACTTATATAGAGCTTAGAGATCTTAAGGTTCTCATGCCTCTTTCATGTGTCCATATCAAAGACACTTTAGGTAGATTATGAAAAACAATATATTAAATTCTGGAAGATGTCAAGCAGAAATATCCTGTATTCAAAAATATAGAATACATGCACCTGGTTTCGGATAGACTACGATGTGGAGTTAATATTGTTCATGAAACACGAAACGAGGTTTATGTTCTCAAGTAATTGGAAGACCACTTAACCTACTGACAGGTGTGGCAAGTTAGAAAGACTACGTGGCTAGAGCAAAAGCACGTCAAACCTGTCTACCTCCAACAGATGGAAATGTAGCTTGCTTAGAGGACATAACTTAATTAATTTACACATACTGGTATTTAGGGAGAGTTTTTTACTGCCTATGTACAGAAATGCCTTTAATCTAAAAAACAAAGTGTGCAATTCTCAAAGAAATTTATTTATTGAATATATTCTAACAAGCCCCTGAATAGCTGGTCACTGAGCTAAGTATGTGCTGGGGGGTTCAGTGATGAAATTAGATAGGCAGAGTGTTGCCCTCAGAGAGCTCAGTGTAGTGGGACAGGGAAAACACACAGCTGAAGCCCCTAGAAGACTGAAGAGGCCATTACAATACCAAGAAAATGTTTAGAGTAGATGCTGTCATTAAATAATGTCCATCAGTACTGTGTCTGTACAGTCCGGCTTCAAGGATCACACTGCCTTGTGCTTGGTGGGCCAGAGCGAGTTGGGTTGTAAAATTTAGGCCTCTGATGTAGGTAGTAGAATGTTCATAGCAGACAATTAGTGATAGCCAAAAACTGGTTATATGGTAGATACACCTTAATTTTCTTATTAAATTTATCACTATTAGAAATTTAGATCGGCTTCCAGTTTTCTGTATAGTGAATAATATTATAATAAACATCTTCCTAGCACAACCTCTTCTGCCTACCTGAAGTATTTCCTTAGTGATTCTTAATATATACTTCCAGACTGCTATCCAAGTGAGCTATACCATTTAATACATTATCAATATTAAAAAAAAGGTACCAATTTCATCACAACCATGGCAAACATATTAACATTTTATATTTTTTTAATAATCCAAAAGACAGGGAGGGGGACATATTTAGTTTAGAAAAATGGCATTTCTTTGATTATAAGCAGAGTTGCCTCCTCCAGTTCCTCTTTCAAAATAGCAGCGTGGACAAAAGAGCACACAGATTTTTATTGCTATCCATGATGATGAACAAAGAGTCTCCATAGATAATTTTACAGCATTCAAGAAACCAAAATATTCACAAGGTAATACCATTCATCCCTATCAGTTTCGTCTGAGTGGGTTTTCTTATGAAATTCTACTTTGAGAGCTTTTAGACTTAGCTTCTAAAAAGTCAGCAAACTTCGGGATAGAAGAGAGCTTCATTTTCTGGTTCTATTTCTTAATAAAAACTCTTAAAAAGATGGTGACTCAAGGCCTTGGCTGTTATTAAGTTGACAACTTTTTTCAAGATAGCTGGCAGAGTTTCTAATGCCAAGCACAGTAATATAAAAACAATGAGTCATAATAATGTGTACACTTCAGCAAAATTAGAGGTGTTGCCAAGCATCACAGGTGAGACATACACTGCATACCAAGAAATTTTTTCAAAGCTTTTCTGGAAAAATAAACTTTTCACCACTTAGGAGATGTCAAAGGCTTTTAATATTTCCTAGAAGAGCTTACTTACATCAGCATCACACCGTGGATTAAGTTTCATCCTTTTGAATACTGACAAGAAATGAGACAGGTGTCAATACCTCACTGACCTGCCTCATAATATTGGAGGAGACATTTAGAAGTGATGACATCATTTACAGAGACAAAGCTTCAATATTTCTTCTGTGTTCCAGTCCACAAACCAGTCTGACTATTCCAAACCACAAAGATCCACCAAGGTCTTTAGAATTGCATATGGCTCCTGTATATGACAATGCAACCACCTCACATGATGCTTCTTAAGCATAAGTTCCCATCAAGTCTCTCCACGAAAAACATCCACAGTAATTATTGTATTCTCATGAACATGTATGAGATGCCTTTATTCTCCTAACTTCATGTTTTCATAGGCTGGGACTGCATCTCTCATGAAACTCTGCGGCTATTATACCAACCATGCAAGATACCTATGAAGATTAAGATAACACTTCTTTAACTTCTACACATGAAAAACTCTAAATGTAAAAATGTTAACAATGATGATCATTCTGTAAGTTCACTATTGGTGTATAAAAATGCCATAGATTTCTTGGCGTTAAATTTGTATCCTGCTACATTGCCAAATTCATTAATTAAGTCTAGTAATTTTTTGATGGAGTCTTCATGGTTTTCTATGTACAGTATCATGTCATCTGCAAATAATGACAGTTTTTCGTCTTCATTTCAAATTTGGATGCCTTTTATTTCTTCTTGTTGTCTAATTGCTATGGCTAGCACTTCCAGAACTATGTCGAGCAGGAGTGGGACCCGAAATGACACAATACTGTATATAAAAAATTCTAAAGATTCCTCCAAAAAACTATTAAGAATAAAAAAAACCACTAAAGTTACAGGATACAGAAACAATATGCAGAAATATTTCATTTTTATAACCAATTAGGAACAATCAGGAGGAGAAATTAAGAAAGCAATCCTACTTACAATTACATCAAAAAGCATAAAATACCTAAGAATAAATTTAATCTATGAGGTGAAAGGCTTGTACTCAGAAAACTATAAGAATGAAGAAAAAAGTTGATAATACAAGTAAATGGGAGGAGATACCTTGTTCATGGAGTAGAATTAATATTATTAAAATGTCCTCACTACCTAAAGCAATGTACAGATTCAATGCAATCCCTATTAAAATATCAATGGCATTCTTCTCAGAATTAGACAGTTAATCCCAAAATTTATATGGAACCACAAAATACCCCGAATAGCCAAAGAAATTTTGAAATCTTGAGAAAAAAACAAAGTGGAAGATATCCCTTATATCAAACTATATTATAAACCTACAAAATTCAAAACAGTATGATACTGGCATAAAAGCAGATATGTAGATAAATGGAATACAGACCAGAAATAAATCCTTGCTTACATGGTCAATGGATCTATAACAAAGAAGGCAAGGAGATGCAATGGGGTAAAGAGTCTCTTCAACAAGTGGTGTTGGAAAAACTGGATACATGCAACAAATGTAATCGGACCATTTTCTTTTTTTTTTTTAATATATTTTATTGATTTTTTACAGAGAGGAAGGGAGAGAGATAGAGAGTTAGAAACATCGATGAGAGAGAAACATCGATCAGCTGCCTCCTGTACATCTCCCACTGGGGATGTGCCCGCAACCCAAGTACATGCCCTTGACCGGAATCGAACCCGGGACCTTTCAGTCCGCAGGCCGACGCTCTATCCACTGAGCCAAACCGGTTTCGGCTGGACTATTTTCTTACACCATATAAATAAACTCAAAATGGATTAAAGACTTAAATGTAAGACCTGAAACCATAAAAACACCTCGAAGAAAATAAAGGCAACAAAGTCTCTGACATTACTCTTAGCCATATCTTTTTGTATCTATCTCCTAAGGCAAGGGAAACAAAAGAAAAAATAAACAATGGGTGTACATCAAACTAAAAAGTTTTTGCAAAGTGAAGGAAACCATCAACAAAATGAAAAGACATTCTACTGAATGGAAAAAGATAGCTGCAAATGATACATACGATAAGGAGTTAATATTTAAAACATATAATGAACTCACACAACTTAACACCAAAAATCCCCCACAACAATCTGATTTAATAATGAGCAGAGGACCTGAATTGCATTTCTCCAAAGAGAACAGACATACAGACGGCCAACAGATACATGAAAAAAATGTTCAACATTAACAATCATCAGGGAAATGCAAATTAAAACTAAAATAATGTATCACTTCACCCCTGTCAGAATGACTATCATCAATAAGTCAACAAATAAGTACTGGTGAAGATGTGGAGAAAAGAGGACCCTCGTATCCTTTTGGTAGGATTGTAAATTAGTGCAACAAATTGGGGATTCCTGCTGGCATTGAACTTGCACCAATGACCACTGATTGACACCAGTTAAAGGACAAATGGCAAAACAAAACAAATGCACCACCACTTACTACAGAAATAAAGAAGATATCTATAATAATAAAAGTGTAATATGCAAATTGACCGAATAGCCATCCAGATGTCCTTCCGGACAACCTTCCGCATGAAGCTGGGGCTGCAGCCGCAGGATCGCAGGATCGAGGCAGCCGCCGCAGCTGTGAGGGAGGGACTGAGGCAGCCGCTGCGGCTGTGAAAACCTACTCTTGCACAAATTTTGTGCATCAGGACTCTAGTTTTGAAATAATTTTAACAGAAAAAATGTGAAAAACCTACATGAGAAAAAGTTTAAAGCACTCCTAAAAGACAACAAAATTAGATTTGAACAAATGGAAAAAAGCAGCTCTTGTTCTTGAACAGCATGACTCAACATCATAAAAATAATTTATAAACAGCATAATCCCAATAAAAATACCAATAAACATTTTTATGAAGTTGGACAGGTATCCAACTTTCATATGGATAAATATACATATGAAATGAACATCTATAAGGAGAGAGTAGCTCAATCAGATATTAAAACAGTAAAAAGTCTCTATAATTAAAACTGAAATTCTGACACATGGATAGGCCAGTCAAATACAATAGAAAGTCCAGAAATAGAACCAAGCACATATAAAACTGAAGTATATAATAAAGTATATAAAAACCTTCGGACAAAGATAGACTGTTAAATACATGCTACTAGGACAAGTGATTAGTCATCTGGAAAAGATACTATTAGATCTACACTTCATATGATACAAAAGAGTATCTCCAAATGGACCTGGGATCTAAATATACCACATAAATACTAAAGTAAAACATGGGTACGTTTATTTTTAATTAGGATGTAAAAAAAAGGCTTTCCAATTTCCAATTACAACTCAAATCCAGATGCAATCTTTTAATACATTTTTGAAAGTTTGCATGGCAAAACCCACCCACAAAAATCCACTATAAACAAGCTCCATAAACAAAGTTAAAACATGAGGAGGCAAACTAAGAGAAATTGCAGCACATATCACATACAAGCTAATATCAGTAAAAGACAGTAAGAAAGTTCCGAATACCTGAAACAAAGACCAAAGAAGCTTGACAGAAAAATGGGAAATGATATGAACAGATACAAAGATGAATAAGAAATGAATTTTTAACATATTTTTTAAAAGTTCAACCTGACTCATAGAAAGAGAAATAAAACTATACTAGGATACCATTCCTTACCTATCAATTGCCAAAACATAATATTCTGTTGGCAAGGCTGTGGGAAACAGGTATTTAATGCATTATGGTGGAAATGAAAATTGGCACAACCCTTATATAGGGGAATTTGGCAATGTCTAATAAAGCTATATATATATTTACCTTTGAATCAGTAATTGTACTTTAGGAATTGACTTGAAGATACACCTACAAGAATACAAAAACACTTATGTATAAAGTTATTTACTGCAGAATGCTTGTAACTGTAAAATATTGGAAGCAACCTATACATAAAAGAGTTGTTAAACTGTAGTATATCCAGGCTATGAATTCTAGGTAGCTGTGAAATGAATGAGCATTATCTCTATGAATTGATGTGTATTGATTTCTAGTAGATACATTGTTGAAGGGTGGGGGAAGGGAAGCAGCAAAGAAAATCAATAGTACGCTAGATTTTGTATAAGAAGGGAAAATAAAATACAAATGTATAATGCAAAAAAGAAATGTAGAAAAAAATTAATGCAATTGGTTAGCTACCAAGGGTTGGATGGATGTGGGAAAGAAGGATAGAAATGTAGTGTAGTGAAGTCACTATCTTTTAACTTTGAGAACCATGTTCATATGAAACTCAACAAAGAAAAAAGAAAACAAAGAACAGAGTAAAAAACTAAAATGGAATATGAACAGAAGTAAATGAACCAAACCTTATTAGAAATGGATAACAACACAATGGAGGGTAGGAGGTGGCAGGGGAAAACTATCCCTGGCAATCTGAACATAGTATTTAGACTACATGTCCTCGGGTTAAGACTAAACAAATATGAATTCTAGGTAGCAGGCTTCTTTTAGAAGCATGGATTAGCAATCCTGAAACTACTTTCTGTGTATTAGAGCACCAAACAAGTAAAATAAGCACCTATTCTATATAATAAAAGCCTAATATGCTAAGTGATCAGGCATCCATTCAACCAATCAAAGGGTAATATGCTAATGATACATTAAGTCTGTTCAACCGTTTGCTATGATGTGCACTGATCACCAGGGGGCAGAGAGTCAACCAGTCGCTATGATGTGCACTGACCACCAGAGGGCAGACACTCCGTCAGGTACGCTAGCTTGCTGCTGGGGTCTGGCCGATCAGGACTGAGCCAGGTACGCTAGCTTGCTGCTGGGGTCTAGCCGATCAGGACTGAGCGAGAGGGGCCTGACACACCCTGGAGCCCTCCTGCATCCCTCCCCAGCCCCGATCATGCACCAGTGGGGTACCTCGACCTGGCCTGTGCCCTCTTGCAATCCTGGACCCCTCAGGGGATGTCAGAGAGCCAGTTTCGGCCAGATCCCACAGGCCAGGCCAACGGACCCCACTGGTGCACGCATTTATGCACCAGGCCTCTAGTACTATAGATAAACAGGAGCTAGATATCTCATTGTCAGAGTTGTTTCCATTATGAAAAGGGAAGGGACAGAATAACCCCTGTGATGTTGGATTAGGATTAAAGGTATCAGTATAAATGCACGCTTTTTAATAAATATCATAGATAATTAAAAATAGATATACTATGTGTAATGTACATATGTAAGTTTGTAAATACATACATCTATTTATTAAATCTATCTGCTGAAAGGGCATGGCAGCTCACTGGTCTAACCTTGGAGATCAGATAGTGATTTCTAATACTATTTTCCACAAATAAGAACCAGGGTTCCTTGAAGAAATGGCTGGTTTCAGGGCTGAATCAGGGCCAGTACAAGATAACTACGTACAGAATATCCTATGACAGACCAGAAGGGAGTACTCAAAGAATGACAAGGACATCACAAAAGAACACAGGAGCTAGCTTAGAGAGGCTCCAATTGGAAATTTGGAACAATCTGAGCATCAAAATAAATAATAAGTAAAGGATTATAAACCATGGACTAATATGAGAATCCATGAGTGCACACTGACACAAAAGAAGGAAAAGCTCACCCTTTCAGTAAAAACAAAACAAAAACACACACACACACACACACACAAAAACCCCCACCACTAACATAGCGGGAATGATGAAATCAGAAAATCACCACTTGATGACAACTGTCATAACATCAACAGCTGATTCAGACAAGAATTATTAGTGGATGCCAAAACTAATGGATACAAGCTTGAGTAAATAGGGTATTTGCATCATTTCAAAGAGTTTTCCCACAAGATGAGAACTGATGAACAATAACATAGCTACAGTGTAGAAATCTGGGGGATACCAACTTAGCCAAGAGATCGAAGTTAATGTCACCAGTAAATGGGACCACCTGACATTGTGTGCCTCCTGACACAATGCTCTGAGAACATCACTTCTGGGGCTTTCCTGTCAAAAGTCTGGATCAAATCATGAGGAAACATCAGACAAACCAAGTTAGGAATTTACAAAATAACCATAAACTTAAAAAATGTCAACATCATGAAATAGAAGGAGAAACAGAAACTGCCCTCCCCTTTAATCTCTAAAATAATGGAGACTAAGAAGATGTGACAACTGAATGTATACACAACCTTAGAATTAATTTTGCTATAAAGGGCATTATTTAACTGGAGAAATTTTAATAAGGTCTGTAGGTTAGTATAATATCAAAGTTAAATTATTCTATTTTGATAACTGCTCTGAGGGGCATCTGTAATACTCTCAACAATAAAGATAAAAAAAGAATGTCAAATTTCTAGGGATTAAAAACTTTAGTATATGGGGGAGGGGGTGTCAGGGACATTATGTTTGAAACTTATTCTCAAACAGTTTAGCAAAAAAATTGAGGGGGTAATAAAAATTGGGGGGTGCAAAAATATGGTAAAAATGTTAACATTTGGAAACTATGAGTGAAAGGATATATAAATTACCCAATCCTTGCAACTCCACTATAGCTCTGAAATTATGTCAAAATAAACAAGTAAAAGAAAAAAGTTGCACCCTGGTTGGTATGGCGCAGTTGGTTGGGCAACCTCCTATGTAACAAAAGGCTGTAGACATGTGATACCTGGTCAGGGCACGTGCCTGGGCTCCATCCTGGTAGGGGCCTGTGGGAGGCAGCCGATTAATGTTTCCCACTCACACTGATGTGCGTTTCTCTCTCTCAGCCCCTTCATCTCTTTTTAAAGATCAAGTAAAAATCAAATTAAATTTAAAAGTAGCTAGTTTCAACAGTCATACAGTAAAACATTAAGAAATAATAGCTGGCCAAAACCCGTTTGGCTCGGTGGATAGAGCATCGGCCTGCGGACTGAAGGGTCCCAGGTTCAATTCCAGTCAAGGGCATGTACCTGGGTTGCGGGCACATCCCCACTGGGAGGTGTGCAGGAGGCAGCTGGTCGATGTTTCTCTCTCATCGATGTTTCTAACACTCTATCCCTCTCCCTTCCTCTCTGTAAGAAATCAATAAAAATATATCTTAAAAAAAATAATAGCTGGCATCTATTACTCTAAAAGGCCTAGTGGTTGAGATTATGGACTTTACTACCAGCCAGACTTCAGTTCAAGTCCGAACTCTGCTATGTGACTTTGGACAAGTTACTTATCTTCTCTCATCTTCTGTTTTATGGGAATAATGTATAGAATTCTAATAGGGTTCCATAAAATCAAGCACGTCAAAAACTTGCACTAAGAGACACCAATTTTGGAGCCTGACTATGAAGGTTTGACTCCTGCTTAGCAATTTACTAGCTGTGTGACCTTGAACAAGTTTAATCTCTCTGTGCCTCAATTTTCCTATCAGTAAATGGGGGGGGGGGGGGGGGGGGGTTAACAGTATCTATCTCAAGGGTTCTTGTGAAGACTAAGTTCATTGATAAAAGTGATTTGAATAGCACCTGACATAGCAAGCATTGCATTACCAGCTAAGGCTTCTACCAAATAAGAATTCAGAAAAATGTAAGTTTTCATTATCATTGTTAAATATGTAATATTATCATCAGTACAGCTTTTTCGAGAGATTTGGTGCCAAAGAGAAAGAAAATTTATCTTTTTCCTCTTAAAATAGGAAGACCTAAGCACATTATAGAGACATGAGACAAACGATCCAGAAAGAAAAACTGAAAATGCTAGAGACACAGAATCATTTATGAAGTGAAGCCCAAAGGGCCTCAGTCTTTCTCATTATAAATATCATGAGGATTTAAGAGACATAATTTAAAAAGGCACCTTGGCTAAAGGTATAAGGTAGAATGTGTATCTTTAAATATAACTTTGAATACATATACACACACACTTTTACATTTCTTCTACAGAATGCATTTTCCTTTAATGCCTATGAGGCTTTAAAATATTTAGCTTCTCTTTTAGAGATCCACCTACAATCGCCCTCCTCCCTCCATTTAAATCGAAAACTTTAAGCAAAATACAGAAAAATATATAGAATAGGAAAAGATTACAAATAAGCAAAGGCTTTTCTTTTTAATAACATTTGTGTCTAAATTTCATTTTTGGATTAATTGGCAATAATTAATTTCCATGGGGAAATGATACTAGCAGATGCCTATAGATCAACATGAAAAAATGTCTAAATATTGAGAGAAAAGAAATATATTATAAAATAGTTTAGAGATAGATATTTGTATATGAATAGAAAAGGTTAATATTAATAGCAAATGGATTTTTTACTTTACATTCCATCTTTATAGAGCAACTATTATGTTTCAGACACAAAGATTAAAGAGTAATCAAAAAAGAAATTTAATATTCAAGGCGCAATGGGATGTTCTCATTTCAATTCAATTTGTCTTAAAAAAGGAACAGAATTCAGATCTACAGAGCCAATCTGCACTCTATTATTTTTTTTTTAATATATATTTTATTGATTTTTTACAGAGAGGAAGGGAGAGAGATAGATAGTTAGAAACATCGATGCGATGGAAACATCGATCAGCTGCCTCCTGCACATCTCCCACTGGGGATGTGCCCGCA
>NW_005359757.1:1232176-1234962 GCF_000412655.1 Myotis brandtii
TCCGCAGGCCGACGCTCTATCCAATTAAGCAAACCGGTTTCGGCATGCACTCTATTATTAAGCACATCCTATCTGTCAGTGAAATGAGTAACACTACAATGAGTTAATTTCACAAAGATTTCTGTAAAGTTTATCAGTTTAGAATATAGTTATATAAAATCAAAATACATTCATTTATTTAAAGAATATTACACATTTCTAAGAAAACAGAAAATGACTGCCCAACTGCCAAATAACTGAAAGTGCCTTGTCAGTTAAAACACAATCCAATGAATTTAGTTAGGACTGAAGAAATAATTCCTTAAGAAACCATTCTCCTTTTCATTTTCTTCATTATTCCATAATACCATCTCTCAGGGGCAAATATTCCTAAAATTAAAAGTTATAGACAAAACCCACAAACTTAAGCTTTATATAAAAGTCACCAAAAAATGGGAACCATTTTTACAGAGAAATACGAGGTACGTGGGCCTGCCTCTTTTTGAAAAGGGCACTGAGAAGAGATGAAACAGGAAAAAGAAGATTCACTACCATTAACACGGGAATCTTGATGCTGACAATGTATTTGTTTCTATCCTGTAATTCTCTGCATATCTACATTAATCTGAACATCAAACAACTATTCTTAAATGATTTCCATTTCTCTGCAATGTCAAGGTAGGTAGTTACCTTTTTCCCACTAAACAAAGAGTGCTATCCAAATGGAAGACCAGGAGTATGGGACAGGAGGCGATGTTACGGGGAGGGAGCAAACTAAAACCCAACAGGAACCATCATGACTCAGTATCCTTCACCTTTCTGCAGCTTTTAATTCACCCAGTTAAAGAGAAAATAAGGAAAAACAAAAACAATGGAAATAAGGGAGAGCTGAGATTTACTGTACACCTACTACATCCACCCTTTTACCTTTCTGCAGCTTTTTATTCCTCCAGCAGAAGAGAGAATAAGGAAAAACAAAAACAATGGAAGCAAGGGAAAGCTGAGAGCTATCATACACCTACTACATCCCAAGCATTGCAAAGTATTATTGCATTTAATCTTCCAAGAGTGCAGAGGATGACTCTGAAGTCTGGGCAGGGTTGACTTACAGCAAGTAAGTCCTATGGCAGCAATAAGAACCCAGTAAGCGATTTAAAACCTGTGCTCAAAATGTTTCTCACATCACTCAATTTCTCTAACAATAATAGCAGTTATTGTCCCAGCATACAATCCTTTTATTTTCTTTTATTTAAAGAAAAACCTTTTCATTATGAAAAATTTTAAAATCCTATATAATAAAACGCCAATTAGCAAATCAACCGACAAATGGAACAACCAATTGCTATGACGTGCACTGACCACCAAGGGGCTGTCCCCTGGTGGTCAGTGCACTCCCCCAGGGGGAGCGCCGCTCAACCAGAAGCTGGGCTCACAGCTGGTGAGTGAAGCGGCAGCGCTAAGGATGTCCGACTGATGGGGAGCGGGCCTAAGCCATCAGTCGGACATCCCCCGAGGGCTCCCAGACTGCAAGAGGGCGCAGGCTGGGCTGAGCGACCCACCCGAGTGCATGAATTTCATGCACTGGGCCTCTAGTCTATAATAATAAAAGCATAATATGCTAATTGAACCGGACAGCCAAACATCCTTCCATACAAAGCCACGGCAGCTGCGAGGGCCAAGGGCAGGCAGAAGCTGCAAAGGCTGAGGGCAGGCAGCTGCAGTGGCTGTGAGAGCCGAGGGCAGACAACTGCAGCGCTGGCAGCAGCAGCGGCGGGGTGATGTGGGCAGCACCTTCACCTGATTGGCCTGGTTGCCTCCCGTAGAGGGAGGCCAGACTGTGGCTTAGGGCCACTCCCCGCAGGGAGAGGGCCTAAGCCATCAGTAGGATATCCCCTGAGGGCTCCCGGACTGTAAGAGGGGGCAGGCCGGGCTGAGGAACCCCCCACCCCCAGTGCACAAATTTTCATGCACTGGACCTCTAGTATATATATATATAAAAGTAGAGAGAGGAGAGTGTAACAACTCTGGTGTGCCCATGGCTCAGCTTCACCTATATGTCATTGTTGTGTCACCTACCTTTTTTTCTCCCTGAAATATTTAAATACAAATTTAAGACATTTAATTTGACTTCAGAATATCTCTAACAAATTAGATCTTTAAATAATAACATTATCATGCCAAAAACAATCATTCTTGACAATCATTCTGTGCCTGATAGGGGGGAGCTCCCCAACCCCCTGATCGGCCCTGCTCTGTGCGTGACCGGGGTGGCGCTGCAACTTCCTCTTAAAATATCTCTAATTACCTTAAAAATATATTTTTGTAGTTGGTTAGCTTAAATCAAGATACAAACAAGATATACACATCACTTTTGGAGATGTAGCTCAATAAAGGAAGGGACAAAAGTAGGTTTACAGTTGTGAGTACAAGATTTTATTCTTCTATTATTATTTATTAATTATCTTATTTTCTATACAAACAACTGTAAACCTACTTTAGCCCACCCTGTATATGACAGTTCCTTCCACTTCCTCCCCTTTCTTTTTATAAATGGCATTTCAATACAGGCAGAGCTCAAAGACACTGCGGGTTTAGTTGCAGTCCACTGCAACAAAGCAGGAAGCATAATAAAGTCAGTCACAATCTTTTTGCAAGTGGAGGTTCTTGCTTTCAATCCTATCTAATAAAAGAGAAACATGGTAATTAGCGTACGACCGCTACCCTTCCCACTGGCTAATCAGGGCGATATGCAAATTAACTGCCAGCCAAGATGGCGGCCGGCAGCCAGGCAACTGGAAGCGAACATG
>NW_005359757.1:1236353-1255599 GCF_000412655.1 Myotis brandtii
GCACAAATTTTTGTGCACCGGGCCTCTAGTTTGTAATAAAATGCCACCTATGTGAAGTGCAGTAAAACAAGGTATGCCTACACAGACTTTAGGGTTGACAGCATGTGTTTCTCTAGCTCCTTTATTCCCTTAAACTGCCATGGGCTTGATTACACTGTGGCTCACCTTTCTTCATTGTTGTTGCAAGACTGCTCAGGTGGTACTGTTTACTCTGTACTGCATCACCTCAGGAGGCATTTGATATCCACTTGTTCTCTATTAGTGTTACAGTAATAGTGTTTCTAAATCACTGGGTATTTTCGTTCCTAAAAGCTTATCCGATACCACATATTCACGACAACGTGCATGTGGTAACCAAGCTACCAGGTTAATCCAGAGTTAACAGAGGCAACAGAAGTTATCAATTAATGGTCAGAGAAACAGGGAAGGAATTGTTCCTTTGGTAGATAAGAGGCCAAAAAGTAGAGAAGGATTTGACTATAGATGGAGAGGAAGCCAGAGGACAAATAAGATGTTCAAAGAACAAGATACTGGGTTCCAATTACGGTTCTAAAAGATATTTTACACACTTGTACCAATAAATGTTTCCAAATAAATTCAGAAAACCCAAGAATTCTTTATTTTATGATGTTAGTTTACCAAACACCTTATAAAAATTTCTACCTTTCTTGCTTAAGAGCAAGGTGCTGCTCTGTAAGCCAAAGGTTCCTAACTAGACTACAAAGTGGGTTATCCTTGGAACTTTAAACTACTGAGGCATGGCTCCCACCCAATCAATTCTGATTCAATGGGTTTAAGGCAGCGGTTCTCAACCTGTGGGTCGCGACCCCTTTGGGGGTCGAACGACCCTTTCACAGGGGTCGCCTAAGACCATCGGAAAACACATATATAATTACATATTGTTTTTGTGATTAATCACTATGCTTTAATTATGTTCAATTTGTAACAGTGAAATTGGGGGTCACCACAACATGAGGAACTGTATTAAAGGGTCTTGGCATTAGGAAGGTTGAGAACCACTGGTAAGGTGAGGACCAGGTATTATTTAAACAGTATTATTCAAAAGTCTTTCCAGGTGACTCTAATATGTAGCCATAATTGAGAACCACTGCTCTTAGCTAAGGTTAACAATAGCAGCAATATTTACTAAGCATGTGTTGTATGTTATATACTGTTCTAAGTACTTTAAATAATGAGTTCATTTGCTATTTTATAAGTGAGGAAACAGAGAGGTCAGGTAACTTGCCCAGGGTCACAGAGCAAGCTAACAGCAGAGTTAAGATTAAATATCAAGAAGTTTGGATCAAAAGCCCTTGTTCTTAATGACCATGATATTCTGGCCTCCTAAGCATAAATTATATTTGTATTCTTTAATTGCAAATAAAATGATCAAAGAAAAAAAATTAGATAATTAACTTTCTCCTTAGAAATATTACAGTGGCATTTTGTTGCAAGGGTACGAGCACAGGCTTGTTACAAAAGTAAATAAACAAACAGATAAATATTGTCTCTTCCCAAAAGATTCAAATTTGAGATTCACTCAGGCTTTCAATAATTTCCCACATTATTATCCATATAGTATAGTTATTCAATCGTAAGTATCAAAAATTGCTTTAGTTGTAAAACTCAGGCAATAATGTATTACATGTACATTTATAAGAAAATTTCCTACCTATTTCAGTTCTGCTAAGTCCAATTCCATTATAAATTCTCAAGTAATTTAAATGACAAGAATCAGAATCTTCAATGTCAAAGTCACCAAATTTGATGCGCAATCTTTCTCCCATCTTTACACGAATCTCCCATTCACAAACGGTGCTGTTGGGATAGGTCTGTGGGTAGTTTATGGACATAAGGGTTCCACTTTCAGGGCCTAGTACAGTGTGTCCACATCCATCACCTTTAAAAAGAATTAAAAGAACAATAAATTATTCTTACATCTTTAACTTAAACTGTAAATACATAGGATTTTAAAAAATGTATTCTATTATATATTTTATACTACCAATACTTTCTTTACACAAGATAAAAAAGATGACATAGTTCTTAGGATATCTATATACAGGAGCCAAGAGAGCCAGGTTAGGTAAAAATAATCAATAATTAACTTTATAATTTTTGAGTTCAAAGGACCTTCCAATCTGAATTAGAAGTAAACATAATTTGGCAAAAAATATATATACATGTCATAAATCCAAACTTGAAGAATATCAATTCATAGTAATTATTTTTTAATATATTTCTTTATTGATTTCAGAGAGGAAGGGAGAAGGAGAGATAGAAACATCAATGATGAGAGAGAATCATTGATCGGCTGCCTCCTGCATGCCCCCCACTGGGGATCGAGCCCGCAACCCAGGCATGTACCCTTGGCCGGAATCGAACCCGGGACCCTTCAGTCCGCAGGCCGAAGCTCTATCCACTGAGCCAAACCAGCTAGGACCATAGTAATTATTTAAAGTAAATGAAAACTATAAAAATGAAAGTATGTGACTAGTTTCATCTATTCATTTACAAATATCACAAACCTCTTCTAAAATCTGTGAGGTGAATGATTTCTGAAAGTACTTACTATATACTAAAGATAATGCAATCACTGATTATATGACACACTGCACGGCATGTCTTCTTGAAAGCATTAAAGCAATATTTATTGAAGTTTAATTTTATATTCTACTGAAATTCGACTTTTAGTAATCCCTCTGCAAAAGCCTCATTGTTTCCCTACAAAATGATGAGAAAATGTTTATTTAAAGATTAGGGGAAATGACCTTAATATCTTGGTAGTAGCATTATTTGTTCTAGAAATTTCTTCAGAAATTGGATATGAAAACTCAGGTAACTTAACACATTGTTTGTAAAAATAAAATATGTACATCCGTTCCTTTCTTATGAAATGTGTTATTTTACTGGGCAGGAGACATGCACTATTGATGAGAAGGGTTTCAGCTGCTGCTCCGATTCTACAGTTTAGCATTCCTTAATGACAGGATTCAAATACATTCTTTTTAATAGGAAGATTAATACATCTTTTTAAAATGATAGTATTTTCCCGTTCAAAAGAGCTATTGATAATCACTGTTTGGAATAGTTTGGTGCTTGCACAAAAAAACAATATTGAAAGTGACACTGCTGGGTTTTAATCTTAATATGGATAGAGATGGCTGTCATAGAATGTTCTGTTATCTTACCATTATCTTGAATTATTATTTTTAAGAACAATGTAGAACTGGTATCATTTAGTAGAATAGATGAAAGCTTTAACGGCCTATGAATAAGAACTTAACATAGTATCTAGCAAGTAGCAGTTGCAAAGTAAATGTTTATTAATGTTTATTAACCTACTAGAGGCCGATGCACAAAATTCGTGCAGGAGTAGCCCTTCCTTCCCCCGGCTGCAGGCACTGGCTTCCCTCTGGCACCCAGAACCTGGGCTTCCCTCACAGCCCCGGCTTCATCCAGAAGGTCGTCCGAAAGGACGTCTGGTCTAATTAGCATATTACACTTTTATTATTATAGATGAAATAATTTCAATCTTGTCTCAAAATTACCTTTAATGAAGAAACAACAGCTCTGGACCTAGATTCTGATGACTATGCTTCAAATCCTTTGTTGATAAAGAATTTTTATTCTCAAATCCATATGAGTACTGTTACTTAAGCTACTTTTAAAGGTTAGTCAGTATTTACAATCTGGCTTCCTACATAAATCTCTCTCCTATAAAGCTTAGCTTTTAATCAGTGTGAAACTTTACCTATCTTCTACACCTCCTTTCATCCTATACACAAGAACTAGGCATACCAACTCAACAAAATAATAATGCATAAAGGGACCATAAAATAAACATATGAATTTTTGTGTGATACACCCACTGATATTTTGCAAATATAAAACTTAGAATGTGATACAAATCAGAGAAAACACACACACACACACACACACACACACACACACAAATTTTTCCTGAAACTATCACGAAAATACCTTGAATATCTCTGTTGGAGATCATCTAAATTGGAAACATAGGAATATAAAACCCTCACTGTGAAAATAAATGAATTATAATGTAAGTAACTTTTGAACAATCATTAACATTCTTCCTTAGAGAAAAAAAACAAACAAACAACTACCCTAAGATAGAGTTTCTAACATGAAACTAGTCTGAAATGTTCTCTTATCATTGAAAAGATAAATACATGCTTTCTGGAAGTGTTTTGATCTTTAAAATGTAGCCACTGAATAAATGAAGTAACTCAAACTATAAATGTATTTCTTTTAGGAAACAGAAACTAAGGCAGCTTTTTTCCGTGGCTAGAAGTGTTGATGGATTTCAGAAAGCCAAGAATTTCCTATTAACAGCTGAATTCCTGACTTAGTAATGGCAGGTTGCTGCATTTAATGTATTCCCCATAGGCTGTTACTTAAGGTTGTGATTTTAAAATGGATTTTACAGAAAGTATAAGCTGAGAGTTAGTAGTAATTTTTGTCTTATGTTCATATTTCTGTTTGAGTCTCAATAATACACAAAACATTTCTTGTCCTTTCCTCCATAAAGCATATACTTTCTACACAAGTTAACACAGTAAATACTACTTGATGAAAAACAGGACTTTAGTGAGCACACTGATGAAGAGAACAATTAAATGGAGCTGTCCTTTTTCAGTATCTTGTGTAGGGGGAGGGCACCAACAGTCCACAAGTAATGTGCCAAGAATGTTTTAAAATATGTGATGGAGTTCAGAGCTTCCTCCTCTTGCAAACAAGATGATATGCACCAGAAACCAAAGTTAAAAGTCTTAAGTCTACTGCAATGAACAAATTTGAATGTTGCATATTTCAAAGACTACTTGATAAGTTTAACCTGACTAGATAAATAGCTTAGCTGGCCAGGTTGAACACCTACTGCTGAGGTATATGTTTAGAATATTCTAGTTAGAAAGGGAATGCTGGGCTTATACTCATTAGACCAGTTTGCAAATGCTTTTCTCTGTTATTTTACATTGTGACTCCACCATTCTAGCATGTACAGGGTCTTGACTCACTAAAGAGTCCCAACTTAATACAGTCTGAAAAAAACAACACACTGCACTAGGCATCCAAAGGTCATAATGTTCAACTCTACAATCAAAGAAAGATCTTGACCTCACTTTTACCCCCAAATTAGAAAAAGTGCTCCCAGGTTATTTTTACAGCTCTTAAAAGTAAAGCCTATTCTATACCAAAATACTTAAAATATTATAAAGTAAAACCAAAATCTGGAAATATTCTTTATCAACAACTCACCAATGTAGAGGGTGGGGAAAAAGTAGGTTTACAGTTGTAAGAGAAACAACAGTTTATTCTTGTATTATTATGTTTGCCGCACCCTATACTTAGAGCAATGGTTCTTAACTGGGGTGGGGAGAGGCTGCCACAGGAGTGACTGTACCTCTCATTTGGCAATGTCTGAAGACATTTTTGGTTGTCACAACCAGAGGGTGGGGTGCTACTGGCATCTAGTGGGTAGAGGCCACGGATGCTGCTAATGCACAGGACAGCCCTCTAGAATAAAGACTGGACCATCCTAAATGTCAACAGTGCGTAGGTTGAGAAACGGGACTTAGAGCAAAGATTAGAAGATTCGGATTAGTTCTTGGCTGGGTTTCATTTGGCCCAAGGGTTATGCTGTTCTATTTGCTATGGGTACAACCCAGGAAATAGTTTCTCCTCAGAAGTCAGCAGTTATACTAAAGAGTTTTATGTTTACACTTCCCAATTTTTCAAACAAATAAATGGAATGCTTTGTTTTTAAGTTAAAGAAAAAAACAACAACACTTTTTATTAGTCTACAACACTCAAATTATTTTTTCTGTTGCTAATAAGGTCATGAGTAATAAATAGTCCCTAAATTTTCTGCTTAGCTTTGTATACTGGGAAGAATAATGATCTATGGCCAGGCTGTATTACCTACTCTTACTCATTTCACAAGGCAGAAATGACAAAAAGAGCATAACTACTACTGGAAGCATAGCTTTCCAAATGGATATCATAGGAGCAAGCCATACACTCTCATCAACAATTCCAGTATCACCAATTCTTTCTCCATCACCACCACCACCAACACCACCACCTGTCAACTTCTCCTTCTCTAGAAAACTGTGACTGACCATAAAGGTAGAAGCCTGATAATGTAATTTCTGAATTTTACTTTAGTGGAGAAAAAACATTGGAATTTGATCTTACTGCTCCTTTGCTTGGCTGCAGATTTAACCAGGGGATTACTCACAGAACATGTGTTCACTTCCTCTGAAGAGTGTAAGGTCATATGTGTTAAGCCAGATACAAATTTTGATATTGTTCCAGGAAAATAACTGAATGTTTTTTTTCTTTCGCTTCTTATCCCCAGAGAAACCAAAAGGAACATTAAACCCATTTAAATGACAATGAATTAATACAAAAAGAACACATGGCTTATTTTAGGCTGCTCTAAACTTCGAATCAACTGGGGTTTTTTGATAAACATGTGCTTATGATGCTGATTTCATGCGGCCCTCCAACCACCCCCATATATTAGTCACATTACTATTAATAAATAATGTAAATTCTTATTTTTTGAATTATATTAATATGAACATGGTGTACCTTCTAAAAATACTTTAACAATAGCAAATACAAATGCAGAAAGCTTGCACATATGTGAAAACTGTAGAGCAATGAAACTTTCATTAGAGTCACTTAAACTAGGAAAGGTTTATACTTTTCCAGTGGGTGTTCAAGAATTTCTTTACCACTGTGAACTAGTGTGTCTGATTTCACTTCCTCTAAGTGTCACTTCTGTCACATCTTATAATACATCTGTGAGATCTTATAATCAACTGAAAAAGAGACAATTAGAGAGTAGAAAGGTGTTCAAAAGAATAACTTCCAAGTCTTAACTAATATATCCTATTTCATTTGGCTAAAAATGAAGATTTTTAATGCTAGGCCAGAAGTATTATATCAGTCCTATTACTGTAAGACTTTTAAAGTTGCATGACTACAAAACTTATATAGATAATTCAAGGTATCACTTTAATTTCACTCAATATTTTTTAATATTGCATAGGATAGATATGCACTGAGAGCCTAAAGAGAGTCACTGTGGATATTTTTAGAAAAAGAAATTCATTACTTTTTAAGCCCAACTTCATCTCTGCATTAAAGATAGATAATTTATAAAACTGAGTAACATAAAGGAATGTGAGATATATAAATCCTCTTTGACCCCCAAATCATAAACTACTTAGAACAGAATGTGAAGCAAATGGTCTCTGGTGTCATACAATGAACTTACATGACCCATCTATCGCTCACTGTAATCTCTTAAGAAGGTAATTTATTGTTGCTAAACCTCAGTTTTATAAAATAGGGATACTAACAACTCAAACCACATAGGATAAGAATTAAATAAGATAGTGTAAGAAAAGACCTAGTATCGAGAGGCTAACCCATAATAAAGTGCTCAATAAATGTTTGAGTACTAGTATCACCCTAAAAGACCTGAAAGGCTTTGCCCATCATATATAGATCCAGCACGCTTGGCCATAATTTAACTAAAGTAAAAGAAAAAAGGCCCTTTAGTTTAGAAAATTTATAGCAGCTTTAAAGCTTCAACTGCGTCTTATGAAAAGTATAAATTCATTAGAAAGTAATTCTCATTAACACTCTCCCCTATGACATCTACTTCACTTCAGTTACTCACTTGCAGGACCGCAACATGGACTTTGTTTTTGCCATTATCGAAGTCTGCTTCCACCTCTGAAATCTCAAAAACTTTAATGGCCTACTCTACTGGTCAGTCTCCTGCATACTTTCTGTGAACTTAGCATCTCTCTTTTCTCCCCATCTATTAATTGTGTCCTGGCCTCATTTATTTTCCTAGCCAGCCTGGACCTCATGTCCACTGGATTTAACTACACTCTTCTGGTACATTCATTTCCTAGCTACCATGTCCTTCTTGAATATCCTGGCAAGCCCCCCCTCCTCCCCCGCACCACTGGAATAAAAGGAATCACAAAATCCAAGAGATATGTGTCATTAGAGTAATCTAAGATGGGTACCTAAAACTACTCAGTAGTCTCACATTCAGTGGTTCTCAAAATTTAGTCTCCACTGGAAACACCTAAGGTTCCAAGGCCCTCATCCCCATAAATTCTAATAAATGTCGAAAAATTACCTGAAGGGTCCCTGATTCGATTCCAGTCAAGGGCACATGCCTGTGTTGCAGGCCCGATCCCCAGTAGGGGGTGTATAGGAGGCAGCCAATCAATGATTCTCTCTCATCGTTGAGGTTTCCATCTCTCTCACCCTTCCCCTCTGAAATCAATAAAAATATATTTTTAAAAAATTACCTGGAAGTTGGAAATAGGGGGAAAAAACACACAAAAGGAAAGCAGCACATCCTTTAAATGTCATAGAGGCCAAAAGCTACCCACGAATTATAGGGCAAAATACTTAGTTAGACTTACTATTTATCATTGATTAAAGGTCTCAGTCTTGGTTACATGTTAACTGATAAATTGTTGCTTGGTAGAGATGCATATAATTTGTGTAGGTGAAAAAGTAATCCCAAAAGTGACAGTTTATGGCCCTAGTGACCATTAACCAAATTTAGCCATCTAGCCTAGCAATCATATCCTAAGATTGCCTATAAACACCTAACTTCTCAAATCTTCGTTATGACGGGTTCCCTCATTAATGAATGAGTTAAATAAAATCTTTGATATGTGTTCATTTTATACTCGTATAACAGTTATGATTTGACTTTTTTTTTTAAACAAATTTTACATTGTAAGATACTTCTCCAGTGGTGTCTAGGATCTGTACTTTAACAAATCTTAAAATACTAACAGCAATAACAACAAAAACCGTACAGAAAAAACCACCTTTCCACCCAGTGTCCCTTGACATTTACCATCTTCTTTTTCACTTTTCCTTTCTTTTACAGGGATTTCTTTAGTTCTTTATTCTTCATATCTTACTTCTTTGCCTCCCACTCTAGTTTTAATGAACTACAATTCAGCTTCCAGACAGCTGTGCCTCCCAAAATAGTATGTTCAAGTCCTAATTTCTGATACCTGTGAATGCAACCTTATTTGGAAATAAGGTCTTTGCAAATGTACTCAGGTTAAGATACTGCCATACTGAACCAGGGTAGACTCTAATCCAAAGACTGGTGTCCTTATAAGAGGAGGAAAATTTGGACACAGATACAGACAAGAATACCATGCAACTATAGAACCAGAGAATGGAGTGATGCAAAAGGCCACCAAAGACTGCTACCGTCAGAAGCTAGGGAGAGTCAGGGATCCTCATCTAGGGTCTTTGGAGCAAGCATGGCCCCGTTGATACCCTAATTTTTACAATGCTAGCCTCTAGAATTATGAGACAATACATTTCTGTTGTTTTAAGCCATGTAAGTTTGTGGTAATTTGTTATGGTAGCCCTAGGAAATGCAGACTTACCTCTCTAATGAAACTATTCACTAAAGCAGTCAGTTTCCAAGCTGTCAAAACTCAACGGATGCTTTTCTATACTTATCATTTGTGATTTTTCTACAGCAACTGGCATTGCTGGCCTTTCTTGCCCTCCCATATTTCTTCCTTCCTTCATACCTTCCCTCCCTCATTCTTAAAACTCTCCTTCCCTCTCTTAGCTCTTCCAACTCTGCCCTTGCAACTTTTCTGGCATCCTAGCTGACCTAGCTTCTTACTGCAGATGCTGCTGTTCTTCAGAGCTCTTTTCCCCACTCTTTGTATTCTACTGGAGCAACCTCACCTACTCCTAAGATTTCAGTTACCACTGAAATGGAGGAAGCTCCAAAGCCTCCAAACACTGTTCTCTTAGTCCTCAAACTTGTCACCTACTTAAACATTAAGCACCTCTGCTAAGAAGTTCCACTGCATTCAAACTCAACGTGTCCCAAGTATTCAAGGAACATCTTCCACAGGCCAGGCACTGTAGTAGGTGCTATGAATAACAACAAAAATGAGAGACAAGAGAGAGACCAAGATGGCGGCATAGGTAAACACCGGAGACTGCTGCCGCAAACAACCACTTCAAAAATACAACTAAAAGACGGAACGGACATCACCCAGAACCGCAGGAAGGCTGGCTGAGGAGAGACTCTTCAACTAGAAGGAAAAATAACAGCACACCGAGGCTCAGAGGAGGCGCAGTGTGGAAAAAACTCAGGTGCGGAGGTGCGCGCGCAAAGAGACAAAGCCTCTGTGCTTATAGTTTGCAATATAGTAAGACAGACATAGCAAGTAATTTCATGGATGATGAGTACTATGAGGAAGTAATGAGGAAGTTTATGCATGTGTGTCTGTGCAGGATAAATAGCAGTTAACTAGGTAGAAATCCTGGTGGGTGAAGGAGGTGGAAAGCAGGGAGAACAGGATTGCAGAATTGAAAAAATTTAAAAAAGCATTTTAACCTTTGCTCTTTCGACTTTAACTGGTCATTATGTTTTATACCTTCTATCTCCTCAATATCTCTAAATTTAGTCCCCCTGAACAAGTGCAGGCCCTTGTTTCCACACTTCCTAATCTTTCCTTTCTCTAACCCACTGTCCACACTCCTGCCGGTATTTCTGAAACACCAACTGGGTCATGTAGGTCCCTTATTTAAAAATCCTTCCACTATTTTTCACTGAGAATACAATAAAAGTCAGATTCTCCAGCAAGGATACGAGGTCTGTTATCTTTCCCCTATCCCCCTTCCAGTCTCATTTCCTGACTTTCTCCACAACCTCTTTGCTCCAGCTGCAGAACTATGGGTGACTGCATGCTCCAAGTTCTCTCCTCTGAGCCACTGCACATGCTATTCCACCCTGCCAAGAACAACATGCTTCCTCTTCTCATCCATCTAGCAAATTCAATGTTATCTCTTTTGAAAAACATGCTGAAAGTCTTGGTCTTTCTATTTCTATTATCAGAATCTCTTTACTGTACTTAATATGCTTAATTACATTTTATTATTGATTTCAGAAAGGAAGGGAAAGGGAGAGATAGAAACATTAATGATACAGAGAATCATTGATCAGCTGCCTCCTGAATGCCCCACACTGGGGATCGAACCCACAACCTGGACGTCTGCCCTGAGTGAGAATCAAATCAACCTCCTGGTTCATAGGT
This sequence comes from Myotis brandtii, assembly GCF_000412655.1. Lineage (NCBI taxonomy): Eukaryota > Metazoa > Chordata > Mammalia > Chiroptera > Vespertilionidae > Myotis > Myotis brandtii. The sequence goes on from NW_005359757.1 coordinate 1,247,510, forward strand.
CAATGTTCAACCATTTAGCCATGCTGGCCAGGAACATATGCATTTTTATGTCAGTTTACCATACCAATCTGTAAAACTCTGTTAGGCAGGCATACACACAGAAATAGGGCATACTAGGTTCTTAACACATGCTGTTGAATTTAGAAAAACAATATACCCAAACAAGCCAGTGGTAGGCACTTGATAGCAAGTAATTTAGTACAAAGTACACGGGCTTTGGAATTAGACAGACGGATTTAAATTCTAGCCATGCCAACTTTGAGATCCTGGGCACTTAACCTCTAAAAGCCTCCATATCTTCACCTGTACATGGGGATACCACCTTATATCCCAAGGTACCGCTGAGGGTTTGGTAACAACTGCTGTAAAATATAGTGGCCAACGTGAGGCCAACTCACCCTTCCCTCTGATTTCTGGACCTTGTACATTAGGGGAAATTCCAAAATCTCTCCAGTGTTGAAGCTATCAGCCTGAAGGATTGCCAAAGCCATGATTCTGTGCATCCACAGAAAGCCAGACTGAACCAAGAGACAAAAATGCAGCTGAATCCTTGGTGCCTGAGGCCCAGCTGCATGCATTCCTGCTTTCCCCTTGGCTTAGCATGGTTCAGCTCTTCCCAAGACTCCACAATGTGATCTTAGAATCCTTCTAATACCTTTCCCTTCCACAGTAAGCAGATTTAAACTTCTGTTCCCTATGACCTCGAGAGTCCTAACTAAAACACATATCTTCCACCTATGCAACAGAATGTCTCTCTCAGGCCTGTAAAGTTAGCTTCTAGGATCCAAAGAGTAACTAGAAACAAGGGTATGCCAGAAAGAAAGAGATAAGCCATGAACCTGACAACATATCAACAGAAGTTGGAGAGAGAAAGCGGATGTGAAAAGGAAGGTCAAAGCCAGCATTAAGGTCTGAGTGGATATAGAGGCCAGGTAAAAAATATCTCAGGAGAACAATCACACCTTGCTGTCATATTCCTCTACTGCACAGTCTGACCCCTTTCACTGAACTAGAAGTGGAACTTCCCTAAACAATAACTGGGATGGGGATAACAGAAAGATGGAAAAGATCTGGGTCTCATTAGAAAGCAAACATTTGAAAATGGAGATTTTAACTACAGAGTAGGAAAAAGAGAAACAAAATTTTCATTCATACATCGATTCACTCATTGAACAAATATTTACCAGCTACCCAAACAGATTTGATCCCAGCCCTCAGACATTCTAGAGAGATGCATTACATATTTAATAACGCTGAGAGTGGTAAGTACTGTAAATCCCAAAGTTGACATGGCTAGTATTTAAATCCAGGTGTGTCTGACTCCAAAGTCTCCATACTTTCAAAGTCCACCATGCTAAAAAATAATAAAGACAGACAAAGCTCTCAGGTTTTGGAGAGTAAAACAAAAAAACAAAACAAAACAAAACTGACAGTTTAAATGACAGTTACAGTACAGTAGAAGCTAGCCTGCAAGGGTTAAAAAGGAAATCATCATTAAGAAATACCTGCTGTGTGCCGGACACTAAGAAATGTACAGCACTAGTGTAGCCTACTTTTTAGAAAGCTTGTCACTGAAAAAAAAGCTGAGCTATAAGGTACCTGAAAAGCAAACAGCTCAAAAGAAAGATGTGCAAAAGCAGGTGGTGTTTTGAGCATGTTTCCAGGCATAGAATAAGAAGCACCACAGAAATTTAAATTATACTACAACACAACATATATTCCCTTATGAAGCAGTGCTCTGGAAAAGGAGGAGAGGTGAGGCAGGAGGCAAAGCTCTACTGTGCAGGGATGAGGACAAGGGCAAGAGGAGTTTAGCTCTACAAAGTGGGACAGTCATATGCTGCTGTTGAGCAGTAAATCCCATTTGAGATCTGATTAGTAGTCCTCATTTGTGGCATATCTAATCACAACCGACACATGGCTTTCTCCAGTAATCTTGAGATATCCTAGATCTGAGAAAGCAGACATTGGGGATTGGCACCTGAGCCTGCATGGGATCTGTCAAGGACCAGGGGAAAAGCATCACTGAGATGATAGACTAGGTTGGTAAGAGACAACTGAACCTACAGATGGACAAATGGACTGGGTGAAGATGGAGGAACCTATGGCTGACGCCACACCTAATATCTCAGGTACAAACTCCTCAGTCTGCCCACAATGGAAAGTCCTCCATATTGTTCCCACTGACCTTTCCAGCCATTGTTTCTCATTATTTTCCTGACACCAGATTACTAAAGCTACCCAAGCGTTTTCCAGGCATTTTAGCTGGTGACTACAAAGAAAGCAGGCAACTACTAGAACCAAAAATAGGAAACTCTTATAATTGTGGAGGTAACTCTTCAAATGAGAATTTGAAAGAGAACAAAGGAGTGCACCCAACTTGCTGACATTGATTTAGGCTGTCACTGTTCTTTAGGATGATCTGACAGGTGGGCACAGGAGTGCTTTCTAAGAAGTAGCCATGGGTATATTCAGAGTTCCAGTTAAAGGAGGACCCCTCTCATCAAGGGAGTGCAGCAGAAGTCTAGCTCCTGGGAAGAGGATGGCTGGGAAATGCTGGGCAAATGTTAGACCCTGAGCAAGTAGGCTCAAGAAATGGCTCTATTCCCATGAGTCTGAGAAGCCAATCTCTTGGACTGCCCACTAACTGTGGGGATTAGACAAAGAACAATGGTGTGAAGGGCATGAAGGTGTCCAGGGACTAACACCAAATAATGTGCTTAGGGCAGCAGATTCACTCTAGAAATGGGCCGTTAGTATACATTTCTTGAATGACAGACATCATACTAATCATTAAAAATAAGAAAATGAATAAAACTCTGTACCAGGAACAAATATTTAAAATAGTGTCATTAAAGAATGGACAGAAATAACTGGAAAGTACTAACTTGAAATGCATGTTTGGTGATGGTTAGAAAACTCTTCACAGAGGGAATGAGACCAAAGAAGGATCTTTGAAGGATAATTAAGAGTTTACCAAGTAGACAAGGAAAGTAAAGGCATTCAAAGTAGAGAGAATGGCATATATAAAGATGTCGATAGAGGGAACAAGGCAAGAAGAGTATAAAATTATATATAAGGAGAATAAAAAGTAGTTCAGTCTTACACCTGAACAATAAAGCAGGGTTGCTGGCATGAGATTAATAAGTCAAAGAGGAAGAGAGGGACCAGACTGAAAAAGTTATACAGATGTAGGCAAAAGTAGGTTTACAGTTGTGAACATGTGGAAGTTTATTATTTAATATTTTCCATACAAACAACTGTAAACCTATTTTTGCCTACCCCATATCTGTAACATGCAGAGGTTTAGATTTTATCTTATAGGTGACAAAAGAGCTGCTGGCCACACTATGGTAGTATTAACTTGGCTCCAAGAGGGCAGGCAGTACCACAGTGCATAGAACCATAGCCCACAAACACTTGCCCAATAATTGGGCAGGGATACAGGACATGGGGCTCAAGGAAAAAGTGGTAGGCCAAGACCAGAGGCCTGCTTCCAGACTCCTTGCTGTTCTGATGATGTGATCTTTACTCTTCAAATGTCTGCCATCACTGTGGACTAGGAATTGAGCAATTCTTTAAACCTCAGCCACTTAAAACTACTTTATCAGCAAAGCTTCTCCTACTTTCCTAGGTGGTGTGAGCTCTCTTTCCCTCATAAACCCACAGCATTTCTATATATATTCCAACTTGGAGATTATTTCCCAAACTATAGGTTCTCTGAAAACAATGACAATGTTTATTACTCTTCTCTGAATGTCCCTGGACTGTACTGGCATATGTGAACACTCTCCTGGGAGCTCATAATTGAAATTCCTTCATGCTGACAGTTCTTAATGAGAGAATGATAAAGAGCACCAGAATCTTCTCTTCGATAGTAAGCAATTCAGTTTTGACTGCAAACTTGCCTGCACCTTACTCAGAAAAAGACATGCAGGAAACTATGGGCCTACTCCCTTAGAAAGCAGTGGAGGGAGCGTGCACCTTGGGGTCTTCCCCAGAATTCAAGTAGTTAATTGAAGTTTTTCTCCCAACTACATACCCTTCAGACCTAGCTGATGTTTTAGCAGCCTTTTAATACCACCCATTATCCCATCTGCTTCATAGACAGCATTAATTAAATACTACTTTATTTGAATATCTACAGGTATTTTCTGTCCTCATGGATTATATTGATTTAATCCACATAATCTGGAAAATCAGCATGATATGTTTCTAAACTAATATTTTGAACTGACATACAGCAGGTCCTCAAATAACATCTTTTCTTTCAACATCGTTTTAACATTGATGAGATGCCAAAACTTAACACTGTTTATATCAATTAGCCTGTGGTAAAATTGGTTTTGTTAATACATCATTTCACTTAAAGTTGCAGAAGCTATCCACATCATTAAGGACTTACTGTACTTTCTCAAAGACCCTATCCTGAGTGAAGAATTTAATCCAGTGGAATAAAGAAAATAATGTAATAGCAGTTCTGAACAATATAGTAATCTATATATATAAAAGGCTAATATGCAAAGCATCCCCTCGGGAGGTCTACTGGGAGTTCAATAGCTCACTATGACGTGCGCTGACCACCAGGAGATGGCGCAGAACGAAGGAAGGCCCCGATCGGCCCTGATTGCCGGCCAGGCCTAGGGACCCTACTCGTGCATGAATTTCGTGCACCGGACCTCTAGTTACTTCATAAATAATAAATATCTTGTAAGAAATTTTTACATTTTTAAGTTTTCGTCTTGTATTTTGTAAGTACGCTTATAAAATGTTAGCTTATAAATTAATTTTATTTGCTTTTATTGATTTTAGAGAGGAAGAGAGCCAGAGAGATGGAAACATTGATGAGAGGGAGACAACATCAATCAGCTGCCTCCTGAAGGCCCCCTACTGGGGGGTCAAGCCCCCAAGCAACCAGGGCATGTGCCCTGACAGGAATCTATCCGGTGACCTCCTGTTCATGGGTCAACGCTCAACCACTGAACCATACCGGCTGGACATAAATTAATTTTCACATGCTATGTCTACAGAACATAGCACACAGATATTAAAATTACATCCATGTAAGATTATGTAGGTATGTAAATATGGAATAGAAAGGAACATAAAAAGGAACACAGGTCGAAAAATCAGGGAGTAGAATTGCGGATAATTATCATTTAAGTTTTTTTTTTGGTTTTGAGTAACAATCATTGTTATCTGCACAATATTTTAAAAATAAAGTACTACAGCCAGAATGTTGTCCTAAAATAAAGTGAATCTAAGAACCACACAAGAAAAACTACCAACGTGTCCACTCCACTTCATACTTCAACAATCACATTTAGTAAATATCATTATCTCTATAAAGCTCTTCCTAATCCTCCTAATTTTTCATCATTCCACACCCTTCCAACTAATCAAGAAGTGGAAATAGAAACTACCTATTTGCATGCACTCAGTGCCCAATATTATCACCTGAATTTTCACATCCCAGGTGCACTTTATTAAATATAATCCTTAAATTTAAAATATACCTCTATGTAAATCTAGCTTTTCCTCATCATACTGAAATACCATTATGCTTTCTGGAAATTAATTTATTTGTCATTTTATTTCTAGTACTGGTACTTTCATTTATACAAATTTCACTATTTTAAGATTTTTGATATTCTTCTATAACCTGCAATTTTACAATTAATTTTTCATTTATAAGTTTAAAAAAATGAGGATTTTAATCTGATCATTAGCATATGTGGAATATGTGCTATATTTCTACTATCCACTGTGCAAAATTAATCAGAAACATAGCAGAAAAAAGATGCTTTAATTTTTGCCTCTGAACAAAACTACATAAAGAATCCTAATGTTTTATCACACCAAGAAAGACAATGGAAAATTCTAAATTAACTTAATGTTAATACCAAAAATAATTACAAATGTTCTTTGCAAAGGGAGATGTGCTCTTCAATTTAGACAATTTACAAATATTGTTCAAAAATATTTCCCTGAATCGAAAGGAAATAAAAGCATTAGTTGACACTATATAATTCCCCCACACACATTAGTTCCAAATACCATTGTGGAACTGAAATCTTTTTATAAAAGAATCTGATTTGTTTTATAGGTTTATTAAATTAGCAAGCAAAAATTTGTATCTTCACAAATATTTCACATTAATATTAATAAACAAGTCAGTTCTTAATGGATTTTAAAATTCACTCCACATTCAAATAATATTCTAACCCCAAAGATAGGCAAGCCTTCCATGATACAAATGAGGAAGCTGAGCTCCTGAGATGAGATGACACAAATTCCTACAATCATAATGTAAACCAGAGTCATAAATCATTCATAGGCGACCCTCGCTTTTCTATTAAGTAAATGTATTACAGTAGCCAATATGCAATCAGCATAAGTTTCACCAATTTAAGTGTTTTACAAAGATGTACATTTTACAGGGGGAAAAAAAAACGGTTTCAATAAAAAAAAAGTTTGAAGAGGAACGTAATATGAAATTTATAAATAAAAACACACAACTATAACCCATATCTAAAACACCATGATAGTAAAACAGATGTGAATAAATAGGTTAATGATATGAGATTGGTCAAAAAACATCTCTGCTGTTTTGAAAGGCTGATAAGTTTTCAGACCAATAGTAAGTTTTACTGAGCCAAATAAAAAGAAAAATCACTCTGTCAGCAGAAAACCTGAGGAATACTATGTATGGCATTAATTGAAATGAAGGTGATCTCTATTTCAAAATGATGTCTGAAAGATAAAACAAACAAACCAAAAAAAACCCTGAAGCAACATTCTACCTCCACATCTATAGGCTAAGACAAAAGTAGGCTTACAATTTTGAGTACGCCAAACAGACTTTATTCTTGTATTATAATTTACTAATTATTTTATTATTTTCCATACAAACAACTGTAAACCTACTTTTGCTCCACTCTGCATATAACATGCATTCTACTTAGGCTGGTTGAGAAAAAAATCTATCAAAAACATTTTACATAGCATATTTTTAATTCTGACTATATGCAAACTGCAATTTGAAGAAGCATAAAGAAGAAATTACCCACAACTGTATTAGCAAAAGACAACTGTTACCATTTTATTGCCTTCCAGTATTTTTCCTAATACTATGTAGACACTTCCATTATTAAAAATTCTATAGGTGTTTTAAAGCACTGCTTGTCATTCTGAAATTGCCTTCTTTTCAGGTTATGTAAGGAACACCAGTGGACCCTTAAAGCACATCTGTTAGACTACGCAGACTAGTTTAAAAGCAATTCCACCACAGACTGCATCAGGGTCCTTTGGGAAGGAAAATACGATTTTTAAAAATCAGGGAGTTGAAATCACACACAATTCCTGAGTTTTCAGGTGATATATACCTAATTGGTCCTTATTTTATCAGATAATTTAGTAAGTTCAAGATTAGCAATGATGATCAGTTACAGCTAAGTTATACTTTCCCCTTGGCAAAACTCCTATGTACTATCATTTCATTTTCATTAAATTATGAAATAGTTATGAAGGGATTACAAAGTACTTATAAAATAGTTACGGGGATGTAAAGTACAGCATAGGGAACAGAGTCAAAAATATTGTAATAACTATATATGGTGGCAGGTAGGGCACTGGAAATATGGAATGGGAGGCAGAAAAATCACTTTGTAAAGGACAAAAGTGTCTAATCACTATGCTGTGCACCTGAAGCTAATACAAAATAATATTGAATGTCAACTGTAATTGAAAAATCAAATTATTAAAAAAGGAAAAAAAGGTATGTATTCTCCTATCAACCATAAGATATGACTTAATATTCACCCAATCAATTTTGAAGAACTAGAAATTAGGTCTTTTAAATTATCAACATCATTCCTATTTGAGTTTAATCTACATTGGTGTTTATATAAGACTAGAGGCCCGGTGCACATCTGTGCACTCGGGGGGGCGGGGGGGCAGGGGGTCCCTCAGCCCCAGCCTGCGCCCTCTCCCAGTCCTGGACCCCTTGGGGAATGTCTGCCTGCCGGCTTAGGCCCGATCCCTGGGCCTAAGCCAGCAGTCAGACATCCCTCTTGCAGTCCGGGACCCCT
>NW_005359757.1:1255779-1257947 GCF_000412655.1 Myotis brandtii
GGTCGATTTGCATATTAGGGTTTTATTATATAGGACTAGAGGCCCGGTGCATGAAATTCGTGGACGGGTAGGGTCCCTAGGCCTGGCTGGCCATCAGGGCCAATCAGGTTCCCTGCCTCCTCCTTCCCTCGCTGCCCATGCTGTTACCATGCAGTTCCCCGCCTCCCAGCCTCTCCTCCTCTTCCTTCCCTTGCTCCCTCAGCACCCTGCCACCTCTGCTGGTCGCCCCGCCATTTTCCACGCCACCCCATGGTAGTCAGCGCACATCATAGCAAGTGATCGAACTCCAGGTCTCCCAGTCAAACTCCTGAGGGGACAATTTGCATATCAGCCTTTTATTATATAGGATAATACTGTGAGCCCAGCCGATGTGGTTCAGTGGTTGTGCATAGACCTATGAGCCAGGTGATCACAGTTCCATTCCAGGTTGCAGGCCCATTACTGGGTTGCAGGCTCAATCCCCAGTAGGGTGTGTGCAGGAGGCAGCCAATCAATGACTCTCATCATTGATGTTTCTCTCTCTCTCTCTCCCTCTCTGAAATCAATAAAAACATGTTTTAAAAAAAGATAACACTGTGAAAGACAAACACGTATTATTTAAAATAATGGTCAGAACTGAAATAAAATATTGTTTAAAATGTAATGTTGCATGTTTAATTAGATCAGGCTTGTGAAATTCTAAAAACCAAGGCAATTGTCTCATTTGGGGGGAGACATGTAACATTCTACATTGTTCAAATATTTTTTTAAAAAACATGATATAAACACTTTGATTTGGAAATAAGCAAAACAGAGCATTCTGCTTAGGTAGTTATATTCCTTTCTATACCAAGGTACCTTACATTTTTTTGGTCTGTTTCCTATGTTTGAAATGGGATAACAATATCTATCTCAAACGTTTGTGGTGAGGATTGAGTTAATACATGTAAACCACTTGGTACTGTGCCTGCCACCAAGTAAGCCCCAATAAGTGTTAGCCATATATAAGCCTGTTTTTTGTTGTGTGCGTTTTTCCCTACTAGGAAGAAAATATAAGCACAGGCTCTAGGACTTCAATGAAAAGAAGGATTTCACACTAACTTATTAAGGGCCAATGTTCAAAAATTTACTGAAGATTATCTAAAACATGAATGCTAAGCATCTACATTGCATAGAACTGCCTAAATCTAAAAGAGGTCCGTTTACCAAATACGTGTTTTTTTTTTCCTTACAGTTAGAGATATTATATCCCCATGTGCCTGTCAAAGTCTCAGCATCCTCACGACAGGCTTACGGCCAAGATTCCATACTTTACCGAAAACCCTATGACAGCAACAGTAAGCTGGACTTAAAACGTGGAGATCAATTAAAAAATAACCTTCCCAGAAATAAGTAACAATCCTGCTCACTGGGAAATGCAATGGAAAATATGTTCAATAATGATGCCAAACGGATTCAAAAATTACGGTTCACCGCCTGAAAAATAGTACAAAAAGGGTGGAGGGTGCATCAGCTCTGCATTCTCTTTCCATCACAGTGATTATCCAATAAACAATTTTGCTTGCTTCTTCCATAGGTTTTCCAAGGGTTGTAGACAGAAAAAAAGTTTTATCCCTCTCTGGACCATCTTCCCCTTTTAACGTGGAAAGTCCCACTGAGGTAACATAGGAGGCTGCATTGGGTCAGGGCCAGCGTCGGACCCTGGCAATCTAGAGTCTAGAATCTAGAGACCACCATCCAGACTAATCACCAGGGGTTGTCAAGTACACTTCCTAAACCCAAGACTCAAAGATAACCAGGATCAATTTCATTCGCTGTTGAACCTGAGAACTTCCACAGAAGATAGTAGTTACCGCCACTTGCCTTTAATAGGTTGAAGGTGCTATTTAATTACCTTGCCTTTCTACTGTCTACTCATCCATTTAGCTTAACTTTAGGCGTCACGTCTCCAGTACATCTTTTTCCTCCCCCAAAGATTTTCCCTAGAAAAATAATCCAATACCAAAAAGGCGGCCTTGATAGCAGGGTCTCGCTCCCCTCTTTTCAGGAAAATGAATGGCCTCGCCAAAAAAAAAGTACAGCCGCGCCACGCTGGGGGACAACAGGCTGATCCTAGCTTTGCAACTCAACCTGGCGGGCGCCGGCCCCGGTCTGCCCACGCGCGGAAGGAACCCCGCACCTTCCCGGGG
>NW_005359757.1:1258818-1269316 GCF_000412655.1 Myotis brandtii
CGCCCCCCAGGCTCCGGCCCCCTGGGGCCCCCGCCAGACCCTGAGATTTGTTATTGTTGGGACCTCAGCCCAAGCAGATCCCGCTGAGGCGGCCGTCTGCTCTGGTCAATGACTTCCGGGACTTCCCCCATCCCGCTCTCCCAGCTCCTCAGGCTGTGCCTGCTCCTTGCTCCTCCCTCGCCGCACATCAGGCCACTGGAAGGGGTGGGAAACCTGGATTCTGGATGCTTTTAGCTGGGAGCTTTCTTTCTTTCCATTTCTTTCTTTTATAAAAAACAGCGTTTTGTTGTTTTTTTTTTTAAATAATAGCTACTGCCAATTGTTGCGGCCACTCCCAGGGACAATAACAGATGAATGTACCCTGTTTCCAATGCCTTTTACTATATTATATTAGGGGGGAAACAAAAAAAGGATATAACAAGATTCATGCCGCCAAAGTAATTTAAACCTAGCATGCTGACATTCATTCAGCCCCTCTAGACTTGAACACCTGCAAAACCTGTGTTATGAGCTGTAGGAGTTGCACCCTGTTACACAGACATATTCCAGGATCTCGTGTTGGGACAGAGATGGAAATACATCGTGAAAGTCAGAATAAAATAAGTGCTAATTAGAGTCACAAACAATTTGATGGAGACTGTCAGGATAGAGTCACAAAAAGAACTGGGTTTTGGGAAAGCTGAATCCACCGGACTAGGAAGTGACTGGTTTTAGAGAGGAGAGAAGTACCATCCTGGATGTATTCCACATGGGCTCCTAAGAAGTATGGTGTCATTAATAAATACAGAGCACTGGAAAGGCGGAGCTGGTTGTGTGGGGAAATGAGTTAATTTTGGACGTACTTGCCGGGGTCCAGCCCCGGGGGTCCAGGGGTTCCCAAAGGTGTGGACGGAGTCCCGAAGAATGTTTTACACGGAGACAGCGTTCAGAACTCTCTAGATCTTCCTGTGCCTGGCTGAGGCCACAGAAAAAGATCCTGAGGCAAGCTGAGCCTTTACTTTTATAGTCAGAGGTAAACAAGGTAGTGGTTACCACAGTTATACTGTTCTTGTGAGTTTCACTTGTTTTTGTTCTTGTTGCACTTCCGTCAGCCCATTAGCTTCCCAGGTAAGATCTAGGGAGCATCATAAGGTCAAGCCTAATTATGCTTAAGAGGACTGTGCCCTCTAAGCTGGGACTTGTTTGTGACTTTGCCAACAGGTCAGTCCGAGGTTTAACCCTATAGCGGCTCCCCACACGTACTAAATTTGAGATGTCCTATCTGCTAATGTGAAGCTATGTAGCAGTCAGGTGGACATTTTAGTCTAAAGCTTAGGATGAGGAATGCCTTGAAGTTATGGGGGAAAACTCATGAATAGATGTAATAATCAAAACCATGGAAGAGACTGATATCCTCAAAATCTGAAAATTGTAAAGGACTTTGGAGGCCATCTTTTTCAACTCCCTGCAAATCCCTTATACATTAAAACTTCCTACCAAATTTATTTTAAAAGTATTTATTGGAGCCCCACCAGTGTGGCTCAGTGCTTGAGTGTCCACCTGTGAACCAGGAGGTCAGGGCACATACCAGGGTTGTGGACTCAACCCCCCAGTGCGGGGTATACAGGAGGCAGCCAGTTGATCAAAGATTCTTTCTTACCATGGATGTTTCTATCTCTCCCTCTCCCTTCCTCTCTGAAATCAATATATATATATGAGCATTTATTGGATGCCTACTAAACCCTACTATGCTTTAGGCCTAATATAGGTAGTGGGCATACAAAGTTCAATCAGAGGAGCCTACATTCTGAGAGGGAGGTGACCATGTAAACAAATCCATCTGTAATCAGCTGCATGTTGAAGATAAGAATTGATGCCACAAAAACGCATTGGAAGGATTTTAAGAAGCCCATTATGGCAAGTATAAAATTCCAGCTGTAGTGAATAAGACGACAAAGTAAGGAAGGTGATCTCAGGCCAGAGGCAAAGGAAGCTGGATTACAGGTGAATGGTGTTGCTGGAGCTGCATGTGCTAGGACTTGTAGCAGCCATAGTCAACTCCGTTCCTTGACTGGTAAATGAATTAATGCTTTGGATGAAGGCTCTGGGGAAGAGTAGAGCTTCAGGAAAGGAACACGTGTGTAGTTATACATGAAATACCAGGAAATTAAGCTGTGTATCACTTTAATGCATTTGTTTGTTCACTCCATGTTAAACATAAATGCAGGTTCTCAATCTAAATTTCAATTCACCAGAATTTTCTCCACTTTCTGTGTCTTCCTTTTTCTTCATTTTCTTTCTTCATCACTAAAGAGTGGAGGGATAGAGATATTGGAATTGATCTGTAGAGAAAAGGAGAAATATGAAAAGAATGTTTACATCCCATTATTTCTGCTTCTAAATGAATCTCAGCTCAGCCACTGCTAAGAAAATGAGACTAGAGGAGAAGACCCTGGGGCCTTTGCTTCATACAGAAACATCTGGGTTTTAATGGTAAGATACGGTAAAATGCATTGGCACTATCGTTGCTATTAAATGACTGTTAAGCATTAATAAAACAGAAGAGGCTCATTTAATATGGAATTTATACTGGAAACCTTGGGATGATGGTGTGTAATGAATCATTGGTAGGCTTTATCAGTGAGTGTATATTTGGGCAGGATAACAAAACGAGGGAACAAATGATAATTTACTTTTGTGATCCACTGCGGTGGGAGAGAAAGAAGAATGTGGCATTTCTGGGGAAATATTTCCAACTTCAAAGCCCAGGACTCTAAGATCTGGTTATTTTCTCCCAGGAGCATTTTCTTTGTCCTGTTGACTGTTTGGACAAATGTTTACAGCCAAGTTTGTTGCTAAATGTCTGAATTCTCCTGAGGCGGCTTTCCTCCTTCCTGTGAACAGAACTGGTCTGGATACATTTTCTGTTTATCTTGTAAGCTTGTTTCAGTTAGTAATTTCAGTCAAATCCAGCTCTCAGGTTTATTACTCATATTTTCTTAACATTTATAAACAGTTTCTTTAGGTATCTGTTACAGCAAATTTAAGACATAAGCGTTAGGAACCTAATTTATTTTAGAAGATATTTCATTTCTACTAGTGGATAGTGAAAATTACGTACATTTTTTTTGGCATATTTCAACAGATGACTGACTTTGATCATTTTCCATTTGCCTTCTACAGCATCTTTCTTTTTCTCTCTCTTCCTCTTCCCCCTCCCCTTTGATTTTTAGGAACATAATAAAATAAATTTAATTCACTTGTTAGAACAAGAAGGCTTCAGCTTGGTATTTTACCTCTGATGGTGGCTGCAAAAGATTTTAGTAAAAGCATGAAAACTGCCCTCCATAACATAAACATCGTGCCAAGACATTAGAGAATTAATTATACATGAGAACTAAAAAATGAATAATAAACATGCCAGAGTACCTGAGATAATATTATTTAGGCTGTGTGCCTCTCCTGCTATTCTTTCCTGTGGGACCTATGCTGGCAGCATAATCAAGAATTAAATATACAGAGTTGAAATGCTGTTTGGCTTCTGAGAAATTTAGTTGTTGTTTCATGAGATCATGGAAACAGCCCTGGACCAGACTCTTGTATCCAACTTCCACTTGAAAGTGCTGTATAACCTACAGCAAGTCTTGTAGGCCTCGGTTTGTCTACAACTGAAGAAGGTTGGATCTTGTTACAGAGTTTGGGTTTTGACAAGTCTTCCAAATTATCACTATCCACTGCTCCCTTTTATCTCACAGTCAAATTATAAGTCTTTAATGCCTACTGCTACCTAATGGAGGGAGAGGACACAAAAGCTGTGACTACAGATTTCCTCTCTGGGAGAACGTTGTGCTGAACAGGAGTGCACCTTAAAGCGTGTGCTTCACATCCCATAACCCCAGCCCAGCAATGTCTTTATGAACTGGAGCTAGAGGAAGAGCCCATTTCTGTTCTGTGAAAGAAGTAAACAGGGCCTTGGAGCAGGAGGGTAACATTATCAGGAAGGAGATGGGGGAGGTCAGAGGAGATGAGCTGGCCAGCTCAGTGGCTGGAAGCTGGAACAGGAGAGGTGAGAAAGAGTGAAAATTCCCCAGTGACTGGAATGCAAAGATGCTTGACAGATAGAGATAGCTGATAAATAAATCCAACTGTTTGCTCTATAGGATGTACTGTAACCTTCCTCCGCCTGCCTTCCAAACTCCCCATTACGTTTACCAGGTCACAGCCTTGATCCAGCGAAACTTTGGGAAAGAAGGAACATGAAAGTGGGGAGGGGATCCAGCAAAACTTTGGGAAAGAAGGAACATGAAAGTGGGGAGGGACAATCAGGTGGGTGTCCAGCTTTATTTTTTTAAAATATATTTGTATTGATTTCAGAGAGGAAGGGAAAGAGAGAGAGAGATAGAAACATCAATGATGAGAAAGAATCATTGATCAGCTGCCTCCTGCACACCCCACACTGGGGATTGAGTCCGCAACCCAGGCATGTGCCCTGACCAGGAATCAAACCGTGACCTTCTGGTTCATAGGTCCATGCTCAACTACGGAGCCACGCCGGCCAGGCAGTGTCCAGTTTCTTGATTCTACATGGAAAGGGCAGCATCCTCAGGAAGGGAAATGAAAGCAGACATCAAACACTCAGAGAAAGTAGGAGACTCCTGAACCAGAGGTTTGAAACATGTAAACTACCATGCAACTCCCCATCCTCTTGACAAGAAACTAGGTTTCCATTCCTGGGTTTGGAGTCATCCAGGCAACACCCATCTATTAAGTGAGGACAGGTAAAAAATAGTTCCGCTTTTTATTTTCTAAGAGCCAAGAGAAAAGAAATAGAAGGTGAGATTTTTTAAAATGTGCAGATCACATCTTTCAATAATTCCTTTTGAATCATTTAATTAAACGTTAATTTAGAGCCATTAAATTTAATAAGTCAATAAAATAGGAAATAATATTTTAAATAATAGCAAGCCTTTGAAAATTCAGAAATTTAAAAGAAATACCTAAGGTTTTTTAAAACAAAGAAGAATATCATCTCCTTGATGTTACAGTCATAGACTAGCTGATGTTAGTCTGCCTTTTAACATAATAAGATGTAAATGAGATGCAGAATATATTATATACTTTTAGTTAAACAGATCCTTTTATTTTTGGCACTCTATTAACCATGGTTTGTGAAATAACAGATTGTGGGCCAAAAGGAAATAATATGTTGTTCAGATTAATTTGACTTTCCATGAGCTTCTGCATTAATAATCAGGTTTTAATGTCAATATAAATAATACTTTACATTTGACTGACATATGCTATCACTTTGTTCATAGTTAACATACTACACAAAAGTGAAAATGTGAGGTGTTTTTTTTTAAAGGATTTATTGCAGACCAAGATAACTCCTAGGAGAAAAACAAAGGAGAATATCATTTCCCTGACCCTGCTTTTTTTTTTTTTTAAATCTTAAAAGACATGCCTAGTGCTCCTAGAATTTTGAATAAATAAGACAATTTTCTCATCACATATCTGGCATTATTGGTGATCTCTATAAATCAATGCTTAGTTTTCATTTGTATATCTGAAGATATGTCCATTCATTTTTTTGTGAATATAATCAGTTAATTTGATACTTCTGACTTGACTAAAATATAGGGCGAGAGCAGAACTTGATAAAAGATATAAACTATTGAGTCAAAAAAATTCATGGATTTCCTATTTATTTGGGACTCATTTGGAAGACACCCAGATATCAACAGCCCCATCTAATGACAAAATTTAACCATTTGTTTAGCTGTTTGATTTGAAAGAGTAAAAGTGGTTTTATTTCCTCCAAAATCAATTACCAGACATAAGGTAACTCAGGATTCACTTTAATCTTTCTGTCATTTGCTATTGTTCTTGTATTGACAAACAACTAATACAAAGAAAGTACTTCATTATCACAACATAAATATAGCCACTCGACTCTAGACACTGTTAGCCGCATGTGCATGCAATTAATTAAATCAACTGCAAAATGATACACCCCCAAAGAGCCATGCTGAATCAGCCCCTAGATTTTATTTTAATAATAACTACAACAGTGTGTATAAGAAGAGTGAAATTTTCTTCAAGTGAACAAACATACCGCCATTCATGCATGCTTATGGTAGCCATGCATTTAGAGGAATTATAGTCATACATGGGCCAGAATAAAGTTTTTAACACCATCAGTTCCCTAATAGAAAATGAAATGAAACAAGCCATGTTTGAAGATATGCTAAAATATTATACTCAAATCACATTTGTAATCACATTTGTAATCATATTCTTGCTTCTAAAGGTTATTTCCCAAACTTTGTATCTGTATATTCTATATGTAGATAATTTAAGTTCTTCTTGACCTACTAATAATTATTTGCGGCCCTGGCATTATTTTCATAATTGTGGGTCTCATTCCATTCTATCATGTTAAATAACCCCCATCTTAATTTTCCCAATTTAAATGAAACATGAGGTACCTAACATTTGTAAAAGATAGAATTAGTAGCTGTTAAATAGCTTTCTTTAAATATTGTCTTCACGGCCTTAATGTAGATAAGAAATTATAAGAAAACTGTATTTAGAAGAAGACAATATGAATTGTTTCTGAAAATATCTTGAGAATGTAAAATGTCCTTGGGGGGAAAAAAATCAAAGAAGCTCAGAAATCTACATCTTACCCAACACATGCTATCCCCCTCCTCCCCGCAGTCGGGTTTCCAAATTGAATTAAAAACAAGCTGCATAAAAATTGTGACACATAATTTTATGGACTAGGGAATAAAATGAACTACTCTACTGAGATGGTAAGTACCAACAGAATCTCCAGATGGGGCTTTAGAAGTTCTGAGAGCCCCTTATGGAAACCTGTGACCTTTCAGTAATGGAAAAACGTTGAGAACCACTGAGTTAGAAGATTTCATTCTGATGATTAAACTGTGTGAGTTCATTAGTGTCTTTGGCTTTTTCAGATTTATATTTTAAAATCCTTACGTATCTGTTTCTGCCAACTTTATTCCCATCCTAAGCTGTTTATCTTCCATATTCCCTTTCTTTTGCTCTAAGCGTCTAAATGAAACACTTTGATCTATTACTGGAATGTAGTTGACCCAGTGCCCTCTCTGTCACAATGTTGATTCACAGCCACAAGGAGCAATGGGCAGCAAGCCAGGCTACAGATAGTGTCCAAGCCCTGGGAACAGGTCGGATGTGGTTCTTGCTTAATGGGCCCCTCGGTCTTCAGCAAGCAGATCGCCTGTCGCCGAGGGTACAGCTTGCACACAATTTCCTGTCACCAAGATTCCTCAGAAGGCCGTTTGTGACCAGCATGAGGTACTCTTCTCTAACAACTGAAGAATCATGGGCTCTAATTCTGGGTCACCTCCCATGCTTAGGGACCTTGGCCAGAAGAGAAAGGGCAGGGGATTCATGTTTAGTGAGCACCCGCCTCTGCTGGGCATTGTGCAGATGTCAGTTATTGATGTCTCATGGCATCTCAGTCAGGTAGGTATAATTACTCACACTGATTCACTGACTCGGCCAGGACTCAGCGGGGTTGAGATTCCAGGCCTGTCTAATGTGAGAGCTTGTGTTTTCTCCACTTGACCACGCTGCCTTCTCAATGTTATTCTAGGAATTTTGCTTACATTACTCACTGACCTGGATTCTTTCCAAAGTCTGCTACCAGCAGGTAACAAGTACCTAATAAAGTGCATTATTTTCTTGTCATAAAATTTTTATTTGGTACCAATGGCTAGTTTGAAAACTCTACTAGCAAATGTCCATTTTATTTCTTGCATTTTCTGAAATTTCATCAAAAAATTCAAGCCTCGAATATTTTTTTAAACGTTACAACTTTTATTGATTTTTAGAAAGGGAAGAAGAGAGAGAGAGAGAGAGAAACATCCATCGGTTGCCTACAATGCATAGCCTGATCATGATCAAATCCACAACCTAGGCATGTGCCCCGACCAGAAACTGAACCTGCAACCTTCCATTACACAGAAGGTGTTCCAACCAATTGAGCTACAGGCCCAGGTGCACAGGCCCAGGTTTTAGAGTTGTATGGGATCAAATTTAGTGTTCAGAGAATGTATTGGTATTTCTCATCTTTGCCTAATGTAGTCTCACAAAGGGTTAAAGAATCTGAGATTAATTTCCAATTAAAAATATGTGGATTCCAGATCTTACTGTTGTAAATTGCGCTATGAACGTAGGAGTGCATATATTCTTTCTGATTGGTTTTTCAGTTTTTTTTTAGGTTATATTCCTAGAAATCCTAGGGATCACTGGGTCAAATGGCAGTTTCATTTTTCATTTTTTGAGCAAACTCCAAATTGTTTTCCATAGTCACTGCACCATTCTGCATTCCCACCAGCAGTGTACTAGTATTCCCTTTTCTCCAAATCCTTACCAGCACTTGTCACTTGTTGATGACAGCCATTCTGACAGGTGTGATGTGATACCTCATTATCATTTTAATTTGCATCTCTCTGATGATTAGTGACTTTGATTAGCTAAGATCTGGAAATAACCCAAGTGTCCATCAGTACATGAGTGGATAAAAAAGCTGTGGTACATTTACACCATGGAATACTATGCATCAGTAAAAAAGAGGTTTCTCTTACCCTTTGAGACAGCTGGAGGGACCTGGAGAGTATTATGCTAAGAGAAATAAGCCAGTCAGAGGAAGACAGGTATCACATGATCTCACTTATATGTGGAATCTAATGAACAAAATAACCTGATGAAAAAAATAGATCCAGAGACATAGAAGCATGGAACAGACTGGCAAATCTCAGAGGTAGGTGGGGTTTGGGGAGTGGGTGGAAGAAATTAACTGGGGAACTTATATGCATAGCCCATGGACACAGACAACAGTGGTGAAGGCCTGGGAGGGGTGTGTGGTAGATGGAGGGGGTCAATGGGGAAAAAAGGAAACATCTGTAATACTTTCAACAATAAAGACAAATAAAAAAATAAAATTTCAGGGAAAAATAAATAAAATAAAAATATGTGGGATTGACCACAAATGTTTATTCCCTCCTCCCATCCTGAAAAAAATGTTGTTAAAATGATATTAGAAGAATTAAGAAGTTATGTACCAATAATGACAAGGACTAGAGTTTTCTGAATTGAGGCAAAAGAGCTGGAATTTAAGAATCAGAACTGAAAATGGAATTGAAGGATAAGAAAAACTTGATATATTGGACTATAGGATTCTAGTGCCCTTTATCACCCAGCTTTCACAATCCCAAAGACCACATTAGATATCTAAAAAATAAATGGAATGTTCTGAAACTTCACTGAGATCTGGGACATTCTGCTACCCACTATTTATCATGCTGCTTAAATTTTGTCTTGGACATGCTCTGAGTCACAGTGTGCCAGGCTTGGTCAGTGGATACTTTCATCCCATATCCCTGGAGTCGCAAAGCCCTGTTTGCATTTTAACAGGTACTTACTAGGTGGGCAAAAGCATGTATGACTTGGTATCAAGCTAATCTAAGAAGTAGCAAGTTAATTTCTACTGAGCCAGTTCGGCAACATAAAAAATGTGAAATTTTGTAATGAAACATGCAAGAATTGTGACAAAATTAACTGAGTGGTTGGAATTTTTTCTCAACCACTGGTGGATCTTAGAATAACCCTTCACTACCATAACCCCAAAAAGGACAATTTCTCTGTCAAAAATCATGTTTGTATCTCTGCTTTGCCCCACCTCCTCCTCCATGCTTTCAACGTGGTTTGCTACATCTAACTTCATTAAGTCTGCCCACACCTCTCCATAGCGTGAGTGAATAGCATGGTACAAACCTATGAAGAGTTATACTGTTGGGTTGTCTTAGCGTATGTGTAAGGCTTTAGAGAATCTCTTCCAGGAGCTTGATTTTTAAATAATCTTGTGTAGTGATTCACAGACCATTGCTTTAAGATCATGGGGATCTTAGGATCCAAACTTAACTGTGAATGCTATCCTATGTACGGTATGTGCTTACATCCTAAATTCCTAAATTATTTTCTGGTTAGACAGTATGGACTATTTAACATAATTTTGGTGTCTCTTGACAGTAAATAGCACCATCATAGGTTTACAATAAAGGTTTGATGAATGAATCATGTATGGATGAAAAAATTGTGAGTCTTTGGGACTTAGAAAAATTATCTTATTGTTTAGAATCACCCTTCTATTTCTAGGCTTTGCTACTAGCATATGTCATAAGACCCATGTTACAGGTTAAAAATAAAAAATAAACCTCTATTTAGTTAATTCTACATGCTTAGGTGTCATTACTTGGAGCCAAATGCAGACCTTATATGTATTTATGAAGGACAGAGGTACTAAAATCCTGCTGAAACAAAATATAAGGCATATTCACATTCAACAAATTCTAAGAGAATTTTGTATTGAAAATATCTATACAGTGGGGCCTTGACTTACGAGTTTAATTCGTTCAGTGACAGAGCTCGTAACTCAAATTACTCGTATGTCAAATCAACAGTGAACGAG
>NW_005359757.1:1269567-1287130 GCF_000412655.1 Myotis brandtii
ACCAGGGGGCAGACACTCAATGCAGGAGCTGCCCCCTGGTGGTCAGTGCGCTCCCACAGGGGGAGCGCCGCTCAGCCAGAAGCTCTGAGGCGAGCTCATGGCTGAAGAGCCCAGCGGCGATGGCAGAGGCTTCTCCCGCCTCTGTGGCAGCACTAAGAAACAGTGAGCCGAGCAGTAAGGAGCAAGCAGGTGGGTGATAAGGAGCGAGGGATCCCGGATTGCAAGAAGGATGTCTGACTGCCGGCTTAGTCTCGATCCCTGGGGCAATCGGGCCTAAGCTGGCAGGCAGACATCCCCCGAGGGGTCCCAGACTGCAAGAGGGTGCAGGCCAGGCTGAGGGAACCTCCCTCCGGTGCACAAATTTCATGAACCGGGCCTCTAGTTTGTTATAAATTGGTATAGCAGTCCCTTTCATGAATGCAGAGTATAGAGTTACAATAGACTGTTATTCCTTATTCCCTAATCTAACTAGATAATTACTAATTTCTAAAATGTCAAACATACTGTCCTCAATACTATAGATGCAAATATGAGTTAGGAATGACTTTCTAATAAGTTCAAGAAGCTTTTTATGATGACTGGATAAGGAAAAAATATATATGATACAAAGGGGAGTCCAGTGCATACCTTGAAACAGGTGTAGATGTAATTAATGGAGACATTACATTTTGTTGGAGGAATCTGGAAAGCTTCATAGAGAAGGCCTTAAAGAATAGATAGGGTTTTAGTAGGTTGAAAGGTAAGTACACTATCAAAGTAGAGAATGGTGTACACTAAGCCATGAAGATGGCAGCATGCAAGGTATAAACTTCAGAGTTACTACCTACCATGTGAACTATTCTATTTTTTTCAGCTCCCAAAAATTGTCAAAATATCATTTAGATCATTGAAATATTTTATTTACATTTTAATTCAGCCACCTTGGGCCCTTCTGTCAGAGAAAAACTTTTATTTCTCCTTTTAGTTCTAGCAATGAAAGTAGGGACTTGAAGACATTGCAATTTGAGGGTATTAATGTAAATGAATTCTTTATTTGTACCCACAGTGTGTGGAAGAGTTTGGAATATATTAATACATCTTTATTCTCCATGATGATTTGAAAGATGCCCTATTTTAATGATATCAGAATTACAATAAACGCAATCTCCTTGACTACCCTTGCCCATTGTATAATATGTGATGTTCTTGAATTGCACTCCTTGTCAAGAAAAAAATATCACAAAAAGGAAGTGGTAGAGCCTGTGAACTGATAAGAGTGGCACTTTGTGAATTGTTCCACAGTGTGGGAGAATCCCTAATGAGTCCTTGTTTGCCATGTCATCTCCCTATTGTTCAAATGCAGTCTATGACATTGTTCCTTGATGGTGGGGTGGAGAGATTACCCTTCTTCAAGGTTATCAAGTACTTAATACCATGGAGTTTTGTGCACATAACCTGAAGATATCATCCAAATGATTGAGCAGACTCTACAGGTTTCAGAAAATAATTTTAATAAAATGTGTGTATATAAAAAGTTAGACCAATGTGTGGGCGCAGAGAAGCTGGAATAATGGAACTTTTGTGAGAGCCACATGTAGACTGTGCACTGTTCCACCCTAGAGAGTGGCATTCACATCGTAGTCTGGAATGGCGCTCTGATAGCTGGGTGGTGCACAGGCTCCAAGGCCATGCAAGGCAGCCCAGGCCATTCTTTGGATTGTCTTTTGTTTTGCTTATTGTGGCTGAAGAGGCCTCCCTTGTCAAGTTTCCCTGATGTATTCTGCCTTTCCTCCATTTCATGGAGCCTTGGCAATGGGGCATCTTGGCAGCTTTGCCATCCTGAGCTGTCTTTGGCTATGTCCTTGACTCCCTAGATTACCCTGAAAATTGGCAATCACGTACCCATAGTCTTTGTTGGGCAATTAATGAGGATGTTTTCTCTGTGTTACCTTCTTTTTTCTCCTTTCTGATGCCAAGGTCTTTCCCTGCCTATGTCTTTTTGTTTCAAACAGAAATATATCTTGTCTTTGGGTCCTTTTATTAGGATGACTACATCATATATTGTCTAATCAGGGACACTGTAAAATGTATTGTATGGACATCCTAATATAAGGGCACAATGACCTAAGATTATTATCTAAGAAGGAGCTATTGATAATGGCCCTAGAATAACAGGTAGAAACTAGAACTGTCCTGGGCCCCCTGGGGTGTCTGATCACCTACCCTTCTCTTTCTCCAAGGTGATACTTTTAAAGACAGAAGCAGGTTCACACTTTTAAAGTTAGAAGCCATAGTTTGAAATATATCCTTTAGCAAGTAGGTAGCCATTGTGCTAATGTCCCTGAATGTCTCCTCACTGTCATGGTACTGCCCCAGGACTTGACAGACCTCCCTCCTCTCCAACATCTAAACTGGTAACCTTGGAGGCCTCTAGGGCTCTGCTCTGACAGAGGACTGTGTCATACCAGTTGCTAAATACTTTTCCTGCTCCTTACAAAGTCCCTATTTTTCTTTGTCATTCTATCGGAGTCCAGTTCCAGCACTGTGGATATACCCATTTCAGTTTTCTATTTCATCCCTACATACACGTATGTCCTACTCAATTTTGTAGATGTCATTTCTACACATCATAAATAGCAAGATATTTTTCTGCTCCGAGGAGAAGAAGGTATTTGGTTTTGTTATCAGCATCACAGAACCGCAGTGTGATTATGATTACTTTATGAAGCAGCTTTGAAAGGAGAGCTCTGTCTCTCTTCGTAATCACAGCACTGTAGGAAGATTGTTGCTGTCTGTGAATTCACTCCTCTGATTGGAATGTGGAGAAGATGACTGGTCTACATGAATAAGAATAGAAAAACTAAAGGAAAATTTCAAAGAGAGTTATGACTAAAAAGAGAGTAGAAAATTATTGTATCTTTTGCTTAAAAATCACATGCCAGCCCTGGCCAAGGGGCTCAGTCGGTTTTAGCATTGTCCCATACACCAAAAAGTTGTGGGTTCAATTCCCAGACAGGGCACATACCCAGGTTGTGGGTTCTATCCTTGGTCAGGGCACAGGAGGCAACTGATTCATGTTTCTCTCTCACATTGATGTTTCTCTCTCTTTCTCTCTCCCTCCCTCCCTCCTTCCCTCTTTCTCTAAAATAAAAAACATATCATTGGGTGAGGATTAAAAAGTCACATGCCATATCTTTTAGTTTATTGGGTCAAAGTAAGACCTTTCCAGAAGCAGTAAAGAAAAAGAACAAAATTTAAATTTTGTGACTGATGGGAAATAAATCTTCCTATTTTGAGACCATCAAATACTAAACTAGGATGAAATTCCTTCCTCCCCTATGTAATTATGAATTCCAGGATGAGCTCTGGATCAAAAGCTGACATTTTCACGACTTTATAGAAATGTGAGATCTGAAATATTTAAAATGCCAAGAGAGATATTTGACAAGGACTTCTTTGGGAAGATGATGTCTTTTCTTGTCATGCCCAGAACTGAGACTGAGAAAGGCATAAAGGGAGCACAGCAAGTCTAGGGATGTGGTGGGGCTGTGGAAAGAATATACAATCTAGAGTCAAATGAAAACCAGGGTTTAAATCCCAACTCTGCCCCTTGCTAACTAACCTCTCTGTACAGTGACTTGGTGATCTTAGAACAAGACAAATAATACTTTCCCTCTGAAGTTGTCAAGATTTAAAAATTTAATGTACACAAAATGCCTGCCAGCATGCCTACTCAACTAATTTGTACTGTAGAATCTGGGATATTTTGATGCAGTGTAGGAACTAATACCTAATTTTTACAGCCACAAGAGGATGAATCAAAGGAAGAGCAGAAAGATGGAAAGGACTGGAGTTCTCATGACATTGTTGAGCCATTGTTTCAACAATGTCCTAAGCCTGGCCTACATCTGGACTTCCTCTCCTGTAACTAATAAATGTTTTCATTTAAAGGATCTTAAACATATTTTTGTGGTTACTTTTAACCAATCATATCTGAACACATATAAGGACTCTCAAAGTTTGAAAGGTAGTGCTTTATACTGTGTTAAAAGGAGAGGAGTCCTAGGCAGTACTTAAATGAGTTGTTTAATATTTTAAACCACTGCAGTATAACTGGATAATGATGTATTTTTATACCTTATTTTATAGACAGTGGCTAAATAATGCGTGTTTTTCACTCTGATACAATTGTAGGAATGTCCTTGAACCCTTTTATACTGGTAAGGGGAC
Source organism: Myotis brandtii (assembly GCF_000412655.1). NCBI lineage: Eukaryota > Metazoa > Chordata > Mammalia > Chiroptera > Vespertilionidae > Myotis > Myotis brandtii. Next base: position 1,273,777 of record NW_005359757.1, read on the forward strand.
AAAAGAGCACTATCGTATAAAAAGATGGGATGCGTAGGGAGTGTATGTGTGAGGTCTGTAATTATGTAGTGTATGAATTTTATGGAATTGCAATAGTTCAGAAAAACCCAGGTGTACAACAAAAATGTGATTGGGAGGGTCTGTTGTGCAAGTGCCTTGAGGCATCACTGGGAGGGAGCTGATTGCTTTTAGGTTTTGATCTATGGTCCTCCTTAGTAGCCTTTAGCTCCAGTGGTAACACTTCTGGTTTAGTGCCTGGCATGGGTGACTATAGTACTCTCACTTCATTGACAACTGGATAATCTGTAGGCATCAAACCAGCTTGTGCAATCTGCAAAGACTCAGCTAAATCCTAATCCAAACTTCAGTGGTAAACTATCCAGCCTGCATCTTTCCAATATGCACCCCCCTATCTAGACAGCAGAGTCCTAGATAGGCACATCATCTTGCTTTCTCTCTAGAGTACTATCACCAAAACCCAACATTTTGCTCAAAGCCCAGGGAAACTTTCAAAGACTCTCTATACCACTTTAAGTCATGGGAGACTTGTGTGGATGAGGAGGGAAATCTGTGGCCCTCTCGTGGCTACATCTGCTATGGTGCTATGTCTATAGCCCTCCACACTTCTTTGTGAAGCTGCTTCTTTCAAAATTCCTGACAGAGAGCTAGGCAAATGTCCGCTCTACTCTTGGAACTGAAACTTAAAATGAAATTTGAGAGAAATTCTGTGGGTCTGTCCTTGCTAGTATCCTCTTTGCATTTTATCAGTGACTTGGGTTAATGCACAGACATCATGGTATTTTAGTCTGCAGATGATCCAATGCTGAGAGAAACATCTGAATGTAAATAACTACAAACATTTATCTAGCGCTTACTATATCCATTCTTCTATGTACTTTATATATATTAGCTCACTTAATTCTTACTTCATAGATGTGGAACTTGAGGCATAGGGATATCAAGTCACTTGCCCAGTCACACAGCAAGTTGAACAAGGTTTGAACCCAAGCAGACTGGCTCTTAAGTACATGTTGTGATGCTCTCAGCATGGTGTAATAGTTAAGCCAATAGAATGGATTCCTTATATTTGCTAAAATAAGGGACATAAAACAACAGGTAGGGAAAGGACTGGCTTTACAATAGTTTATATGACAATGGTTTTTCGTTGGTCATAATCTGGATTTGAACAGGAAGAAGCTGCTTCTAAAAAGGTTAACACACCCCTAGACTTAATGACAAAGAAAAGTATCATTCAGCAGAGAGGAGGTAAATGTTCCATTGAAATCTAGTTACTCTGACCAATAGATTATGCTGGAATCTTTAAGTCTCGTGTCAGAGTTCACGAGCAACATTATCAGACCTAAGATGTCGAGGATATTAGCCAAAATGATGTTCAGTCCAGTGACCACTTCTTATGAAATGAAACAGGAGCTTGTCAAAAAGGGCAATGTAGTAGCAGTTTCCAAATTTTCTAAGGGAGAGGTATGGCCTGTGAGGTTACCAGGTTAATATTTTAGCTCAAGACCAAAAAGAACCATCTAAATGTTCAAAATCGTCTATAATAGTCAGGGCTGCCTTATTATGCATTGAGCTCCAGGCAATAGAAATGTCAGGACTTTTCTGAATGACCATTTGTTTAATGTCACATTTGTTGAGAAATAATATTAATTGAAATACCATTCCAAGAAAGCTGTTTTAGGAACCTGGCTTTTCAAAGGTAGTTTTAAGCCAAAACACAGTTTCCCACACAATTACTAACTAGAAAATATCAAATTAGAACAGCCTTCTCAAAACTCATATTAGCACATATTGATGGCAATATTAACATGGAATTTGAAAGAATACTGCTTCAAGTGAAACTTCTAAACTGCTTATCATGTATTTGCAAAAATATGAAAGCCCAATTTAAAGATGTTTTCCATCCACCTTAGTATTTTTAAGTGCTCTGTCTTCAGGAAGATGCTGCAATAAATAAAAGTGTGAAAGTTAAGTGGCTGAACACCCTGTCAAGACGCCCTGTACAGCGAGTGCACATGTGATGAGTGAGGAAGGGAGAAAAGGTCAATGTAATTAGAGAAAGGAATTCTGGGTAGCTCCAAAGAACATGTCTGTGAGTCATCTATGTTCACATTTCTTTGAACTTTGTCTATCCTAAGGGAGATGAAGCAATTACATAGACATAATGTGTTACCCTTTCAGTGCAATGCATCCCACATTCCTGCATCCATTCATCATCATCAGTGGTATTTGTGTTCAATGCTGTCATGCAGAGCTGGTTGCCAACAATTATTAAAAAGAAAACCAAAAGGTTATGCATTTGGGAGACAAAGCAAAACCAATTTTTACAAAGTGTACTACAAATACATCAATCCATTAAGGGGAAAATCACTAAGGAGCTCCTCAAAGATACTCCTGCACCAGGGACTGTCTCTAGAGACCTAAGAAGTAAATGAAGTGATTATCTGTCACTCACGATTTTGCTTCTCTGAAACAGAACCCACACTGGCTGTGACATTGCTGCATAGCAGCTTTCCCCTCTCCTTTTGCTCTCTGTTTTACCTACAGTCTCACTCATTGATTGTGAAAGCCTTTTTTTTTCTCACCTTTCCTCATCACCTGCTTTTTCTTTCCAAAAACAAATAATAAAAATACACTAATACACTAAGATTTTATTACCAGAGACATGTCATGTAGCAAGCCTCCTGTTTGGTACAATGATAGTATTATTCTCCCAACATTTAGAGAAAGAAATGGAATGCCTTAAAATATTTTTTCTTTTATCCCCCCCCTTTTCCCTTTCCCCTCCTATCTTTTCCTTTTCCCTGCCTTCCCTTCTTTTTCTTTCTATCCTCTTCTCATTTCTCTCCACCCCGCACTCCTCCTTCTCCGTTTCCTTTCTCCTCCACCTCTGGAACTTATATTTTTCTTCAAAATAAAATTTTCTTTAATCCCAATCCTTTTCTGATACTACTAATAAAATACCACTTATATAGTGCTTGCTATACACCAGGCAGTGTTCTGAGCACATTACTATATTGGCTCATTTAATTTTCTCAACAACCCTAGGATGTACATAGTACTGCTGCACCCCTTCATAGGAAGAAAACCAAGGCATGGAGGGGTTATGTAATTTGCCAACAGTCTCAATGGCTAATGATGTCTGAACACAGACACTGTGGTTCCAAAGTTCATGCTTGAACCAGAGACATATACCCTTCTTCTAATGCTAGGGTTTTCCAAAGCAGTGACTTCCTTAGAGAGTGAGGAGGAAGGAGCTAAAATATACTGGCTACTAATTGTGCCAGGTACTCAACATATTATCTACTTAGATCTCTGCAACAACACCACAGGTTAGGCATTATTATCCATAATTTACAGACAGGTTAAAAAAAACAATTTGCCTAATGTTATACTGTAAGCCACAGAAATGGATTTATCTACAACTGGAAATGGAGTGTGTAACCTTTAACTGAGGCCTCATTTTTGATACTGTCTCATCGCTCATTCTGACACCGTGACCTTCTGAACACTCTAGAAACTTTAGCTGGCCAGTCAAGACTTCATTTTTCTCTTTTAACTCACTCTCAAAAATTTATTCTCTTCTCTGAGAGACTTAGGGGACCTATGACCTCCTCTGATCCTGAGTCATGTTGCTGACTCTGATCTGCATCACAGTTTTTTGCTTTCTTTGTTATGCTAAGTCCTGAAATGGATTGTTGAGAGTCAGTTATTAAAGGAGAACTATATGTATCACATTATAAGAATTATTAGGTTGAACCTTATGAAACTAATATTTTTGTATGTTAAATAATTTTTTATGTCAAATACTACAATTTAAAATGGGTCAACATCACAAGTTATATAATGCCCATTTTTTTCATAATTTATATGGAAATAATTATAGAAGAAGTCTAAATTTTAAAGAAAACAATCTTATTACCAAGAAATAATTGTCAGTATGTTTTATAGTTTTATTTATTGTGTAAATCATTATAAGTGTAGACTAAATAGCCTTGGAAACTAACATCTTCTATGCTGCTAAATCTCAAAGGATATTAAAAAAATATATTGACCTCCATGAAAATGAAAATACAGCAGATGTAAATTTGTAGGATGCAGCTAAAGCAGAACTGAGAGGAAATTTATAACACTAAATACTAATTTTAGGAGAGAAGAAAATTTTAAAATCAAAACCTAATCTCCCATCTTAAAGTAGAAAAAGATTAACAAGATAACCTGAAACTAAGCAGAGGAATGAATTAGCAAAGATAAGAGCAGAAATCAATGAACTTGAAAACAGAAAAACAATAAAGTCAGTGAGACAAAGAATAGGTTACCGGAAAAGAACTATAAAATTGGTAAACCTCTAATACAACTAACAGCATTAAAAAGAGAGAGAGAAAATTACCTATTCAGTATTGGGAATGAAACAGAAGATATCACAGACCCCACAGACATCAAAGGATAGTAAGAAAATACTACAAACAACTCTACATACATAAATTTCATAGCTTAATTGAACTAGATCAATTCTTCAGAAAGTACAAACAACAACTCATCAAGTATGAAATAGATTTTTGAATAATCCTATAACTGAATTCATAATTTAAATCCCTCCCAAAACACAATCTCCAGTTCCAGATAATGTCCTTGGTAAATTCTCCCAAACAGTTAAAGAAGAATGATTGCCAATTTTATACATCTTTCTCCCCAAAATAGAGGAAACACTTTCCAATTCATTTTATGTGATCAGTACTAACCTGGTATCAAAACCCAGTAAAGACATTACAAGATTTTTAAAAACTCATTACCAATAGCCTTTATGAACATATACACAAAAATACTTAATAAAATATTAGCAAATCCAGCAATATTCAAAATAAGTTAATAAATAACAATCAAGTGGGATTAATTACAAGAATGCAATATTGGTTCAATTTTTGAAAATCAATCAATAAATTCCATTATATTCACAGACTAAAAAGGGAAAATCACATGATTATATCAGTTGATGCAGAAAAAGCATTTGATAAATTTTTCAAAAAATATATTTGTATTGATTTCAGAGAGGAAGATAATGAAAGAGAAATAGAAATATCAATGACAAGAAAGAATCATTGATTTGCTGCCTCCTGCACGCCCCACACTGGGATCCAGCCCACAACCCAGGCATGTGCCCTGAACAGGAATCAAACCATGTAACATTAATTTAATATAAAATTAATCAAATTCAGAATAGAAGGTAACTTCCTTAGCCTCCAGATAAAAGACATCTATAAGAATGTCACAGCTAACTTAATACTTAATGGTGAAAAAAACAATAGAGGAAGTTAGTGAAATAAAGAATGTTTACTCTCAACTCTTCTATTCAACATTGCCCTAAAGGTTCTGGCCAGTGCCATAAGACAAGTAAAAGCAAAAAAAAGCCTATAAATTGGAAATTAAGAAATAAAATCACCCTATTTATAGATGTCATGATTATCTGTGTAGAAAATTCCAAGAAAATTACACACACATAAAAAAACAGCTCCTGGGATATATTAAGTGACTTAAACAATATCAACATATCAATTGTATTTCTACCGACGAGCTATGAACAATTGTAAATAACATTATGTGAGCCTTATAAAAAAAGAACTGCTTGTATATAAATCTAACAAAATGTGCAAGATCTTTATATTGAAAACTACAAAATGATGATAAAAATTATTTTAAAAAACTAACTAAATGCAAATACATTGTTTTTGTAGATTGATAGAAAATATAATTAAGACATCCATTCTCCCCAAATTCACCTGTAGATTTAGCACAATTCCAATAAAAATTCTAAAAGGATTTTTTAAAATTTAAATGTTTGGGGGTGACATTGGTCAACATGATCATATAGGTTTCAGGTATGTGTTTCTATGTTACAAGATCTGTATATTGCACCATGTGTCCACTACCCAAAGCAGGATTTTTGTAGACTTCAAAAGGCTGGTTTTAACATTTATATGAAAAGGAAAGAAAGTAGAATATCACAAACAATTAAAAAAAAATAAAGTGGAAGACTCACACTACTTTTAAGACTTATAATAAATTTACAGTAATAAAGACAGTCTGATATTAACAAAATAATAGACACATAGATCATGAAGAGGCCAGAAATCGACCCACACATGTATGACTGATTGATTTTTAATAAAGGTGCAAAAGTAACTCAATGGAGTAAGCACAGTCTTTTCAACAGTTGGCATTACAACAATTGGACAGCTATAGGCAAAGAATTGAACTTTGACCTAAATCTCTGCTTTGTGCCAGAATCAACTGAAAAGGGAGCATATATCTAAATATTGTATACAATAGTCTGGCCGTTGTTGCTCAGTGGTTGAGTGTTGACCTATGAACAAGGAGGCCACAGTTCAATTCCCAGTCAGGGCATATGCCCAGGTTTCAGGGCTCCATCGACAGTGCAGGGGAGGAGAGTGGTGGTGGTGTAGGATTCTCAATGATTCTCACAATTGATATTTCTGTCTCTCTCTCCCTCTCCCTTTCTCTCTGAAATCAATAAAAAAATATATTTTAAATGCTGTATGCAATTAAAAAAATTTTAAAACTTTCAGAGAAAAACATTAGAGAAAAATCTTCATGACTTTGGATTAGGTCAGGAATTTTTAGATATGACACAGAAAGCATGATCCCCCAAAGAAAATAATGATAAATTAAACTTTGCAAAATTAAAAACTTTTGCTTTGTAAAAGTCACTATTAAGAGAATGAAAAAACAAGCTATAGTCTTGTAGAGAATACTTGAAAATCACATATCCAATATCGAAACTATATAAAGAACTCTCAAAACTCTAGAGTAAGAAAACAACCCAATTAAAAATGAACAAAAGATTTGAACAGACATTTTAACAAAGAATACAAAAGGTGGAACAACCTAAGTGACCATCAACAGATGAATGGATAAACAAAATGTGGTATATACATACAATGGAATATTATTCAGTTTTAAAAAGAAAGGAAATTCTGACATATTACAACATGTGCAAACCTTAAGAACATTAAGCGAGGTGAAATAAATCAGACAAAAAAACACAAATATTGTATGATTCTGCTTATATGAGCTACCTGGAGTATTCAAATTCATAGAGACAGAAAGTAGAATGATGGTTGCCAGGGCCTGGAGATGGGTGGGGGTGGGATAGAGGCAGGGACTGGGTAGTTGTTTAATAAGTAGAATTTTAGTCTTGCAAAATGAAAAGCATTCTGGAGATTGGTTGCAGAACAATGTGAAATTATTAATAGTACTAAACTGCATACTTAAAATGGTGAAGATGGTAATTTTTTAAAATATATTTTATTGATTTTTTACAGAGAGGAAGGGAGAGGGATAGAGAGTTAGAAACATCGATGAGAGAGAAACATCGACCAGCTGCCTCCTGCACACCCCCCACTGGGGATATGCCCACAACACCAAGGTACATGCCCTTGACCGGAATCGAACCCGGGACCCTTCAGTCCGCAGGCTGACGCTCCATCCACTGAGCCAAACCGGTCAGGGCAATAAAAACCAGTCTATCAATGTACACTCCTACCAGCAATGTAAAAAGAAAAAGCCCATTTCCCGACACCTTTGCAGCACTGTTTATTCTCATTTGTGGTTCAGTCACAAGGCTGCTTGGAATAATGATTTCTTCTTTTACCACCTCTTACAGCCAGGTGTGGCAATATAACTAAGTTCTAAAAATGGGATCTAAAAATAATGGTATGCATAAATAAAAATAATGGGCTCTAAAAGTAATGGTATGTGCAGTTTCTGGAATGTTTTCTCTGAGTGCAGGGCATGTCCTTCCCCTACTTGTCTTCGTACTTGCTGCTCAAAATGTAGACCTGGCAGATGGGTCACTTTGGACCAGGATTGCCACAGTTTGAGAGCCACACGTAGTGTAGCCGCAAGATAGAAAGAGCCCGAGTCCCTGACACCAGGAACTGCACTGCAAGCTCTGGACTGCCTGCCTCCAGACTGTTACATGGGAGACAAATACATTTCTAATTGTTTAATCTACCTACAGATGAATTTATTTTGAGTGATGTATCATTCCTTTTAGTCTTTACCATATAGGTGAAAATATATTGTTTCTGTATACATATCTCTTTTGTCCACTGTCTGGAAGTTTACATTTCTGGAGAATTATTGCTACTTTCAAATAAGTAAAGGAGAGAACACAGGCAAGTTTTTTTTCTTCCTTTCACATCTGTGATGGCATATTACTAGGGTTCTTCTCAATAGGAATGAATAAATTCATTATCATTAACTTTCTCTTTAATTCAAAAATTGTCTGGAAGATAAAGTTGCTACAATCAACAAATACTTATTGAAATATTCAATTGATTGGAAAGAATACTTAGATTTTAATAGTGATATTTTAGAGGATTTTAATAATGATTAAAACACCAACGTGTCATATCATTTTTGTGATTCTTTTAATAAAATAGAGCCAGCTGAAATTAGAAACTGGATCTAATCTCTCTAGGCAGTTTAAGCCTGCTACTCTTGTGGGGTGGAGGTGGGGCAGAGCATGGAGAAACTGACATTCCTATGATGTGGTTTCAAACTCGAGTATACATCACAATCACTTAGAAGCTTTTTGTGAAAACAGAGTTCCGGGTTCCATGCCTCCAGGGTTGGCTGATCACATTCTCTTTGGACAGACAGACGGCAGAATGAACAATTCTGGTGTTCGACTGCCCCGTTGTTTCAGGTGCTGAGCCACCATTTTGGGTGGGATGGCAAAAAGCGGTTCATTGCACTTCCTCGGTGTCACTGCTTAGTTTTCTTTAGGCTCTCGGCGTGATTTTCACCAAACAGACTGATTTCTGTCAAATTCGAAGTTTTACTTACTCCCATTGTAGCAGCATCGTGTAAGGCACAGTTCCTGCTTCAACGTATCCAGAGAATTCTCTCCTTTAGCATTGGGACAGAGCCATGTGCCCTCCTCTAATCTCTTTACAGGTTAAATGATGTGACTGAACTGATGTCGGTGTTCCTGGACAGCACTCAACCACTCTTATAGATATTACTAGATGCCTAGTGCAGGAAAATTTGTGCACTGGGGGGGGGGTGCACTGTCCCCTCCCTCTGCCTGCTGGCACATGCCTTGGCTGGCCTGGTGCAGCCTGCTCGCCGGCCCAGCCCCCCATCAACCAGTCATTGCACTGGTCGGTTGATTTGCATATTATGCTTTTATTATATAGGATTCTTGGCTACATTCCAGCTACCCGAGAACTGCTTTCACTACTGTGCCTAACTCTATCAATCTCTTTGCCTTCACTGTATTTAGCATTCACTCAGAATTAACTGTATATGATTGAAAATTAATGTTCAGCTACAGGACAAATGCTAACCAACATGCCAATCTAGTTAAATAAAGCCCAATAAAATTGGATGGATGGAGTACAAATTATTGATGTTTTATTTACTCAGCGCTCTACTGTGTAGGCTTCAACACATCATGCGGGGGGGGGGCGCGGGGGGAGGGTACCTCCAAAAAATGGCAGACAACCACCTTCTCTGCTCTCACCCTGGCTTTTCCCCCTTTGTCTTTGTGCTTTGGAATCATGTGGATAAGGGGGATCACTGATTTCGCTTTCTGTCACTAAGGGAAGGATCAGGCTCATTATCTTCAGTCTGCTCCAAAATTGTGACTCAGATCAGACTATGAAAAGTACTGATAGCTGTCTGTTCCAGAAAGAATTACATCAAGGTCTATATGTTGCCTCCATGCTTGATACTTGGCCTTAACAACAATCATTAACAACAATAAAATCTAACATATATTTTGTGTTTACTATAATAATTGCTGCTTAATGTATATGTCATTTAGTCCTTAATACCACTCAATAAGGTAGTTCCATTTATTAATATTTCCACTTTACAGATGAAGAAGTCAAAGCAGAGCAAGCTTCAGCAACTTGCTTAAGATATGCAACTTATATAGTTGGTAGATAAATTAAACAGATACATTGAGATGTTAGTTTATCTGGTTGTTTGCAAGCAAAAAATGTGATTACAGCTTCCATAAACAAAAACCTAAAGTATATTATTTGAGAAATAGGGGAGAGAAAACATTTTATAAGATAATCTAGTCCATTCTTTGTCCTAAACCAAAGATGACTAGAACAATAATCTTGAGAGACATTTGAATTTCTGGTGTTTTTTTTCAACCAATATTTACTTGTTAGTATTATGAACAGTTTAAATAATTTTAAGATATAATCCTTATCTCAATGGAACCTCTGTTAGGAAAACTGGTCATTCACATTACACATTAGATAGCCTTATATAACGACATAAGGAAATTCTATTTAGTTAAGTGTCACAATGAATACTACAGACACCACACCATTTTAATCCCTTAGCTAGATGTATTCAAGCAAGGGTGGAAAAATGTGGGCTATTGATGAGAAGTTTCATGAAGGAGGTAAGCTTGAGATAGGACCAGAATGTTGGATAAGATTAAGAGAGTGGTGGAGCAGGCATACTAAAGTGGGAGCAGTTTGATATGTTCTGGAGACAGTGAGGAGACAGCTGTGGCTGAAACAAAGGATTGTAGAGAACAGTTAGGTGGGTAGAGGGATAACTTTAGTCTTAGGAATTTAAACTATATATTAAAGCAACATGGAATTATGAGACTTTAAGGATATGTTAAAGTATTTTAGAATGATAATAGCAATGACATGGAGAATGGCTTGAGAAGGGACAACCTTAATTAAGGTGAATGGTTAAGAGGCTAAAGCACAAATCTTGGTGTGGAGCAAATATAAAACAGGATGGGTTGTTCTGCCTTCTAAAGGGATGTCAGTCAAGCTGACTAATATCAGTGCTGTTCCTTTGGGTAGTAAGATAAGACAGAGCCAAAACAAACTGTATCGGGAGAGATACGAGTTCCAGAGTTCAAAATTGAAGAAACCAAATCTATTTTCAGGGTATAGGGGAAAGTATGAGGCTGAGAACTAGAGATAAAGTTTTAAAAAGCTGGTTAAAGACAAGATCTAACCAGGAGGTGAGGTGATAGTACAGGGGCAAAGTGAGAAGGTTGTGATAAGGGCTATAGTTTTTCTATAGAAAGGGCTAGGTTGTCTAAAGCTCATTTTAGGAGGTGCCAGCCCCATGTCTATCAATTAGTCATTCTAAGCAGAGGACTGACAGACAACCATCACTCTGTCTTATGAAGATTAGGAAGTATACTGCAGATGACAGTAGTCTTGCTAGACATTGACCAGCCACAGTTCTGAGGATCTTGGGAAACCTAGATTAACTAGTTCTAGGGGCTTTTTCAAGAATTTTCTTTTCTCTGAAATGACAGGATATAGTGGATGACCACAGTTTTGTTTCGTTTTTATGATTCTGTTATAGGCAGTTAGACAGACATACACAGAGCAAGGACAATAGGCCAGGTAGAGAAGGTCACCAGGGCAGAAAACCCAGAGTGCCTAGCAAGAGACAAAACTGGACCCCATGAGACTTGCAACCAAGGGAGCAGTTGGCAGTGGCAGCTTATCCTGGGCTAACCCTCTGAACCTATATCCAAGGCCCCCTTTTCTCTGACTTCCCAGTGAACCAAAGCAGCCCAGCCTAGGTTCTCCTGTTTCTCCTTCTGTGCCCTTCCTTGTTTCACTGCCCTAAGTGTGTTTTTGCTGTGGCCAATAAATTCTTGCTTGCTTTGCTGCACTTTGTCTCTTGATTGAAATCTTTCCTTCAAGAAGACAGGAACCTAGATCTTGTCATCTTGCTGATAACAATCTGAATTTTGAAACTCGGAGAAGATTGCAAGCTGAGAATGAATTTAAGAAACTTGCAAAGCTGAATAAATTATTTTTTTTTCAAAAATGGAATAAAACCTAAAATTAGAATAATATAATTTTAGAGCAGAAAGGGACCTTAGAAATTCTTTATAGTTCCTCACCTAAGGGCTAAGCTGGATTCTCAAAAAATAACATTCACGCCCTGACCGGTTTGGCCCCGTGTATAGAGCATCAGCCTGCGGACTGAAGGGTCCCAGGTTTGATTCCGGTCAAGGGCATGTACCTTGGTTGCGGGCACATACCCAGTAGGGAGTGTGCAGGAGGCAGCTGATCGATGTTTCTCTCTCATCGATGTTTCTAACTCTCTATCCCTCTCCCTCCCTCTCTGTAAAAAAAGAATAAAGTATATTTAAAAAAATAACATTCACTATTGTCTTAAAAGTGTTTTTATATCTTCAAGAACATTTCTATATATTTTATAGTAATTAAATCCCTCCCCCCTTTTTTAATAATAGACTGGACTTATAGAAAAACAATAAAGTTTACAAGAATAACCTAAAATGCACTTTATTTTAAACTCTATTGCTGTGATCATATTTATTAAGGGACAAAATAAATTAGAATATAGATGACAGTATTTTTAAAAATATCTGGATCTATTGCCCCCAAAATGAAAAGTTGTTTTACTAGTAAATGATGCCTTTGAGAACTCTAATGGGAAATTTCTATCCTAACTAAAAATAGTATTCTACAGTTGTACCCCACGTGTAAGTAGGTGTGAGAAATTTAAAGAGTAAAATTTCACTTGTCGTGGCCAGGGAGAATAGCTATCAGGGCTACTGGAAGTCACATAGAGCCAGTGATGTCTGCACCAGTTCGGAAACATTTTCAGAAGGCATAGAAAACATTTTTGTATTTCACATCAGAACATTGAACATGTGCAGAGAAGGACAATGAGATTCTGCTATTAGATTTTCAGTATAGCATGAGAAAATAAGCAACCATAAAAATTAAGAAAAGAAAGAGATCAATGCCCAACCAGTGTGGCTCAGCATTTGAGTGTCGACCTATGAACCAGGAGATCAAGGTTCAATTCCTGGTCAGGGCACATGCCAGGGTTGTGGGATCCATCCCCAGGGGGAGGCATGCAGGAGGCAGCCAATCAATGATTCTCTCTCATCATTGATGTTTTCTCTCTCTCTCTCTCTCCCTCCCCCCCCCTTTTTTTTTTTTAAAAAAAGAGAGATGCATGAAGGATTGGGTTATATTTTCTTTAGCTATACCTGGCTAAGCTTTTTATCAGATCTCTAGAAAGGGCACACTGACACCAGGACTAAATAAAAACTACTGGAAATATATATATATAACCAGATGTCCTTCTGGACGACCTTCTGGACAAAGCCAGGGCTGTGAGGGAAGCCTGCATCCTCTGGGTGCCTGCTGGTGGCCAAAGGGAAGCCCGGGTCCCAGGTGCCAGAGGGAAGCCGGTGCCAGCAGCCAGGTGAAGGAAGGCCTACTCTTGCATGAATTTCATGCATCAGGCCTCTAAAATATATATATATATA
>NW_005359757.1:1288880-1293221 GCF_000412655.1 Myotis brandtii
GAGAGAAAGAGAGGCAAGTTCTGATCAACGGCTGCCTCAGAGGCTACGGATGAGACCCTGCCTCTCTCTCTGCAGGCCTCTCTCCAGGCCTGATCCACAGCCCCCTAGGCAGTCAGTGCTGGGTCGGGGCACCCGCAGCGACCCAGCACTGACTTCCAGTCTGGTCGAGCCTTCGGTTGTAATTGGTTGTTACAATCCTGGCTCTTTATTATATAGACTAGAGGCCTGGTGCACAAAATTCATGCACTGGGGGGTGGTGTCCCTCAGCCCAGCCTGCACCCTCTTTAATCTGGGACCCCTCGGGGGATGTCTGACCGCCAGATGATCCCTAGGATCAGGCCTAAACCAGCAGTCAGACATCCCTCTCGCAATCTGGGACTTCTGGCTCCCAACCACTCGCCTGCCTGCCTGCCTGCCTGCCTGATTGCCCCTAACCGCTTCTGCCTGCCAGCCTGATCACCCCCTAACCACTCCCCTGCCAGCCTGATTGATGCCTAACTGCTCCCCTGCTGGCCCGATCGCCCACAACTGCCCTCCCCTGCTGGCCTGATCGCCCACAACTGCCCACCCCTGCCGGCCATCTTGTGCCGGCAATTTTGTGACCACATGGGGGCAGCCATATTGTGTGAAGGTGTGACGGTCAATTTGCATATTAATGCTTTATTATATAGGATGTATCTGCACTAATAAAAAAGAGACATGCAAATTGATGTCACTCCACTACGCCCACCAGCCAATCAGGATGAGTATGCAAATTAACCCAACAAAGATGGCTGTTAATTTGCATACACAGGCATAGAGTGAAGACTGAAGGCTCTGGCAGGAGTGAAGACTGAAGACTGAAGACTGAAGACGCTTGACTTCACTGCGAGTGCAGCGGAGAAGCCAAGCCTTGCTGCGGCTGCAGCTGAGAACCCAAGTCTCGCTACGGCTGGAGGGGAGAAGCCTAGCCTCCCTGTGGCTATAGCAGGGAAGCCAAACCTCGCTGCAGCTGGAGGGGAGAAGCCTAGCCTCGAGGCTTGGCTTCTCCACTGCAGTTGGACCAAAGGCCTGGGTCCCGGGTGCCAGAGGAAAACCGGTGCCAGCAGCCAGGGGAAGGAAGGCCTATTGCGTGAATCTTCATGCAATGGGCTTCTAATATATATAATCTCCATCCTCACCTGAGGATATTTTTATTGATTTTAATGAGAGAGGAAAGAAGCCAGAGAAACATTGACATGAGAGAGAAACAGGTTGATGTCAATCTGTTGCCTCCCATAGGTATGTGCCCCAACCCGGGTCAAACCCACATCACATATGCCCTGACTGGAAATTGACCCGGCAACCTTATGTTGTACAGGACAATGCTACAACCAACTGAGCCACCTCACCAGGGCAAACCTATTGAATATTTTTTTAGTTTGTATATATGTATTTGTTTATAAATTAATGTAAATATAATCTTATCCTTGTGTTATCATTATAACTGAGAGTGGTAGGATTTTGAACTGAAAACAATAAATTAATTTGTAACAGACTTTTATTCAGCAAGTTGAGTACCTTCTGGCTCATTTGCATCACTGTTTTTTCTCATTAACTTGAGCATGAGGAATATTCTTAAAATACAGAATCAATCACAGAGACATTACCTGAAATAAAATGACATTTTTTCTCTACATGAAAAAAGACTAAAACAATATCAACATATCCTAACCAATTTTTCTCCTTGAAGAATACATTTTCTGCTCACAAAATAGCTGTACATCCCATCTTGTTTTTATTATACTTTAAGTCATATAATGAACTGTGAAAAGAATGTTACATGCCAGTGTACCCTGTCATCATACTAAACAGCTTTGGAGTGCACGGCAGTAAATGTCAGTTTGTCATTCCTTGTTTAAAATGTGATTCTTGCAGTTCCTTTGGAGATAGCCAATTACAACTTCAATGCCATTAAGTCATTCTTTGTTTTCTTTTTCAGAGACTGTTGTGTAACTTCAAATGTGCATTACTTTTCCATACAACCCCTCATATTGTAGATTTATAGTTGGATTGTTTGTTTGTTTTTATAATAAAAATATGGAAGTAAATTTCCCAATTTTCTGCTCAGTGTGCAAAGCAAACTGACACATTTAAACTGTGCTGACACCACTGACCAACTTGGTAGTTAGTGACGTGCAAAGCTGGTGTAAGACATTTTCTAAAAATTTTTTTTAAATCTCTGTCTGAATGTGTCTGTCTTGATGAATTAGCTAATTTAGGGAAATGGCTCCAAGGAAGCCAGATGAGCAACATGCATAGTCAAGATGACAGAAGCATGTGAATCATTCCTACAAAAGTGGAGCCTGTCCCTCTCATTTTGCAAATAGTTAAGGCTGATTTCACCCAGGATGAATGAAAACATTTGTGCCTTGCTGGTCAGAGTGAGAGCTAGAGATTACAGTGGGGGTTAGCTTCTACAAGATTTTCTCATTAGAAATTCGCATTTATTGAACAATTCAGCCACACACCCAGGCTTGTGTTGGACTCCTGGGGGCTGAGTCACATGCAATAAGTAGTCAAGATGGACTCTAATAGGAGATGTCTATGGACCATTTGGGTTTGTAGGAATGAGAAAAAATTACCCAGGCTAAAACTTAGTGGTGAGTCAGGGATATGCAAGGGAGGTTGCCTTCTTGTGAATGAGAGGCGCACTGGGAACATTTGGTCTTGCCTCTGCAATTTATTATAATTGAATTATTTTCCATCTCCAACAAAGTTGACTGAATTAGTTAACATCAACGGTGTTCATTCTTGTCCAGTAGTGAATCTTTGAATTTGGGTGCATCCATCTAATTATAATGATTGAGATGAGAAAAACTTATGCCTGAAACACAAACACCCCCAAATTAAATGCACAGAAAAAGAGGAAAGGGAAATTTGAAACATTTCTGTACAATCTGAATGAATGGCACTTTATCCAATGATTATTTTTCTAATAATCTATAAATGTTCTGGAAATCCCACATTGCATTGACTATCTTTCTTTACTGTATATCTGACAAAAGTTGAAAGTTTATGGAAAAATCTATGTTTGATTTAATGCTACATGGAGATTGCTCAGAAGAAAATATGATTCTCTGTGTTTTTTTAAATAAAAAAAGTTAATAAATACATTGAAAACTAATCAGTGACCCGCAGCTAAATCTAGAGGAATTAGGCACCCCTTAATGAACCTATAGAGCAGCGGTTCTCAACCTGTGGCTCGCGACCCCTTTGGGGGTCGAACGACCCTTTCACAGGGGTCGCCTAAGACCATCGGAAAACACATATATAATTACATATTGTTTTTGTGATTAATCACTATGCTTTAATTATATTCAATTTGTAACAATGAAATTGGGGGTCACCACAGTATGAGTAACTGTATTAAAGGGTCGCGGCATTAGGAAGGTTGAGAACCACTGCACTAGAGTATGATATAAATAATTTATCCTGCAGTGGAAACACTTTAGTAAAATAGTCCCACATGAAGCCATTGTTTCATTATTAGAATTCCCAAGTGAAAGAAAATTAGAAAGGAGTAGCCTTCTGTGGAAATCCAGGTGTGGCAGGTGGTTTTTTAAATTAGCTTTAAAAAATTTAATACACATCATTTATGAAATGTTTTCTGTGTGGAGACACTGCTAAGTATTTTACCTGTTATGTACCAGGCTCTGTGCTAAATGTTTCTCATTTAATGATTACAATGACACTCTGAGGTCAGTGCATAAATGTCCAAAAAATTGTCTAAAGTCACTTAGCAATGATTTGCATCTGCATTTGCCTAGCAACAAAACATGTATACATGCAATGTTATAGAAATTGAACCAATATTACTCCTTATTTATTACTCCCTCTGTCCCATAATAATAGTAGCAACTGAATATTTAAACGGGAATTATTGGCGAATGCAGTGGTAAGTTATGTTGTAGCGCAAAATTGTGAAGCCTTCGATCAAAATCAATGTTTCATGACATCTGTCATTTGTTTTGACACATCTTTCAATTTTTAGGTTAATATAATTATTATGAATTATAACTATTTTTCTAATTTAATCTGCTGATCGAAACCAATTGTTTTATTTCAGTTGAATATCAACCCATTGTAAAGGTAAGATGAAAAAAAGAGAGTTTTCAAGCAAAGATCGAGTTGCGATTGTCCAGTTCTTGATGCATCAAAAGAAAAAAGAAAAGTTGCAGAAAGACGCAATTATGTTAGCTGCAAAACAATGTAAGTGCAACAGAATGACCATATCAAGAATTTGGAAACGTGCTTCCAAAAATAATTGTCAAGGAGAATCTTATGCTAATGTTGATTCTTTGAAAAAACAAAACTGTGGAC